>NW_016803776.1:928630-982622 GCF_001698545.2 Rhinopithecus bieti | reverse complement strand
TTCTTGTGATAGTTTGCTAAGAATGATGGTTTCCAGCTGCATCCATGTCCCTACAAAGGACGCAAACTCATCCTTTTTTATGGCTGCATAGTATTCCATGGTGTATATGTGCCACATTTTCTTAATCCAGTCTGTCACAGATGGACATTTGGGTTGATTCCAAGTCTTTGCTATTGTGAATAGTGCCGCAATAAACATACGTGTACATGTGTCTTTGTAGTAGAATAATTTATAATCCTTTGGGTATATACGAGTTAGTGTAGAAATACCCAAAATTCTTTTTTCCCCTCAGATGGATAATTCTGAGGTGCATATTCGTTGTTTCCAAGAAGTGCCCACTGGATCCAGCTCCAGCAGCCCACTGTGGCTAACACATCATTTATTGACCACCTTCTCCTATGTCACTTCCCCATTTTTCTCCTGATGGCACCTCCCAAACAAATGACTTGTTTATCTCAGAGACTACTTCTGGGTGGACCCAAACTAAGACACTAGTGTAGTTACCCAGAAAGAAAATGACTAAATTTAAAAAGTAATATATTTTAAGATTTTTAACATAAATTACCAAGTTGTTCTCTTTAAATGCTTTACATTCCATCATTTACATGATTTTCATCATGATCTTATTAAAAAGTATGTATTTTCAACTTTCTAAAATTAAATTTGTTTTATTAATTACACAGTTTATTTTTTCATACGACTACACTCACTTATATTGCTTCCTTATAACTTATTTGTTTATATTCTTTGCCCATGTTTTAAGTAAAAAACTCATGTTTTTATATGATTTACAATAATACTTTTAAGTGTATTAATTCCTTCTTACTAAAACTTTAATATTAGTTTGTTAGGGTTTTTGTACAAAATAACATCAAACTCCCAACCAGCTAAAAAACTAATGCTTCTTATGGGCTATATCTTATTGTAGAAAATAAACATGTTTTTATTAGTCAAAATGTACTAATAAATAATTTTGTGGGGAAAAATAGTCATTAGACTAGTTTATTTCTGTTGTTAGGGTCATAATATACCTGCTAAACATAAATAATCTAAGTTTGAAAAAAACACTGTGGGTTTTCTTGCTAGTAACATAAATGCATTCATTATATGACTCTAAATTATATAAATTCTGCATTCTTACATCTCATCTAAACAAGAACTTACCTGTTTTCTTGAATAGGAGTCTAAACCAGCATTACCATGACCCTGAGCTTTTCAGATATAGTTACTATCCAAATATAAGAAACCAGTTATTAAATCAAATTTCCAATACCAATAGACATTCATAGAAGTAAATTAGCCTTTTTATCCCTAACCTTTCAGCCATTTTGACCATTTTTTGTGATCTCGTCACTAACCCTAAGGCAATTTAGACCTTATGACTTTTTAAAAGCATTTCTACTGATAGATCATTATGATCTTTAGGAACTTTAAAATGCTTCTGAAATCCAAGTGTCACTCTGAGCAACAGTAGGAGTAGTGCTAATTCCATGATTTACAGAATTGACCTGCTTTGGACTTGATATCTCTGCCTCAGTGATGGATTGACCAGGCCTACTATTTAGAATATTTGTTGTATTATTTCTAATCAACCTTTCTTTTTTTACTGTCACAATAATTTCCAAATTTTGGCTGACTGCATCACCACTCAGTGCCAACATCCTTCATCATAAAACATGCAAAATGATTAACTTTCAACAATTGGTAGCACATTGAAGTCAAAGGACTTGTTGATTCATCCTTGCCATACTAGCTTTTTAAAATTATACTTTAAGTTCTGGGATACATGTGCAGAACGTGCAGGTTTGTTACATAGGTATATATGTGCCATGGTGGTTTGCTACACCCATCAACCCGTCATCTACATTAGGTATTTCTCCTAATGCTATCCCTCCCTCCCCTAGCTCCCCATCTCCCAACAGGCCCGAGTGTGATGTTCCCCTCCCTGTGTCCGTGTGTTCTCATTGTTCAACTAGCACTTATGAGTGAGAACATGTGGTATTTGGTTTTCTGTTCTTGTGTTAGTTTGCTGAGAATGACAGTTTCCAGCTTCATCCATGCCCCTGCAAAGGACAAGAACTCATTTTTTATGGCTCCATAGTATTCCATGGCATATGTGTCACATTTTCTTTATCCTATCATTGATGGGCATTTGGGTTGGTTCCAAGTCTTTGCTATTGTGAACAGCATACTGCAGGGATACAGTAACCAAAACAACATAGTACTGGTACCAAAACAGATATACAGACCAGTGGAATATAACAGAGGTCTCAGAAATAATATCACACATCTACAACCATATTATCTTCAACAAACCTGAGAAGAACAAGCAATGGGGAAAGGATTCCCTATTTAATAAATGGTATTGAGAAAACTGACTAGCTATATGCAGAAAACTGAAACTGGACCAGATTAAAGACTTAAATGTAAAACCTAAAACCATAAAAAACCCTAGAAGAAAACCTAGGCAATACCATTCAGGACATAGGTATGGGCAAAGACTTCATGACCAAAACACCAAAAGCAATGGCAACAAAAGCCAACCTTGACAAATGGGATCTAATTAAATGAAAGAGCTTCTGCACAGCAAAAGAAACTATCATCAGAGTGAACAGGCAACCTACAGAATGGGAGAAAATGTTTGCAATCTATCCATCTGACAAAGGGCTAATATCCAGAATCTATAAGGAACTTAAATTTACAAGACAAAAAAGCCATCAAAAAGTAGGCAAAGGATATGAACAGACAGTTCTCAAAAGAAGACATTTATGTGGCCAACAAACATACTAGCCATTTTACCTCTTCTCCAATGTGGACTTTTTGTGCCTCATCAGGAACTTAGTTTGCATCAATACTGCCTTAAAGCTAAGGAGGATAAGGGCACAACTTTCAGAGATGTCTGGGAATACACACCCATCTTCCCACCCAACAGCAACTCTCAACCCCAGTGTAAGCCCAAGTAGGTCAGGAGGTGATGTTTTTGTACCATTTTCACCCTGTGGATGATTTTTGAGTACTTAGGATCTTCAGAGATTGTGCTAAACACTTTTCAAGTACATCCTGTTTAACCCTCAGAACCATATGAGATATATATTATTATCTCAATTTTACAGGTGAGTGAACTGAGGCAGAGAGTTATTCTGTAACTCACCCAAGGTCATCCAGCCAAAAGAACTGGATACCAAATTTGCGCCCAGGCAGTTAAAATATAGAGTCTGTGCTCTTAAGTATTATGCTAAAACTATAATCAGCAAAATTAAAATGTAAATAAAAATTGAAAAGCAGTATTTTAATATATATAATGTAGTATCATCACCCTTAGTATGTAAAGAATTACAACAAGAAGATTCATTTGTCATGCATGTCTGTATGAGGAGACCACCAAACAGGTTTTGTGTGAGCAATAAAGCTTTTTAATCACCTGGGGGCAGGCAGGCTGAGTCCCAAAAGACAGTCAGCAAAGGGTGGTGGGATTATTAGTTCTTATAGGTTTTTGGATAGGTGGTGGAGTTAGAAGCAATGTTTTGTGGGTGGGAGGTGGATCTCACAAAGTACACTCTCAAGGGTGGTGAGAAGTAGCAAGAACCTTCTTAAGGGTGGGGGAGATTACATCAATCAGTTAGGGTGGGGCAGAAACAAATCACAATGGTGGAATGTCATCAGTTAAGGCTATTTTCACTTCTTTTGTGGATCTTCAATTGCTTCAGGTCATCTGGATATATATGTGCGGGTCACAGGGGATATGATGGCTTAGCTTGGGCTCGGAGGCCTGACATTCCTGTCTTCTATTAATAAGGAAAGCAAAACAAAGCAGTGGTGAAGTGTTGGAGTGGTGAAAAATTTTGGGGGTAGTATGGAGAGCTAATGGGTGATGTTTCTCAGGGCTGCTTTGAGTGGGATTAGAGGTGGTATGGGAACGTACAGTGGGAGAGATTCAACTGAAGAAAGATTTTGGGGTAAGGGGTGATATTGTGGGGTTGTTAGAAGGAGCATTTGTCTTATAGAATTATTGGCGATGCCCTGGATGCAGTTTTTATGAATTGAGAGACTAAACGAAAGACACAAGGTCCAAATAAGAGAAGAAAAGCAGGTATTAAAGGACTAAGAATTGAGAGGACCCAGGACATCCAATTAGAGAGTGTCCAAGGGGGTTCAGTGTAATTACTTGTTTGGTTGGTGAGTTTTGGGGCTCTATTCTTGACAGTCTTTTAAGTTGGAGGCTGAGCTTGGTGAGGTGTGTGTTTAAAAGATCATTAGTCCATTCTACCTTTCCTGAAGACTGAGAACAGCAACGAGTTTGAAGGTTCCACTGAATACCAAGAGCCTAAGAAACTGCTTCAGTGATTTGACTAACAAAGGCTGGTCCATTATTGGACTGTATAGAGGTGGGAAGGCCAAACTGAGGAATTATGTCTTATGAAAGGGAAGAAATGACTGTGGTGGCCTTCTCAGACCCTGTGGGAAAGGCCTCTACCCATTCAGTGAAAGTGTCTACCCAGACCAAGAGGTATTTTAGTTTCCTGACTCAGAGAGTGTGAGTAAAGTCAATTTGCCAGTCCTGGGCAGGGGCAAATCCCCAAGCTTGATGTGTAGAGAAGGGAGGGGGCCTGAGAAATCTCTGAGGAGTAGTGGAATAGCAGATGGAACACTGAGAGGTTATTCCCTTAAGGATAGATTTCCACGATGAAAGGAAATGAGAGGTTCTAAGAGGCAGGCTATTGGCTTATAACCTACACAGAAGAGGTTATGAAATGACAATTGAATAGAATGGGCCTGTGAGGCTGGAAGGAGATATTTTCCTTGGTCCAAGAACCATTTGCCTTGTGTGGGAAGAGATTGATAGGTGGAAGTTTCAGTGGGAGAGTAGATGGGAGTGACTGATGAGAAGCAGAAAAACT
Organism: Rhinopithecus bieti; assembly: GCF_001698545.2. NCBI lineage: Eukaryota > Metazoa > Chordata > Mammalia > Primates > Cercopithecidae > Rhinopithecus > Rhinopithecus bieti. Next base: position 977,724 of record NW_016803776.1, on the reverse strand, counting down.
GACCATGAGGGACAGAAGTTGGAATGCTCGCTGCTTCTTTAGCTACCTTATCAGCATAAGCATTGCCCTGAGCAATGGGATCTGATGCCTTTTGGTGGCCCTTGCTGTGTATGACTCCAGCTTCCTTTGGATGTAAAGTGGCCTTGAGAAGAGTTTTTAATAAAGAGGCGTTAATGATGGAGGACCCTTGCATAGTGAGGAAACCTCTTTCAGCCCATATAACAGCATAGTGGTGCAGGATATGGAAGGCATATTTAGAGTCAGTATAAATATTGATGTGTAATTCCTTTGCAAGAGTGAGGGCTCGAGTTAAGGCAATGGGTTCACCTTGCTGAGAGGTAGTGGAGGGGGGCCGAGTGGTAGCCTCCATGATAGATGTGGAAGATACTATAGCACAGCCTGCCTTTGCTGGTATGTGGCAATTAGGCCTGGTGGAACTGCCATCAATAAATCAGGTGTGATCAGGGTGAGGAACAGGAAAGAAGGAAATATGGGGAAATGGAGTGAATGCCAGTTGTATCAGAGAGATACAGTCATGGGGATCAAGTGTGGTATCCAGAATAATGTGGGAGACTGGACTGAAGTTCAGGCCAGAAACAATGGTAATTGTGGAAGACTCAGCAAAGAGTGAGTACAGCCAAAGGAGCCGGGGAGCAGAAAGTATATACGTCAGGAGGGAGGAAGAAAATAGATTTTGGAAGTTATGAGAACTGTAGAGAGTGAATTGAGCACAGTTTGTTATTTTGAGGGCCTCAAAGTATTAGGGCAGTGGCAGCTGCTGCACAGAGACATAATGTCCAGCCTAAAACAGTGAGTTCAAGTTGTTTGGACAAAAAGGCTACAGGGTGCGGTCCCAGTCCTTGTGTAAGAATTCTGACTGCACAGCTCTGCACTTAGCTATTTGTAATGAAAAGGGTTGGGATGAGTTAGGGAGAGCTAGTGTGGGAGCAGTCTCTAAAGCTGCCTTCAAGGAATGGAAAGAGGGGTGGCGAAAGGATTTAGGATCTATGGGGTCAGCTAGGTTTCCTTTTGTGAGTTTATATAATGGTTTTGTTAGGATGGCAAAACCAGGTATCCAAAGGCGAAAGTATTCAACCATGCCCAGGAAGGAAAGGAGTTGTTTTGTAGAAGGGGCTGGGGTTTGTGAGATCAGTCGGACATGATTGGCAGGGAGAGCACATGTGTTTTTATGAAGAATTATGCTGAGATATGTAATGAATGAGGAAGAAATCTGGGCTTGACTTAAGTGATGGGGGCTATCTGTGAAGCCTTGCAGCAGTACAGCCCAGGTGAGTTGCTGAGACTGATGGGTGTTGGGGTCAGTCCACATGAAAGCAAAGAGAGCCTGGGATGAAGGGTGCAAAGGAATAGTAAAGAAAGCATGTTTGAGATCCAGAACAGAATAATGGGTTATGGAGGGGTTGTGGAGGGAGGTACTGAGGATAGGAGAGTATATGGCTTTGGCACCACAGGGTGGATAGGCAAGACAATATGGTTGATAAGGCGCAGATCCTGAACTAACCTGTAAGGCTTGTCCAGTTTTTGAACAGGTAAAATGGGGGAATTGTAAGGAGAGTTTACAGGCTTTAAAAGTCCATGCTGTAACAGGCGAGTGATAATGGGCTTTAATCCTTTTATAGCGTGCTGTAGGATGGGATATTGGCATTGAGCAGGGTAAGGGTGATTAGGTTTTAATGGGATAGTAATGGACGTGTGATTGGTTGCCAGGGAGGGAGTAGAGGTGTTCTGTACTTGTGGGTTAAGGTGGGGGGATACAAGAGGAAGATGCGAAGGATGCTTTGAACTGGGGAAAAGGGCAGCAATGAGGTGTGACTATAGTCCAGGAATAGTCAGAGAAGCAGATTAGTTAAAATGTCTCAACCTAATAAGCAAACGAGGCAGCTGGAGATAACTAAAAAGGACTGCATAAAAGAATGTTGTCCAAGTTGGCACCAGAGTTGGGGAGTTTTATGCGGTTTTGAAGCTTGGCCGTCAATACCCACAACAGTTATTGGGGCAAGGGAAACAAGTCCTTGAAAAGAAGGTAATGTGGAGTGGGTAGCCCCCATATTGATTAAACAGGGACAGACTTACCCTCCACTGTAAGAGTTGCCCAAAGCTTGGCATCCATGATGGTAATAGGTAATAGAATAGTTATAGGGATGGGGAGCAGAGACTGAAGAAGAGCTGGAGCCTGATGCAGTCAAGCAGGGAGCGGCTTGAGGAAGAGCAGTCTGGGGAGGAGGTGAGAGGTCAGATGGGTCAGTAGAAAAGGAATATTCACAAGACTCAGCGACACTTGGGGTTGGAACTGAAGGGACAGGTGGGAGGGAAAGGAGGAGGATTTGGGACGATTCGCATTGGGAACAGAGACTAGGGAGGGAACGAAGTGTGAAAAATGCCTGGATGTAAGGCACCTCAGACCATTTGCCCAATTTTTGACAAAATTATCTAGGTCTTGTAGGATGAAGAAATCAAAAGTGCCATTTTCTGGCCATTTAGAACCATTGTCGAGTTTGTATTGGAGCCAAGTCATGTTGCAGAAGAAAATAAGATGCTTAGATTTTAGGTCAGGTGAGAATTGAAGATGTTTTAAGTTCTTGAGAACACAGGCTAAGGGAGAAGGAAGAGGAATGGAGGATGGAAGTTTGCCCATAGTGAAGGAGGCAAGTTTAAAGAGAAGGGTAGAGACACGGAGACGGGGGGTGGGGAGCAGCCCTGGGCTGAATGTGGGTGAGCAGCCAAAGCAGACGTCCCCGCAATTGACTTGCCACCAAGGGAATGTGGGTCAATGACCAAGGCAGGCATCCCTGCGGTGATCAGATACCAATGGAATGTGGGTGAATAATCAGGCAGGCATTCCTGCAGTGATTAAACACCAAGGGAAGACTGTCTTCTTGAGTCCATGACTGGCACTGGAGTTTTGGGTCCACAGATAAAATGTGTCTTTGTCTCTACTGGAGAGGAAAAAGAACTGGGATTGGAAGGACAAGGAGATTGAAGCGTAGTGAGAGAGACTGGAGAAGACAGTGAAAAGAATGCTTACCCAATTTGAAATTGATGAGATGTTCCTTGGGCTGGTTGGTCTGAGGAACCGAGGTCATAGGTGGATCGCTTCACGGAGTGAGAGTGAGGACAGAGGACTGGTCTCCTGAAGGAGTCCCTCTGACCCAGGTCTTCTGCATCAAATGTCATGCATGTCCGTGTGAAGAGACCACCAAACAGGCTTTGTGTGAGCAATAAAGCTTTTTAATCACCTAGGTGCAGGCACGCTGAGTCCAAAAAGAGAGTCAGCAAAGGGTGGTGGGATTATCATTAGTTCTTATAGGTTTTGGGATAGACGGTGGAGTTAGGAGCAATGTTTTGTGGACAGGGGGTGGATCTCACAAAGTACATTCTCAAGGGTGGGGAGAATTACAAAGAACCTTCTTAAGGGTAGGGGAGATTACAAAGTACATTGATCAGTTAGGGTAGGGCAAAAACAAATCACAATGGTGGAATATCATCAGTTAAGGCCATTTTCACTTCTTTTGTGGATCTTCAATTGCTTCAGGCCATCTGGATGTATACGTGCAGATCACAAGGGATATGATGGCTTAGCTTGGGCTCAGAGGCCTGACGACATTTTATGACAGAATTTTAAAAGCTAATAAGCATATTAAAAAGCTCAACCTAAATGAGTAAAATGTGTGTGTGTGTGTATGTGTGTTATGTAGCTAACTGGCAAATTTTTTAAAAATAGTAGTCTATAGTATTGGCCAAGAAGTAAGGAAAACTTCCAGATTCATAAACCATAACCATACAAAATGTTCCTCATCTTTGGAATAAATTTGGCATTAAAATTGCCTATCCTTTGCTCTGGTAACTTTAAAATTAAGATTTTATCCCAAGAAAATAATTGTGGATGTGTACTAAGATTTGTCTATAGGGATGATCATTACAACATTGCTTATTATAATAGTGAAAAAGAAAAAACCTCAAATGTCAAATAGATATTGTTGATCATTAATAAATGGTATGATGAAAGAACAGCAGCATAGAAACGTTTATAACTGGAAAAACTGGATAGCCATATGCAAATGAACGAAATTGGACTTTTATACTGTACACAAAATCAACATATAGTAAATTAAAAGTTTTAAATGTACAACCTGAAACTGTGAAACTCCTAGAAGGAAACAGAGAAAAATTTTCAACATTGGCTTTGGCAAGGATTTCCTGGATATGATGACAGAAGTATATTAAATACTAAAAATGAAAATAGACAAGTTGGACTACATTAAACTAAAAAGGTTTGTATGGCAAAGAAAATAAGATCAACAGAGTAAAAAGACAACCTACAGAATGGGAGAAAATATTTCTAAGCCATTTATCTAATAAGGGGTTAATATCCAGGATATGTAAGGAATTCGTGTAATTCGATAACCGAAAAACAGGACAAAGGCACTTAACATTTTTTTCCAAACACTACATACAAATGGCCAACCGTTATATGAAAATGTGCTCAATATTATTGATCATCAGAGAAATACTAAGCAAAATCACAAGAAGATATCACTCTAAGATATCAAAAAGATAATCACTGTTAGGATGGCTATTATTAAAAAAAGATAATAAATGTTGGGAAGAATGTGGAGAAAAGAGCACCCTTGTACACTTTTGGTGGGAATGTAAATTGCTGCAGTCACTATGAAAAACTGTATGCTGGTTCCTTAAAAAGTTTAAAATAGAGTTACCATATAATCCAGTAATCCAACTTCTGGATATATTAATATATTTAAAAGAACCGAAGACAGGATTTCAAGGAGCCAGCTGAACTGCCATGTTTGTTGCAGCATTATCCACAATAGCCAAAATATAAAAACAACCTTAATGTCTGTCAACAGATGAATGAAAAAGGAAATATATATATACACACACACACACACACACACACACCTGAATGTGATATATGTTTTTAACATATATACATATATACACACATACATAAGTGATTCAGCTATAAAAAAGGAAATCCTGCCATTTGTAACAACATGTGTCGACACAGAGGACATTATGCTAATTGAAATAAACCAGACTCAGAAGGATAAATACTATGTGAACAACTTATATTATAAATTAAAAATAGTCAAATTCATAAAAACACAGAGTGGAATCATTGCCAAGAGCTGAGAGAGAAAAACTAAAAGGGAAATATTCATTAAAAGGTCCAAAGTTTTAGTCATACAAGATGAGTAAGTTCTAAGAATCTCTGTTGTACCAAACAGCGCCTATAGTTAACAATGTGGTATTTTATAGAGTTGACCATTGAACAACATGGATTTGAGCTTCATGGGTACATTAATACTCAAATTTTCTTCAATAAATATATTGGAAAATTTTTTGAAGATTTGCAAAATTTGAAAACCTGGCAGAAAACTGCATAGCCTGGAAATATTGAGAAAATTAAGAAAAAGTTAGATATGCCATGAATGCATAAAACAAATATAGATAGTAGTCTATTTTATCATTTACTACCATAAAATACACACAAATATAAAAAATTAAAATTTATCAAACTGACACAAACTTATAGATGATACATGCCATTCTCAGTTGAGGAAAATGTAAACAAATGTAAAGATGCAGTATTAAGTCATAACTGCATAAAATTAACACATACTGTACCACTGTAATAATTTCATAGCCACCTCCTGTTGCTTTTAGAGTGAGCTCAAGTGTTGCCAGTATCTGCTTAAAATGCTGTGATGCTAATCATCTCCATGTGAGCAGTTCTTCTCTCCAGTAAGTTGAGTATCACTGTAAAAAGATCTCCGGCAGTTCTCATGTATTTTTCATTATGCTTATTGCAATACCATAAACCTTGAGTAACACCATGGAACCCATTCAAAGTACCACTAATGATGTCGAAAGTGCTCCCAAGAAGTCATGGCATTACAAGAAAAAGTTAAATTACGTGATATGTACCATAAATTGAGATCTGAAGCTGCAGTTGCCTACCATTTCAACATAAATGAATCCAATTTAAGATTGATTATTTAAAAAAAAAAATTTGTGCCACCTTAATTGCAGCTATGCCAGCAGTTCCAAAAACCTTACATTTTTTATGAAATATCTTTTTATCTGGTATTGAAAATGCAGCATTTTGTGGGCAAAGATTGCTTCAAAACAAGGCGTAACTATAGGCTATAATGTTTCAGGAAAAAGCAAAGTCAATATATGACAACTTAAAGCAAAAAGAAAATAACAGATCTAGAGCTAAAGAATTTAATGCCAGCAAAGGATGGTTTGAGAATTTTAGAGAAGTTTGGCATTTAAAAAATATGTCAAGCTAACAGGAGAAGCAGCTTCTGCTGACTAAGAGGCAGTATATGAGATCCCAGAAGCTATTAAGAAAATCATTAAGGAGAAAGGATATCTGCATAAGCAGGTTTTAATTCAGACAAAAGTGTCCTATTCTGGGAGGGAAAAAGCCACAAACATTTATTAGTAAGCAAGAGAATTGAGCACCACTATTTAAGGTAGGAAGGGATAAGCTAACTCTATTGCTTAGTGCAAATGCAGTCAGATGTATATTTAGGACTGCCCTTATCTCTAAAGCTGTGAACCCCAGAACCTGGAAGGGAAAATATAAAAACATCTATCAGTCTTTTGGTTGTACAAGAAGGCATGCACAATAAGAACCTCTTTTCTGTACTACTTCTATTGATGCTTTTTTCCTGAAGTCAGGAAGTATCTTGTCAGTAAAGGACTACTTTTTAAAGTTTTTTGATATTGGACAATGCCCCTGGACACCCAGAACTCCATGAGTTCAATACCAAATGTGTTGAAGTTGTGATCTATCTGGCCCCAAGCACAAAACTTCTAATTCAGCCTCCAGATCAGGAGGCTCTAAGGATATTTAAGGCTCATTACACACAGTTCTCTATGTAAAGGATTATCAACATTATGGACAAGAACCCCGGTAAAGACAACATTATAAAAGCATGGAAAGATTACATTATTAAAAATGCCACTTTTACAGAAAAAGCTCTGAAAGCCATTAAACCCAAAATAATAAATTTCTGCTGGAAAAAAAAATAAACTAGACTGTAGCTATGAATGTACAACTCATTGGGGTACCTGAAACAGACAGGGAGAATGGAACCAAGTTGGAAAACATACTTTGTGATGTTATCTAGGAGAACTTCCCCAACCTAGCAAGACAGGCCAATATTCAAATTCAGGAAATGCAGAGAACCCCAGTAAGATACTTCACAAGAAGGTCATCCTCAGGACGCATCATCAAATTCTTCTAGGTGTATATGAAAAAAAAAGAAAAGAAAAGAAAAGAAGTTAAAGGCAGCTAGAGAGAAAGGTCAGATCATCTACAAAAATAAGGTCATCAGACTAACAGCAGACCTCTCAGCAGAAACCCTACAAACCAGAAGAGATTGGGGGCCAATATTCAACATTCTTAAAAGAATTTCCAACCCAAAATCTCATAACTGGCCAAACTAAGCTTCATAAGCGAAGAAGAAATAAGATCCTCTTCAGACAAGCAAATACTGAGGGAATCTGTCATAGCAGGCCTGCCTTAAAAGAGCTCCTGAAGAAGCACTAAATATGAAAAGGTAACACCATTACCAGCCACTTAAAAAAACACACACACACTGAAGTACAAAGACTGGTGACACTATGAAGCAACCACATAAATAAGTCTGAAAAATAACCAGCTAGAATCATGCCAGGATCAAATGTACATATAATAACACTAACTTTTAAATGTAAATGGGATAAATGCTCCAATTAAAAGACACAGAATGACAAGCTAGATAAAGAGCCAAGACCCATCGGTATGCTGTCTTCAAGAGACCCATCTCACATGCAAAGACACACATAGGTTCAAAATATAGGGATGGAGGAAAATTTACCAAGTAAAGGGAAAACAGAAAAAAGCAGAGGTCACAATCCTACTTTCTGAAAAAACAGACTGTGAACCAACAAAGATCATAAAGACAAAGAATGACATTACATAATTGTAAAGCATTAATTCAAGAACTTATTATCATAAATATATATGTACCCAAAACGATAAAACCCAGATTCATAAAGCAAGCACTTAGAGACCTACAAAGACACTTAGACTCTCACACAATAATAGTGGGAGACTTTAACACCCCACTGACTGTATTAGACAGATCTTTGAAACAAAAAATTAACAAATATATTCAGAACCTGAACTCAACTCTGAATCAAGTGGACCTGTTAGATATATACAGAACTCTTCACCCTAAAAGAGAATAGACAATCTTCTCATTGCCACATGGCACTTGCTCTAAAATTGATCAAATAATCAGAAGTAAAACACTCCTCAGCAAATCCAAAAGAACTAAATCATAAACAGTATCTCAGACCACAGCGCGATCAAATTAGATATCAAGATTAAGAAACTCACTCAAAACCATACAACTTCATGGAAACTGAACAACCTGCTCCTGATTGACTCTTGGGTATATAGTGAAATTAAGTAAGAAATCAAGAAATTATTTGAAACTAATGAGAACAGAGACAACGTACCAGAATCTCTGTGATATGGCTAAAGCAGTGTTAACAGGGGTATTTATAGCAATGAATGACCATATCAAAAACCTAAAATGATCTCAGGTTAACAACCTAACATCACAACCAATAGTAGTGGAGAACCAATGGCAAACAAACACCAAAGCTAGCAGAAGAAAAAAAAAAAAATCAGAACTAAACTGAAGTAGATAGAGACATGAAAACCCCTTCAAAAAAACTCAGTGAGGCCAGGCACAGTGGCTCATGCCTGTAATTCCAGCACCTTGGGAGGCCGAGGTGGGTGAATCATAAGGTCAGGAGATCAAGACCATCCTGGCTAACATGTTGAAACCCTGTCTCTACTAAAAATACAAAAAAAAAAAAAATTAGCTGGATGTGGTGGCAGGTGCCTGTAGTCCCAGCTACTCAGGAAGCTGAGGCAGGAGAATGGTGAGAACCCAGGAGGCAGAGCTTACAGTGAGCCAAGATCGTGCCACTGCATTCCAGCCTGGGTGACACAGTGTGACTCCGTCTCAAAAAAAAAAAGCAAACAAACAAAAAAAAACTCAGTGAATCCAGGAGGTAGTTTTTTGAAAAAATTAATAAAATAGTCTGCTAGACTAATAAAAATAAGAATCAAACACAACCAGAAATTATAAGGGGGATATCACCAATGACCCCAAAGAAACACAAAGAATCATCAGAGAATACGATAAACACCTCTAGTCACATAAACTAGAAAATCTAGAAGAACTGTATAAATTCTTGGACAAGTACCCCTCCCAAGACTGAATCAGTAAGAAATTGAATCCCTGAATAGACCAATAGTAATTTCTGAAATTGAGGCAGTAATAAATAGCAAAAAAAAAAAAAAAAAAAAAAAAAGCCCAGGACCAGATGGATTCACAACTGAATTTTATCAGAGGTAAAAAGAAGAGATGATACTATTTCTATTGAAATTATTCCAAAAGAAATGAAAAGGAGGGATTCCTCCCTAACTCATTCTATGAGAGCAGCATCATCCTGATACAAAACCTGTCAGAAATACAACAAAAAAAGAAAACTTCAGGCCAATATCCTTGATGAACATCAATGATGCAAACATCCTCAATAAAATACTGGTAAACCGAATTCAGCAGCACATCAAAAAGCCCATCCACCATGATAAAGTTGGCTTCATTCACAGGATGCAAGGTTGGTTCAACATACACAAATCAATAAATGTGATTCATCACATAAACCGAACTAAAGACAAAAACCACATGATTATCTCAACAGATACAGACAAGGCCTTCAATAAAATTCAACATATCTTCATGTTAAAAGAAAACTTTCAATAAACTAGATATTGAAGGAACATGCTTCAAAATAATAAGAACCAAATATGACAAATCCACAGTCAATATCATACTGAATGGGCAAAAGCTGGAAGCATTTCCCTCGAAAACTGGCACAAGACAAGGATGCCCTCTCTCATCACTACTATTCAACATAGTATTGGAAGTCCTGGCCAGGACAATCAGGGAAAATAAATAAAGCATATTCAAATAGGAAGAAAGGAAGTTGAATTATCTTTTTTTGCAGATCACATGACCCTGTATCTAGAAAACCCCATCATCTCAGCCCAAAAGTTTCTTAAGCTGATAAGCAACTTCAGAAAAGTCTCAAGATACAAAATCAATGTCCAAATATCACTAGCATTCCTATAGACCAGCAACAGGGAAGCAGAGAGCCAAATCATGAATGAACTCTCATTCACAATTGCTACAAAGAGAATAAAATACCTAGGTACACAGCTACCAAGGGAAGTGAAGGATCTCTTCAAGGAGAACTAAAAATCACTCCTCAAAGAAATCAGAGAGGACATCAACAAATGGAAAAATATTTTATGTTCATAGATAGGAAGAATCAATATCACGAAAATGGCCATACTGCCCAAAGTAATATATTGATTCAATGCCACTTCCATTAAACTACCACTGACATTCTTCACAGAATTATAAAAAACAATAATTTTAAAATGTATACAGAATGAAATGAGAACATGAAGAGCCAAGATAATCCTAAGCAAAAAGAACAAACTTGGAAGCATCATGCTACCCAACTTCAAACTATACTACAAGGCTACAGTAACCAAAACAGGCTGGTACTGGCACAAGAACAGAAATGTAGACCAATGGAAGTTGAATATAGAATACAGAACTCCAGAAATAAGACCACACAGCTACAACCATCTGATCTTTGACAAATTTGACAAAAACAAGCAATAGGGAAAGGATTCCCTATTTAATGGTGCTAAGAGAACTGGCTAGCCATATGCAGAAAATTGAAACTGGACCCCTTCCTCACACCATATATAAAAAATTAACTCAAGATTGATTAAAGGTTTAAATGTGAAACTCAAAACTGTAAAACGCTAGAAGAAAATCTAGGCAATACTATTCAGGATATAGGCACAGGAAACGATTTCATAACAAAAATGCCAAAAACAGCAACAAAAGCAAAAGTTGACAAATGGTATCTACTTAAAGACCTCCCACAGAGCAAAATAAACTATCATCAGAATGAACAGACTGCCTACAGAATGGGAGAAAAAATTTTCAATTTATTCATCTGACAAAAGTCTAACATCCAGAGTCTACAAGGAACTTAAATTTACTAGAAAAATATATATATACACCATGGAATGCTATGCAGCCATAAAAAATAATGAGTTCGTGTCCTTTGCAGGGACATGGATGAAGCTGGAAACCATCATTCTCAGCAAACTAACACAGGAGCAGAAAATCAAACATCGCATGTTCTCACTCATAAGTGGGAGTTGAGCAATGAGAACACATGAACACATGGGGCCTGTTGTGGGGGGTGGGGGTCAAGGAGAGGGAGAGCATTAGGACAAATACCTAATGCATGCGGGGCTTAAAACCTAAATAATGGGTTGACAGGTGCAGCAAACCACCATGGCACATGTATACCTATGTAACAAACCTGTACTTTATACACATGCATCCCAGAACTTAAAGTAAAATAATAAAACCACTTTCCTCAAAAAACAACAATACAATTAAAAAGTGGGCAAAGGACATAAACAGACAGTTCCCAAAAGACGGCATACATGTAGCCAAGAAACATACAAAAAAAGCCTCAACCATCACTGATGATTTTGATTTGCATCAAATCAAAACCACAATGAGATACAATATCATGCCAGTCAGAACGGTTATTTAAAAGTCAAAACAACAGATGCTGGCGAGGTTGTGGACAAAAAGGAACACTTTTACCCTGTTGGTGGGAGTATCAGTTCTATCATTTAGGAAGACAGTATGATGGTTAATAAAGTGTCAACTTGATTGGATTGAGGGATACAAAGTATTAATCCTGGGTGTGTCTGTGTGGGGGTTGCCAAAACAGATTAACATTCGAGTCAGTGAGCTGGGGAAGGCAGATCCACTCTTAATCTGGTGGGGAAAATCTAATCACCTTCTAGCGAATATAAAGCAGGCAGAACAACATGAAAAGGAAAGATGGGCTTAGGCTCCCAGGCTACACCTTTCTCCTGTGCTGAATGTTTACTGCCCTTGAATGTTGGACTGAAAGTTCTTCAGTTTGGAACTCAGACTGGCTCTCTTTGCTCCTCAGCTTGCAGGCAGCCTATTGTGCGACCTTGTGATCATGTAAATTAATACTTAATAAACTCATATATAGATACATAATAAATATATGTAATAAATAGTAAAAGTATTTTCTCTTCCTTATGGTTTTCTCAATGTTTTGTTTTTTCTCTTCTACTTTGTTGTAAGAATAAAATACATACTACATGCAACATAAAATGTGTTAATCAACTGTTTTGGTTATCCATAAGGCTTCTTGTCAACAGTGAGGTTTTAGTTAAGTTTTGGAAAGTCAAAGTTACCAATTTTGACTGCATGAGGCCAGGGGATTGGCACCTCTAACCCCCATGTTGTCCAAGGGTCAATTATTCATCAAAATTTGCTTTAAAAATGTAGCTCTTTTATTAAATGTTCTTACCACAAAGTAATGATAATAAGGCAGGAGGAAGTTTTTGGAGGTAATGGATATATTCATAGCATTGATTGTGGTCATGGTTACACACAGATATACTTATTTCCAAACTCAAATTGTATACATTAAAAATCTGCAGCATTTTGAATTTCAATCATACCTCAGTATTGAGGTTTAAAAATACAAGAAAAAAAGGGAAAAGATTATAACATTAAGACAAAAGGCTTGAAAAATGTTATGTTCAGTGTAGACTTGTATTCCATATATATTTATCAAAATAAGAATGGAAGGATATCTACCAATATAACTTTAGTTATAGCTGAATGGTAGAAGTGTGGCTGACTTATTTTCTCACTTCTTTTAAACATTCTATAACAGCATTTATTATTTTTACACCTCAAAAATTATATGAAAATTAGTTAAAGTCTATTTTGCTCCAAATATAAAATGGACCAATTGCACACCTCTTACAAGAGGGGTATGGTTGTTGTACAGAGAGAATGGCATGAGTTATTTATGTCCCCGTTACCTGTAGGAAGCCATCCAGCTTTCACTTTGGGATGGGGCAGCATTCCATCTGGGGTAGCTAATTAGTGATGATAGCTGTAATCTGTAACTTCACTGCTTTGCTGATTGAAAGTCCTTTCTTTCCTTGTAGAGTGCCAGTTTGTTTTAGAAATTACACACTTCAAGGTTATTATTTTTTAATGAAGGTTTTTTAGTTTAAAGTCTCATTTACCAAGCAGATTACCAAATAAATTAGAGGAAGGACAGAAGGACAGAAGGACAGAAGGATGGAAGGATGGAAGGATGGAAGGATGGAAGGACGGACATGTAATTTATTTTAGGGTAATGCCCAGACACAAAGTATCTGTAGGAGAAAGAATTTTCAAGGATATGTAATTCAACTACTTCATCATACAAGTAAGAAATTTAAGTTGGAGCAAAGGGAAAACCTCTGGTGTCCTGGCAAGGTATGGATTCAGGTAACAAGGAAGCAAGTAAAGAAGGGGCCACTTGGAGAAGCTTGTTAACCATCGGCTTATTTTGCAGTCTTTATTTTCACTTCTGGGTGGCCTTGAAGGATTTCCATCAATATAACATGATTGTCATAATGATCAAAGTCATATTTAAATGTTTCATTTTTATCTGTAAAGTCAATGTACAGAAAGGCAAAGCTCATACTGAACTGTTGTCTCTTGAAATTTGCCCTCAGTTAAAATTAATACAGACATCTTGGTGAAACTCAATGGCAACTTGACAGATTTCCTGAAAGCAAAGACCTTACATTTGGAAACAAAAAAAAAGAACAATATGGAAAACTAAATGCAACTTAAAATAAAATTGAGACTGAAAGTGTCTTTTTGTCACATACTGAAGACTAGACACAAGAGAAAAAATTCACTCATGGTGTTGTCTGTACACTTTGAAACTGCTAGGCAACCTATTCGTTGTTGGATGGCTCCAATTTATAAGAAGGAATGAGGTGGAAAGAGCTTAGAACTTGGAGTCTAAGAGACCTATATTGAAATTCTACCTTTTGATCGAGTTGAGTAGGTGACATTACTGAATGCCAGCTTCCCTTATGTGTAAAAATGTGGACAACTCTTTTATGAGCTATCCATAAAGATTAGAGGAAATGACATATATAAATATGTATCTTAATACATCACAGAAATTATATAAATACTTCCTTCTTATCTAACTATTGGCTCTGCTTCTACCCGAGACCCATTATGCCCCCCAGTAAATATCCTATTCTCCAGTTCAAAAATCCTGTTTTCAAATATTTTTTACTCCTCGTGTTCTGAAGCCTGATCATTTTGGTGGTTCTATATATACACTGCAATTTTTCAATGCCCATCCTAAAGTGTGGCAGCAAAAACTGCCCTCAATATTCAATCATGGTTGTTCTGAAAAGGAAAGATTGATTCATTCATTCTTAATACAATGCTTTTGATCAGTGGAGCCTCAAATCAAGGTGTGTGTGTGTGTGTGTGTGTGTGTGTGTGTGTGTGTGTGTGTGTGTCACTGATTCACTGAGGTTAAAAACCTCTAAGACCTTTTCATGCACAATACTTATTAATTTTATGTACCAGGTGCATAATTTTTATGTAGCAGATACTCAGTCCTCTACATGAAGTACTAATTTAATTATCAAAGCAGTCCAAGGTGGCAGTTACCATTATTATCTCCGTTTTATGAATTTTAAGAGTAACATACAGAGGTTATTTTCAACTTATTAAGTGAAAGAGGATCTGAGCCTATGCAACCTGACACCTCCTCAGTAATAAAAGGATAATTAAAATGTCACATAAAGATGCCTCATATTCCCTTAGTAAAGGAAAAGAAGCCATTGCTCCTGATATGAACATCTGTACAGGCCAAATTATAAACATGTACATCATAAAACCGAAACCTCAAAATTCACAAAGCAAAATCAAAAGCAAGAGTCAAACAATGGGGAACATGTCGTCTAATGACTAGAGCTAAGCTTATGTAGGGAAAGGAAAAAAGCAAACAAAGCTTTAACCAAGGACACAGAGGGAACAAAAGTAGAATCCATTCCCTTCCAGCCACAGGTTTCTACTGAGGTTCCTTGGAGTGGGCTGATAAGTAAAGGAGGAAGAATCTGAACAGAGAGAACCTCCAAGGTTCTAAAACCCAAATTCATTCCCAGAAGTTCTATCCTCTCTAGTTTTATCACATATTGGGCTTTTATCATGATATTTCTTTTGACAAAGTGGTTGTCCTATTTTGAAAAGTTTGAAACCACTTGTAGAATGAGCATTTGTTCTACAAGTGACCTTATATAATTACCTGTGACCTTGGTCACGACTAGCACTTTATCTGAACATCAACTTTAACCCTACCTTATGGGATTATGAAAAATAAGCAAGATTTAAGAGGAGTGCTTTTAACTATTATAATAATATTTAGCACACCAAAAACACTAAAATGCTGTATGAATATGATTTCCATGGCCCATCAGCAAGAATAATCATTCTTAGCTAAATATAAGAGGCAATAATGTTTAAATAGAATGAGATTTTGAGTCAGAAATAATTGGATTCAAATTCCACCTTTATGAGGCTGTATGACCATAGGTAAGTTACTGCAGCTTCCTAAACCTTACTCCCATAGCCTGTAAACTAGGGCTACTGACAGCAGGGTGGTTGTAAAGACTTACTTCAGTGAAGTTATGTATCCAACATGCTTTAATGCTTTGAACTGGGCACAGGACAATCTATAAATGGAAACACTGATGACCTATTAATACTCTTATATCAATTCTTATCAAGTTTTCTACCTTCTTTGTGAGGAAGTCTCAAGGGAAAAATAGACTTCAGGCATACTCCTTTATTCAGGAGTGAATCCTGAGCCCCCTCATCTGATCTCCCTTTGCCAAAAAGCATCCATATTCTGTGATTGCTTTGGAGCATACTAGTAACAACATGGCCAACTGCTCCAGCAATGACTCAGGCATTGTTCTGAAATAGAGCTGGTGCATGCAATGGGAGGCAGTGAAGCTCTCGGGTCTGAGTCACCACAATGCCACAGCCTTCAGGCCCCAATGTTCCCATGTGCCTTCACATCTTCACCCCTGTGAGTCCATACTTGGCCCAAGGATATCTCGAAGCTTCTAGCCTCATTGACCCACCACAATTCCCTCACCACCTGCTACATACTCTCCCACCTATTGCTAATCTAGTCGTCCCATACCAGGGCAAGATCAAAAGCCACCTCTTCAGCAAAACTTACCCAGATGACCCTATTCAGCACAATGACTCTCTTCACTGAGCCTTCCCTACCCTCCTTTATCTGCAAGACGTCATAAGCTCATCAATGTTGTCCTTATGACATTCTACAGCAGTGTTTATGCACACGTGACATTTTGATGTGGACATTTTGATTTGGCTAAGGATATATTTTGACTGAGTCTCAACAAAACAACTGTAGATGCTAAATTTGTTGAGAGAGCAAGATTGTTATATTATTCATTCTATATTCTCCCAAAGTATAACGTACACAGTACATGCTCAATACACAATAAAGATGAAAACATAAAATATGTCCTGCTTTTCAATGTAGGCCTAACAATGTGCTACTTTATATGACATGTAAAAATTGAGAATGTTGATAATCCCTTTATTCACCTCTTACATATTTTAAAATTCAGTATTTGATGTGAAAGGTCAGCCTCTAAACTCAGTATCATTAAAGTTTAATTGAATACTATAAAAAGAAAAGTGATGAGTATTTTAATACAACTATTTTTAATCTATTTTCTCCATTAAAGATCAGCTGACACATCTATGTGTTTCTAAAACAGTAATTTGTAGGGATTTTGGCAGTCAGGCAGTCCTGGCTTCTTCTGAATTTGAGTAGCATATTACTCCTCAGAACTTGCTGTCAACCCAAATTAAAGTAACTAAATTGAGCTCATGAACTTCCTCCAACACCAGTTTCTAGTCTCAATGACCCTGCCTTCGTCAATAATAACATCATATCTATCTAGTGGCTACAACATTTTGAATCAAGCACTATGAAAAAGAGAAAACACCACACAGATATAAGCTGCTAGTTTTACCTATAAACATTTAACAACTGTGTTGAAATTTTATGCAAAGTGTTTTTTTTTTTTTCTCACCAGTTTTTTCCTGTCCATCCTCCTAGACAGATATTCTCCTTGCCCCCAAACCATCTCCTTGTACTTGGCTAACAGCAGAGGTCTCTTGTCAGACTCCTTGACTTTAAGCTCACTTGATCTGATCTATTTTAAGTGCAGCTTCAAAGCATTTTCTTCCTTAAATAGCACTTTCATAATGTTGCTCCTGTACTTAAAAACCTTCTATGGTTTGTGAGCTCTTACAACTTCACAGCTAAACTCTTCCCCCTGATCCTGTGTAGGTACTTTTTCACTTGCTTCTACAGTTAGATTAATTTTGAACACATTTCACCAATACACAATGAAGGTGATTCACTCAGCTCCCACCAACCAAGTGAACTGTCTGTGCCAAACACTGTGTAACATGCTGCATGAATGAGATGAAGCCTCTGATTTGATGATGTCATGATAAACCAGGGAAGACAGAGCACAGACTGTGAAAGTATAACTGTATCCTGGAGTGAGCATAATATGCCATGCGGGTATAAAATAGGAGGCCAGTAAAGTGGGTTACACATGTTGGAAGGACCTTATGTCAACATGGTAGAATTGTCCATAACCTATGAGAACATAACTGTCCATGTTGCACATTTTACCTAGTCCTTCACTCATAGTTCACTTTTGTTTAATCTACCCATCCAGCACTAGTTAAGTCAGCACTACATGGTGACTCAAGAGAAATCTTGATTTGGGTTCCCCTAGAAACATATCCTGAGACAAGGATTCCAGTAAAAGTAGTTCATTAGTGCTGTGATCCCAAGGAAACTCCAAGAGGAGGAGGAAAGAAAGGCTGTTGGTAAGTAGTATGTTATCAAGTAAATTACCACTGTGGATGACCACAGCTTAATCTCACAGGGACAATCCTAGAAAGAGTATAGAACACATACCTCAGAGCTTTCCCGTGTGAGCAAGGAATTTGGGCATTTAAACACCAAAGTCTGTCACTTGTTGTTTGAGGCTTGCTCCCGGGATGGTTAATTCTTCAGCCCTTCCAGTCCTCACTGGATTCAGGCAGAACAGCCTCCCTGGTTGGAAATCCTCAGGTGAAGAGATGCAGATGCAGGTAGTTGGTACTCTTTCTTTAGAGCCTGATTTGGAGGATGATAGGAGCCAGCAAAGACAGAAACTAACAATGGTGCTGCCTCTGCCTCTTATTATGCATGTGCCTTTGAGACGTAAATTTTCTGAGTCTCAGTTTCTTCTTTTTTTGAAGGAGAGAGGTAGATATTATTGGTGAATTTTCAACTTTTTAAAAAAGATAGCACAGCCATTGATCCCCAAAGAAAATCTTGAATAGAACCCTAGGCCAGCTGTGGTAGTTCATGCCTGCAGTCCCAGTGCTTTGGGAGGCCAATGTGGGAGTATTGCTTGAGGCCAGGAATCCAAGACCTGCCTGGGTAACATATCAATACCTTGTCTCTACAAAATAAAATAAAAATTAGGCAGAAGTGGTGGCATGTGCCTGTGGTCCTAGCTATCACGGAGGCTGAAGTGGAAGGATCACTTGAGCCTAGCAGTTCAAGGCTGCAGTGAGCTGTGATCACAATACCGTACTCCAGCCTAGGTGACAGAGCGAGACCCTGTCTCTAAAAAAATAACCTGGATACATAAAATAAGCAAGAGTAGAGTTGTTCAGGTGGATGCAGTAGCAGGGAATCTTAGCTAAGAAATATCTTCTTGGATATTTGTAGTTTCTGGAAAGCAACAAGTAAAATACCTGAATCACAAGAGAGTATCTAAGATCACCCCCTGGCATCATTGCATCCCCTCCCCACCAACATGCTTTGGTGCTTAGTACTCAATTTCATTCTATACCAGAGAAAGGCAACACCATGCATTCACTGAACACAAGCCAGACAGACTGACCAATAATGTATGTACGATCCCTCTAATGATGGCTCAAGCATGTCGGTATGGGGGAAGAGTGATTGACAATCAAGTTAGAGTATAGTTTAGGGTGCTAGGTTTCTTGAAGTTAGACAAACTAATAATTTTATTTATATTGTACAGCCTATTTGCAGTGGCTTTGGGGATGGCGAGAGAGATTATGGGGTGATTAAAATTTTCCAGTGTTGACTCTTTGAGACCACCACCATTTCTTCCATTAAATTATTACAGATATAGAAGATACATGTTATTACTATGATTGCTACCCTTACTATAATCATTATTGTTTCACAGATGAGAAAATAAGACTCAGGGAGGGGAAGAGTCTTACCCAAAGTTCATAGCAAGTTAATGGCAGAGCTAGGACTCAAGCCCAGGTCTTCCTAGCTCTGGAGCCTACCATGCCACACTACTTAACTACAGCATGTGAATGTTTTACAACATAATTTGTTTCCACAACAAAAGTCCTAGAAATATCTGGCTCACTGATGGTTGACACAGAGGCTGTAAGAGATGATTGACCACGTATTAGGAACTTAGTATCTATTGAGTTACTGAACCTTACATTTTGAGATTTTGCCTGAAGAACCAAGTATGAAAAATCATCATTATTATTTATTTCAGTGCAGGAAATCATACACAAATGCTACAATTGAGAATTAGCTAAAAAGGTGAAGGATTTTCATTTCTTTCATTAATTCAGCCCTTTTGGTATGTCCTTTAAGTGACTGAGCCATATCTATACAGCATATTAAAATAATAACTAAGATCGAGTTCAGTTTTAAATGAGGTATAAGGAGGGAATATGTGGCAAATACCCATATACTACTATACATCAATTAATATCACCTTACATATATGGATATATATTCATTTTACAACAAAATGAGGAAATCACTTCTTGTTGAGATTCAGAAAAAGGTCATGGAGAGGGCATTATTTGTGTTTTTTTCTTTTTTTATTTATACTTTAACGTTCATAGGGTACCATGTGCATAACGTGGCAGGTTTGTTACACTATGCTATACTTGTGCCCATGTTGGTGTGCTGCACCCATCAACTCGTCGTTTTACATCAGGGTATAACCCCAATGCAATCCCTCACCCCCCCATAATAGGCTCCTGGTGTGTGATGTTCGCCCTTCCTGAGACCAAGTGATCTCATGTCAGTTCCCCACCTATGAGTGAGAACATGCGGTGTTTGGTTTTCTGTTCTTGTGATAGTTGCTAAGAATGATTGGTCCAGCTGCATCCATTGTCCCTACAAACGACACAATAACTCATCACTTTTTATGGCTGCATAGTATTCCCATGGTGTGTATGCTGCCCAATTTGCTTACTCCAGTCGTCCACTGATGGACATTGGTTGTTCCAAGTCTTTGCTATTGTGAATAGCGCCGCAAATAAACATACATGTTGCATGTGTCTTTATAGCAGCATGATTTTATATCCTTTGGGTATATACCCAGTAATGGGGATGGCGGGGTTCAAATGGTACTTCTAGTTCTAGATCCTTGAAGGATCGCCATACTGTTTTCCATAATAATTGGGAACTACTTTACAATCCCACGAACAGTGTTAAAAGTGTTCCTGTTTCTCCACATCCTCTCCAGCACCTGTTGTTTCCTGAATTTTTTATCATGACTGCCCATTTAACTGGTGTGAGATGGTATCTCCTTTGTGGTTTTGTTTGCATTTCTCTGATGACCAGTGATGATGAGCATTTTTTCATGTGCCTGTTGGCTGTATGCATGTCTTCTTTTTGAGAAATGTCTGTTCATATCCTTTGCCCACTTTTTTGATGGGGTTGTTTTTTTCTTGTAAATTTGTTTGAGTTCTTTGTAGTTTCTGGATATTAGCCCTTTGTCAGATGAGGTTAGATTGCCAAAAATTTTCTCCCATTCTGTAGGTTGCCTGTTCCACTCTGATGGTATTTCTTTGCTGGAGAAGCTCTTTAGTTTTAATTAGATCCCATTTGTCAATTTTGGCTTTTGTTGCCGTTGCTTTAAGTGTTTAGACATTGAAGTCCCTTGCCCATGCCTATGTCCTGAATGGTACTACCTAGTTTTCTTTCTAGGGTTTTTATGGTATAGGTCTAACATTTAAGTCTCATAATCTTTCTTGAAATAGACTATAACATGAGAGCCAATATCATGAATGAACTTCCATCACCATTGCTTCAAAGAGAAATAAAATACCTAGGAATCCAACTTACAAGGGATTGTCAAGGACCTCTTCAAGGAGAACTACAAACCACTGCTCAGTGAAATCAAATGAGGACACAAACAAATGGAAGAACATACCAGGCTCATGGATAGGAAGAATCTAATATCGTGAAAATGGGCCCATACTGCCCAAGGTTATTTATAGATTCAATACCATCCCCATTAAGCTACCAATGAGTTTCTCAGAATGGAAAAAACTCTTTAAAGTTCATATGGAACCAAAAAAGAGCCCGCTTGCCAAGACAATCCTAAGGTCAAAAGAACCAAAGCTGGGAGGCATTATGCTACCTGACTTCAAACTATACTACAAGGTACAGTAACGAAACATAATGGTTACTGGGCCAAAACCAGAGATATAGACCAATGGAACGAACAGAGTCCTCAGAAATAATACCACATCATCTACAGCCATCTGATCTTTGACAAACTGAGAAAAACAAGAAATGGGGAAGATTCCCTATTTAATAAATGGTGCTAGGAAATTGGCTAGGCCATAAGTAGAAAGCTGAAAAGCTGAAACTGGATCCTTTCCTTACTCCTTATATTTGTGCTTATTCTTAAGGAATGATTTGGATTGGGGAAATTTGGATCAGAACATTCTAAAATAAGTGAATGGTGATGCAAGAATACCAAAACAAGAAAATTAGTGACATGTGCTTGTTCAGACACAAAGGAAATGAGCATGTCTGGATTGTATGCTTCTGTAAGCAATGGAAAGACGTATTGAGAGGACACTGCAGGTCAAGCTTAAGCATCTTGCTTTTTATTCCATTAGCAGTGGGGGGCAATAAATATTAATATTTAAGAAAGCTGCATGATTAGAGCTGTGTTTGAGATGTATATAGTGAGTAAAAATGACAATCCAAATAAGAATTGACAAAACCTATTACGTGCTTACTGTGTGACAGGCATGGTGATAAAAATTTTACTTGACTGTGCTCATTTAGACTTCATTTCATCCTGAAAAGGTTGTGTTATCATTATCTCTCTTTTAGAGTGAGAACACCAAAGTTAAGAGAGGGTAAATAATATCCTAATGACTTAAGGGTAAGTACAACAGCTGAGATTTAAACTGAAGATATTCTGTACCATGATCACAGATTTCTTATATGAACTACAGATGGAAGAACCATTAGGTACGGAATTACTTAGAAGATTATTACAAAATTGCAGCAAGAACCAGTTTCACACTAGTAAAGAGATTTGAGTTTTATTCAACTCTGCATCACCTTCAACCCCAACCATTCCTTCAAATGACAGCATCCAATCTCTGATCAAACCACTTTCAGATACAGGGACTTCAAAAGCTTATGATTTTCCCATCTTACCATCTTAGTAGTCAAAATTTAGAAGTAGAGCTGCCCCCAAATAAACTGGCTGCTTCCAGAGATGGGAACACATTAATTCCTAAGTTTACGTTCAGTTCTACCATTTCCTAAGGGCAAGTTCACCGGCCTCTTGAATTCTTCATTTCTTCTGTCTCTTCATCTAGGAAGGCATAGTTTCTTCCTAGAAGATAATTAATGACAATCTAAAGGAAGTATATGAAATATGGCTGAGTGCAGTGCCTCATGCCTGTACTCCCAATACTTTGGGAGGTCCAGGCAAGAGAATGACTTGAGCCCAGGAGTTTGAGACCAGACTGGGTAACATGGAAAAACCCTATCTCCACGAAATATACAAAAAATTACCTGGGTGTGCTGGCAGACATCTGTGGTTCCAGCTATTCGGGAGGATCACGTGAGCCCAAGGACGTCGAGGCTGCAGTGGGCCATGATCACACCACTGCACTCCAGTCTGAATGACAGAGTGAGACCACGTCTCAAAAAAGAAAAAAAGAAAAAAAGGTGTGTGTGTGTGTGTGTGTGTGTGTGTGTGTGTATGTGTGAAATGTTGCAGGCAATCAAAAATCTTAAACATTTCTTTGATGCTTCTGATTACTAATCCTATTTTTCCTCACTGAGGACATCCAGATAGAAAGACATTCACATGTATAAAGTCCCTACTAGACAAATAATGACCCTCAAATATCTCTACGTCTTAATCCCTGGAAACTGTAAATATGTTAGATTACACAGCAAAAGGCAATTTAGACTATAGATGAGATTAAAGTTGCTAATCAGCTGGTCTTAAAAAATAGGAAGATTATCCTAGATTACCTAGGTGGGCCTAATAAATCCTTAAAATTGTATAATTGCAGAAGAATGTCCTGTCAGGGAGATGCTACATGCAAAGGACTTCATCCATGATTGCTTATGTTAAAGGGATAGCACAAGCCAAGAAATGTGGGCACCACTAGAAGCTGGAAAGAGAGAATGGATTCTCCCCTAGAGCATCTGGAAAGGAATGCAGCCATGCCAACACCTGGATTTTCACCCAGTAAGACACATGTTGCACTTCTGAACTCTATAACTTAATATATTCACATTGTTTCAAGCCACTAAGATGTGATAAATTGATACAGCAGCTGAAGAAAACAAATACACATATCCTGGTTTCTGCCAGATAAACTGCTTTACTTCCTTCATCTGTAGTTAACTTGACCCAGTTTTGAATGGCTTCCCCAGCCAAGCTATTCAAGAGCCAAGGAGAGGAGATCTGAACCTTGAAGAGACTGCCCTGATCAGAACACTGTACCTACTCTAGCAGTGGTTGTAGATACTCAGAACAGCATGGACCTCTCACTTCCCTTGCTGCAGGCTTTTCCATGGCAACCTATTTTCATCTCAGCATTTTTAAAAAAACAAAGTTACAGGAGGGCACTATAGATTCACACTGAAGTGTTGGTCAACTAAGGCATCTAAATTGTTTTCACATAAATTACCTTTTCTTTTTGAGATGGAGTATTGCTCTGTCATCAGGCAGAGCTCACTGCAACTTCTGCCTCCCAGGTTCAAGCAATTCTCCTGCCTCAGCCTCCTGAGTATCTGGGACTACAGGTGTGCACCACCACGCCCCACTAATTTTTGTATTGTTAGTAGAGACGGGGTTTCACCATGTTGTCCAGGATGGTCTTGATCTCTTGACCTTGTGATCCACCCGACTTGGCCTCCCAAAGTTCTGGGATTACAGGTGTGAGCCGCCATGTCCGGCCCACATAAATTACTTTTAAGGTACTTCATTTTGGTAACATTTTTGGAATCTCTTATATGGAGAAGATAGTGTGTTCGTGACATTAATGGAATAATGAGAAATACGATGACATCTACTCCATGAGTAGGCATTTAAGTTGAGCTTTGGCTACTTATTACCAACAGGCAATGTTTTGCCCAACTTCTCTCCCACCTTGCCAGCTCAACAATCTCCTAAGCAAATGCTTGATTCCAGTCCTCCCTGGTAACATGTCCCAGAAACTCTTTGTCTCATAAGACATAAGAGCCTGCTTCTCTGGTTTGCTCTGCTCAATGACCAGATTCCAACAGTGCCTTGTCTTTGAATTCTATGGTTCTAGGAGAGGGATCTTTCCTTCTCCAGTCTCGGCTCACAGGACACATACCAGTCAGGTCTGTAGCCCTCCTCTCTTCCCCACTTTCCTGTCTATAAAGATTCAAAAAGGTGGCATTATCCAGCAAGCACTTCTCCTTGTAGAAAAAGTCAGAGCCAGAGATATAAACCTCTAGGAGACAACTTCAACTAATGGTTAAGGGTGTGGACTTTACAGGTAAAAGATCACAGATTTAAAAAAAAAAAAAAAGGCACTATATAATAACCATTTGGTTGCATTTAACTTACTTCACCCTCTAACCTTCCTCTATAAAACAGAAAAAAAATGTCATAGGTTTGTGGTAGGAACTACATAAAGACAGCTCATCCAAAACCCTTAGTACAGTGTTTGGATCGGTGTTGGTTTTCAAAATATGTTAGCCATTTGATAATGAGGCTGATTATGATGAGGTTGATGATTCTGGAGAGTCATATACATAGTATATTAAAGACATGAGTACAAACAAAATCGCCAAGGAACAATTATGGAAAAAAAAAAGTGGAACAGGGAAAAAAAAAACACACCACAGAACATTTGGTAACACTTATATTCAGGGTGTGTTAGATTACATTTTGCAGAAATGGTCATAAAAACATGTTACTCCAACGTGTTTTTCTAGATCCTTGCCACTTCCCCCCTACCCCTATCATGAAGTAGAGGCTATTTCTCTTCCTCTTTAACCTGAGTGGGCTTTTTGATTACCTAGAGAAATAAAATACATAAGGTTGAGGCTGGGCGTGGTGGCTCACGCCTGTAATTCCAATAGTTTGTGAGGCCGAGGCAGGTGGATCACTTGAGGTCAGGAGTATGAGAACAGCCTGGCCAATTTGGTGAAACCCCGTCTCTACTAAAAATACAAAATAATTAGCCAGGCATGGTAGAGGGGACCTGTGATCCCAGCCACTCGGGGATGCTGAGGCAGGAGAATCACTTAACCCGGGAGACTGAGGTTTCAGTGAGCCAAGATCATGCCACTGCACTCCAGAGTGGGTGACAGAGCAAGACTCCATCTCAAAAAATAAAAATAAATAAAAATAAAAAGTAAGTCTGCATGACTTCTAAGAATAGGTCTTACCTTGAAACATGTGTGTACCTTTGACTCCCTGAGCTGCCAAGTAGGATGTGTGGCTAACCTGAAAGCATATTGGAAAGTTTAGCCCATCATTGCCAGCTATGATATGGAAACTAGGAAACTAACCTAACTAAATAATCTAAGTAAGTAGATCTCCAAACAGAGCATTGAAGTTGCTGCCTGCCTTGTTCTAGCTGCCTAAATAGTAAAGTGCAAGAGAAGAGAGACAACCTAAAGAAAGAATTGTTAAATATAAAGGAGCAAGGACTTGCTAGATAAAGAAAACATTTTCATTCTGAGCCTCTCTGGAGGTAAAATAATGCTAAAATTAAGAAATGAATTTAGGACAGAGAAAAAGTCTAGCATACAATCAAGAAAACATGATCTAAAGATAAAACCAAGAATATGACTGTAAAAACTTTTGTCAAGAAAATTTAAGGTGTTATCTCAAACTGACAAAAGATTTACTAAGAATAGTAAGGCATGTCTCATAGATCCTTTCTATTACACATTGGGCTTCTAAGAATCTGAAGCACATTGTCCCACAATAGTCACACAGGAAGTCCAAAGTAGCAAAGAATTACACTGAGGAGATCTTTGGTTGCGGCTTTTATATAATGGAGTAGATTATAAAATTGATACACTTTTTAAAAAACACGAAGTTTTCAAAGCTATGAGATCAGCTTAGACTGAAAGGCACGGAAACAGTACAATATTAAAGAGGACTTTGCACTCTTGAACTTCTACAAGCAGAAAGCAGGCAGACAAAACTATTAAGCCTCACACACAGACTACATTTTATAGAAAAGGTAAAGCCAAGGGCTATGAAAAAGTCATTCCCAGTACAACTGAACTTTAATCAAGGAATTGGCAACATATACCCAGGTACTTTTTCAGAATTACTATGAACCAATGACTGCTATACCTCAATTTCCCCTTTTTAAAACAGGAACGTCTACTGTGATTTTACCTGTCCCCCTATTATATGCTGGGTGTGAGAGACAGCCAGACAGCATGTCACTTCCATGTAAAGGTCTTAGAACAAGAAGAGATTCCTTGTGTACACAAGGAACCACACTACAGAGCCTTATCCACACTGAACCTTACTTATATGCCAAGATCCTCGTCTTTCAGCGTGAGCCCAATGTCAAATGGAATGAGACTTTCTTTGGTAAGTGAGCAGGATGGGGTGTGTTTTAGGGGACCAGGACACAGAGTGAATCTATTTCGCATGAAGAAACCAGAGGGCAGATTGTGGTTAAGTTTTATTTTCCCAAGGTGGCCACAGAAATATTTCTTGTTCCACATGCTCTTAAAGAATGTTGTCTGATTCCCAGCAAGTGTGGAGTCTATTTCTCTTCCCCTTGAACCTGAGCAGGCTTTTGTGATTGTCTTGATGAATAAAATGTTTCAGAAGTGATAATTCATGACTTCTGAGGTTAGGTAATAAAACGTTGGTTCTCTCTCTGTCCTCTTGCACTTTTGAAGTCTTGAGCCACCATGCAAAAAGCATGGCTACCTTAAAGTTGCTGTACTAAAAAAACTGTGAAAATGTGAAAAGAGACACTATACAATCAGAGAAAGATGCTCCAATTTCTGCAGTTTCTATCTATTCACATCTCCTCCCTCTTTCCCAGGAGCCAGACATGAGTGAATAAGCCTTCAGATGATTCTAGCCCAGCATTCCTGATTGCTGCTTAAGAGAACCTAAGTAAGAAAAACCAGGCTGAGCCAATCAACCTCCAGAACCATGAGGGATAAAAATAAAATGATTGTCATTGTTTTAAGCCAAGAAGTTTGGAGGTGGTTTGTTATGCAGCGATGGATAACCAGAACGCAAATTTTTCAAACACTGGAGGAAGTGGTGCAGTCACATAATGAAGCAGAACTAAGATGGGAGAGCTTTGTGGGAGCCAAAGGAAGAAATTCAAGAAAAATAAAGTATTCATCATTATAAAAGGCTTCAGAGAGGAAAAAAGAGAAGGAGAACTAGAGAAAGGTCACCAAAAATTAAATGCATTTTCCATCTCTTGCCTGGAATGTAAAACTGATTTGTCTTCTAAACATAAAAACAGTATCAAATATAGAAAAGCACCAGCATATGTTCCCTCTACCAGGCTCCTTCTTGTCCCACTCTTCAAATTCTTTTCTCCAACCTCATCCAAAACCTCAATTAAAAGGAAAGCAGCTCTCATTATTTATCAACTATGAGCAAGGCAAACACAATGTAGGTGATTTACATACATTATTCCCTTTAATAATAACAATCAGTCCATTAAACAAGCATTATCTTCATGTTACTGATGATTCATATAAGGTTTGGGAAAACTGAATCATTTAAAAACAAACACACAGCTAGTAAAAGGTGCACCCATTTTTTTTTTTAACCTTGTCTTGTATGATTTCAACAGGCAGAATGAAGACAACTGCAGTCAGCTTTTTATGATCAGATCTAGTCCAATGGAGACTAAACTGAACTATATTCTGATGACTTAAGTCCTGGTCCTCTCTGAACTCTTCCCTCCCCCTTATGGCATCCTCCAGATGGTTGGGAGCTTGAGAGAGTGATCTGTGGCCATCAGTTTTTCTCTTCCCAACAATTCCAGTTCATGTATTACTTCCCCATAATCCCCTGGACTCCAAGAGAACTGCCTTCTGTAGGCACACATTAAACCTTCTCTATAACAGCATGCGGAAGCTAAGCTCAAAATTCTAAAAATGAGCTGTAGAAAAAGTATATTTAATACAGGAATAAGGTTCCAGATTGTGCCCTGTTTATGAAGGCACATATTGTGCTAATAGTAAAACCAAGCGAGTTCTACTTTTATAATGGTAGCCTAAAATGAATACCACCCACCCACACCCCCAGTCTGCCCACACTCACGCTCCATCAGCGCAATTAAATCTTAAATTCACCTTGCTCTGAACTACACAGACAAATGGAATTTTGTGCACCTATTTGTGTGGTTTGTTTACCATCTTCTCCAAACTGCTTTACCAATTGCAATGAAAGAACTAGCTCACCCACATATGCATTCTGGGCTTCTAAGTTTTAACTCACAAGATAAATGTACTTTCATAGTGATCTTGGAATAACCACTCAAATGAAACAGGTGTGGTTCATTGCCAGAAGCCATTCCTTCAAGCTATACTTGAGTATTCTATTTTCCATAAGATGCTAATAGTTATTCAGTAATAACAGAGTTTTGTGGGCAAATAATTTTCTGAAACACTGAAGTTCATTTTACTTTCTTGGAAATACACTGCACATTAGCATTTTAACGATATAGGAAATTATCCAAGGTACAAATCTGTTTGTACTTAAACCAGGATTCCTGAAATTTATTTGGCCATAAGCTCTTATCTTCATATAATACTTATCATATTTCTTGTAAAATATAACTCTTCAAGTAATATATTAGGGCAAACACCACTCTCTTTCCTTTCAATCAAATTGCTTTGGATCAATTGGTAGAACAATGAAGGAATGAGCTTTTATCCTTTTCAACCTGCTTAAATATCTAATGTTGATTATTAGAGAATATGAGGAAATATAGAAGCAAATCAAATGCTATTAATATGCAGAGGAGTTTGAGAATAAAACACACAAAATTGAATAGATATTCAGTTACTGAACACAAGCTCATTGTAGTTATTTCAGGGAAACAGTTTGAAATGGTAAAAAAGATTATGAGCTTCAGAGTCAAAATGGTCTGACTAAAATTCTATTTCTACCACTTATTAGCAGAATAAGTGCTTTTAAAACAAGATCATTTAATCTCCCTAAGCTTTATTGTCTTCCTTCTTGTATAAAATATGGATAAAAATAGCTATTTTGTAACTGTGGTTATGAGAATTAAATAAGCTATAGTATATAAAATGCCTTCCACATTATAGGCATGAAATGACTAATATTTCCCTTCCTTTCTGATTACTTTAATTCCTTATTTAATTTTATGTTGTTACACATAAAATGATGGTCCCATTTGAACTTAAAAAGAACATACAATTTCAAGCTACTGACATTCAAACTCAAGTTTACACAACTACATAAACCCCTTAAGAACCGCAGGGAAAAAGGAAAAATAGGCCTCTCTAGGCTGTTCTTAAAGAACATCTAGGCACGATCTTAAAGGACGTGTCTTAAAGGATGAACTACTCAACTTTCCTACCAACTCTTCTTGTGTATCTTAAACTTTTCCTTCCCAATGAAGAACCTCAAAATCATTCTGCCATTTAAAAAATGTTAGAAAGAGAATTATGTGTCTACATCTATGTTTTCTTACTAAGAGATATGAAAACTTACTAAAATCAAATCAAGTTCTTATCTATATCATCTTCCTTCTTTGTGGCTCCCATAGCACCCGGCATAGTCCTCAGCTCCTACTACACCCTTTAGTGAATAATTATTGTTTTGAGCCATTCGATACTATAGAAAGGTGCTATGGACTGAATTGTATCTTCCCAAAATTTATATGGTGAAGCCTTCAAAATTTATATGGTGAAGCCTTAACTCCAACATGATGGTTTTGGAGATGAGGCCTTTGGAAAATCATTAGGCTTCCCCCTAATGATGACTATTAGTGTCTTTGTAGAAATAGACACAAGGGAGCTTGTTTGCTCCCTCTCCCTCTTCCTCTCTCCATCCCCAGCCTCCATGTGAGAACACAGCAAGAAGGTAGCTGTCTACAGGCCAGGAAGAGAGCCCTCAGCAGTAATTGACCATGCTGGCATCTTGATCTTGGGACATCTAGCTTCCAGAATGGTGAGAAAATAAATTTGCTGTTTATGCCACCCACTCTATGATATTTGTCATATTTGTTTCGTTAGACAGACTGAACCACCTAAGACAAGAGGAGTAAGATTTGGAATGCTGAGACCTGAAACCAGTCAGTCAATTTTCCTCTCTGGTATTTTCCCTTTGTGGATTCAAACTCATGTTTTGAAATGCCACTTTTCAGCTAGTTGCATGAGAGCTGTAGAAATCAATCACCAGTCATTTCCCTTCTAGATGACCTCCTGAAAAAAGTTTTTATCATAGTATCTGTGAAACCTAAATCCTAGAAATCACAGATTTTAAACCCAAGATTTTGAAACTTGGGTGGGGTAAGGGAAGTTACAGCGCCATATACAAAGTTTACTATCTGGTGAATCTAGGGAAGGGAAGCACTTACAATTATCAACTATATTAATCTATGACTATAAAGTGGGCTGAAGCAGTGGATACAAGTACTAATAAAGATAATGATAATAGTAACAAGTATTTGCTAGAAATCCGTAACATACTTGTTATTTAATGCAGTTAAAAAAAGAAAGACATTTTTTAAAAGTGAGATCATTCTCTGAAATAATTCAGCTTTGGAAGACATAATTTAACAACCAAGAATAAAGAACACAATGAAAATACCAATATCTAAGTAGTATTCACATAGGAGCCTTCAAGTCAAATCATAAAATAAGTAATATACACAAGGTAGTCCACTGGGCATCAGAGAGAACGACAGAACAAATATTGCTCACATGTTTTGTTCCAGAACAACCCTGGTAAATTTTTTAAAAACTTGGAGAGACACTAAAGAAATTAATGCATTCCACCTACCAAATGGCAACCCATCAACTATCAAAAGTGAAGTAAAGTTTTAACTATCGAATTAAAATGAATAATTCATTTCAAACAGAAAAGGGGGTATAAGAGATAGATATAAGGATAGTGATATGAATACTTGTATTATAAAACTATAACCTGGATATCACAAGAGAAGGTATAAAAGTTTCTGCTTTATTGTCTCCAACATAATTTTTGGTACCCAAATCCTTCCAAGACCAAGATTTCCCCCTGATAGGGTCCAGGATGACTAATTAAAGTGGGCTTTTGAAGATAAAGTTTCCACTCTTTCCATTCGACCTTCAGAAGATGTTGGCTGCCTCTGTGTTCTCCCCTGTGGCACCAGCTGACCTCTTTCAAGGTGTTGGAGCTTGCTGTTCCCTTGAAGAATCACTCTCCTATGGCCCCTGCACTAACCCCAGGGCTTCTGCAGTTGCTGATGTTCCAACCCCATTCCCACAGCAATCAATTCTCTCCATAAAGAAGAAAAGAATTGCCAGCATTGTTATGACTCATAGGATCACAAACAGGAAAGTCTCATTCTTTCGAGTTCTTATGATGTCCTTGATGTTGTTAATTAGTTAATTGTCTTCTTCTTGTCATTTTCAACAGCTACCTTTCCTGGCATGGAAATCAGCATGTTTCCTGAGGAAATAGGCCAAAGGCAAAACAGGCAAGATTCTACAGAGAGTGACACTCAAAATCACCTTCCTCCAATCTCAGTGCTCAGTGTCCCTGAACTATTTTGTAGATAGACTCTGTTCTAGGAAAGTATTTTTCTCTCGTATCTGGTATATTACTTAAACATGACAGGTTTTACCCTTAAATTTTTAGAAGTATCAGTCCTGAGGCTATTGTTAGTTGCTGTGATGATAATTATCTAAAATATCATACTTGGCTCTCCTAGTCATGTTTAAATTCCTTTAAAGAACTCATAGAACAGACACTAGTTGGTCATACTGACTTTCAGTGAGTATATTTAATTGGGAGGCAAGTATTACAGAATTGGTGTCTAATACAATGTTATATATAACTCCTATTCTGTGATAAATATTTAAAGGCAGTAATCATAAGTAAAAACCCACTTGCTATACATATAAGGAGTTTTAGGAGCTAAAATCCATTTTAAAAAGAGTTACAGACACTGAGATATATAAAATATGTAAGATGCAAACCACTATTGTGAGAAAGTTAAATTAAGTAAACATGGGAATACATTACATTTTTAATGTGAAGATCCTTAACACATCCCATGGAAAAAGAGATGAAATGTATTTTTTATGTAAGTGTACTTAAGTATTCCGGACAATTTCATCACCAGGAGATTAGAAATGACTAAGTAAAATAGAATCAACTGGTACTATCTCTGAACACAATATAATAAATGGACAAAAACCAGGTTTGTTTTTATCTGTTTCCACAGATAGAATGAGAAATGAGAGTTCTCAGAATTTTGGGCACATACACTCAAGTAAAATGCCTTATTACTGAACAATCCATAAAGAACAAGAAGCCTTGAAATCAAGTTAGACAGAAAATGTGAAGCTACTGACAATTTGTGAAACTATTGACAATTGTCCCTGTAAGTTCTCAAATTGAGCAGTAGCAACTTTTATACGCAATAGAGTTACTGCAGCTAGAGATAGATCTCCCATAAGCCTTATCAATTATTGAGCTATAAATGTGATATGATACATTGCCAAAGATACTGAAATTTCCTATGTCTCTTGGGAAACAATGGAAGAAATAAAATTCACAACCATTGTAAAGGTTGGTCAGAATTATTTTTAAAATGAGTAATATATATTGGGATTCTAATTTTGCAATCAAAACCCAACTTTCTTTTATATACACATCAGTCAGATTTGTCTGAATTAAGCTCATCTAGTATGTATTTTAAATATATATATATATTCCACTGAGGTTATTGTTCATAAAATAAGCATACGTTTTTCTAATAATTTGTAGAGATAAAGAAGCCCTCCAGCAGCACTGCATTTCATGATGAGCAGATGGAAAGTTTACTTTTATGGGAGGATTTTCCAAGGTTGACTCCTCGTAATTCAGAAGGGTAGGAGTGAATGTTATTTTCTGCTCTAAGAGTGAGCACATGTACTGTACAAGTATGACACCCATCATCTCACTGTCACTGCTGGAAGGTTGTAGGAGTATTTGAAAAAAAATGCATCTCATGAAAGCAGGTGCTGTCGTATGTAACAATATACTTTGGTGTCTGACTGGTCTCTTGGGCAATTATTGTTTATTTGTTTTCTTTTGCTTTATTTGCCAGCATTTGTTTTGGTTTGCCTGTTTCTTCTTGCGTATAAAAAATTCAGTGATTAACACTAAGCAAATGTAAATTATAGGATTTAAAGTTAATCTGATTTAATTATTTATATGGGTACATAAATGGTATTGTCAAGCAATTTCCATCGGGAAGTACTATGAATGGGTTGGTAATAAGTCTAGTGTAAATTTCTATTTATGTAAATCTTAAGAAAATTAAATGCCTGAAATGTTGCTCTCCATTTTTTCTATTTCTTTCAACTTTGGTAATATGAACACACAATAAAAACAAGGCAATAACTACAATTTTAGCAAAATCATTTTTTGTCATGTCAATGCATTCTGGGCCATTTGAACAGTAAACGTGTCTTATAGAAAAGCAAAAGCTTTTCATAATAACAGAGTAAAAATATATCAAAACTCATAAGTCACCATGATATTAGAAAAAAAGAGCACATAGGTTTTAGAATCAGACATATCTGGCTGGGTTGGAATCCCAGCCTTGCTACTTGTAATGTGGTTAATATGGTTTAGGTTTGTGTCCCTGCCCAAATCTCATGGTTAATTGTAATTCCCAATATTGGAGGAGGTGATTGATCATGGGGGCGGATTTTCCCCTTGCTGTTCTCATGATAGTGAGTTCTCACAAGATCTGGTTGCTTAAAAGTGTGTAGCACCTCCTGATTCACTCTCTTCCTCATGGTTTGGCCATGTAAGACATGCCTGCTTTCCCTTCACCTTCTGCCATGAATGTAAGTTGCCTGAGGCTTCAGCTATCCCTGCTTCCTGTATAGCCTGCAAAACCATGAGCCAATTAAACCTCTTTTCTTTGTAAATTACCCAGATTCAGGTATTTCTTTGTATAAGTAGCATTGTGAGAACACACTAATACAGTGGCTTTGGGAACATTAATATTTTTCATTTTTTTTTAAAGAGGAAAAAATGGAGACAAATACACCTGCCTCCAACAATTCTACTTCTGGTTATATAACCAAAAGAATTGAAAGCAGGAATTTAAACAAATACTTGTATGCTAGTGTTCATAGCAGCATTATTTACCATAGCCAAAAGGTGACAACAGTCCAAATATCCATCAACAGATGAATAAATATTGGTATATACATACAATGGAATATTGCTAAGTCATAAAAAGGAATGAAATTTTGATGCATGCTATAACATGAGTGAAACTTTAAAATTTTATGCCAAATAAAACAAGACAAAAAGGGACAAATGCTGTACCATTCCACTTATATGAGCTAACTAGAGTAGATAAATTTATAGAGACAGAAAATAAGATAGAGGTAACCAGGGGCTGAGGGAAGGCAGAAGTGGGAATGGTGAGTTGGTTAATGGATAAAGAGTTTCTATTTTGGATGATGAAAAAGTTCTGGAAATGGAGAGTGATGATTAATGCAACTGAATTATACACTTGAAATAGTTAAAATAGTAAATGTTATATGTATTTTACAACAATAAAAAGGCACTTGCCTCAAAGAGTTGTGAAGATTATATAGCCTATCTTTTAAAATACTAGCACAAATAGGCATCTGACAAATGCAACTCAACTCACCCCCAACTCCTTTTCCTTTCCTTTTTAGAGAATAGCACACATGATTTTAAGCAATGTTGAGTTAATTTACATTGGCAAAGAGAAAGGAAGAGAAACTAGGGGAGTCCATGTATATTGTCTTGGTGAGAAATATAAACACAAATATTTTTGCCAGAGAACTCCTGGCCCACTAGTGGCCCTTTGTATTAGATTAAAATGGCTCTGCAACTTCTCAATAAGTGGTCTACATTCTGTTATTATAAATCCTCTGGGTTTCAAAACTATTTAAAATGGTGTGAGTACAAGTTAAGGTTATTTTCCCTTACCAGAGAATGTATTTTTGTATTTCTTTGAAGCAATACTTGAAATAAACATAATTCACTTATTCATATAGACCACAAATTTTTAATGAGCATTAAATGTGTAGGGAACAGAAGGCCCCAAGACTTGTAATACTAAGTCCTTATCCTTGGAAAATGTAGTAAAGAAAAGAGATAAAAATAACAGATTTTCTTCTAGGTCTTGGAAATTCCTTAGGACTGTGTTCAAGGTATACTCATACTATAAAGGCATTTTTGTTGCTTATATTGCCATTAAACCTCATTTCTATTTACTTCTTCCCTCCAGCTTCTCCTGCAGCTCCTAACTGCTCTTTGAAGTATGTGTGTCTATATTTATGTATGTATACACATATACACAAACACCTGCAAACATATCAATATCTGCACAAATACATATTTGTTTATGTATCTATAAACACACATACACACAAAGAGAGGGAAGGTGAGAGAAAGAAGTTATTGGAAATTAACTCTAGTGCCTTCTCTACTACTCTTCTGTCTTTTTACTTGCAAATTGAGTAAATTATGGTAATTTTCTCAAATCCCTCCTATGCTCCTTAATCTAGTGTACTGTTTCCAACCTAATTATATTTCCTTTTCAAGGTTCACCAACAACTCTCCTGTTGTAGAATCCCAGAATCCAGTGGCACTTTTCAGGCTGATTTGCTGTGAAGTTTTTGCTGTATTTGACTTTACCCATCATTTTTGAAATCCCCCATACCTTGGCGTCTACCCTTCACAAAATCTGATTCTTCATCTTCATCTCAATCAGCTCCTCTGTGTATCACTCCATTTTTTTTGTCCTACACCTAAATTCTACCGTTCTCCAATACTCAATGCAGTTTTATTTCCTTGTTTCTTTACAGTCTTGTCCTAGAAATGTCAGTTCAGGGTAGCCTACGACCTTTCAAACCATACCTCCATTTGTATCCTTTGGCCTGATTCCCAAAACTTATTTTTTTAAGATGACTAGTGAAAATTTTCCCTTACATGTTTTGTCAACATCAAAAAAAATTTTCAAAATCCAACTCATTAAATTTTTCCTGACTCTTTCCCCAAATTCATCTCCATAACCTTTTCATTGATCCAACTATTTGCTTGGGAAATGGGACTCAAAACTATCAATTCATCTGTGATTTATTTTTGTTCTTCAACATGATATTCATAAATATTTAGAGAGCCTAAATTCCCACCTACTCCACCCTTACTCAGGCCCTCGACATATCATGGCTGGATTACTTCAATAGCCCTCAGTTGTACAGATTTCAGTCTTTCTTATAAGCTGCTAGAAGGCCAATCTTCAATATTATGACTTAAAAGTTGTAAGCCTTTTTTAAGTTGAAATGATTAGAAATGATTACAACAGAAAATTTTCATGAACAACTCAGATCCATTAATTACTTTTGTCTTCTAAATCAAATAAAAACTTTGGAATCGGGATGTGACATTTTTTATGAACTGAAATCACCCTCCCTACCTATGATCTACCTATTATTCCCCAGGATATAATTTACATTTAATTATCCAGTTAATCAACCTCCTGCCCACTCACTTGTTGGCCATACTTACTTCTGCATATTTGCTCCCTCTGCCTAGTGAAGTTTTGCCACCCCTCAAGAATTAACCAAAAGCATTCTCTTTTATGGAACATTCAGATATATTCTCCAACCCAATGTCATTTTCCTTTAACTTCTTTGCCTTTGTGATGTAATTTAGCAAATAATTATATCCTTGATTATTATTTATCCTTAATTCAAAATACCTCCATTTTGGTATAGTTCAGAATTTGTTTCTAGAGTTTAAATTTTTGCTTTGCTGTCTAGTAAATGCATGGCTTTCAGAAATTTTTACTTCTGAGTAGTTTGAGTTTCTTCAAAGGGATACCTTTTCATAGTATTAATGGGAAATATAGTTGATATATAATAGTGATTAACTATTGGTGCTATAACAATTAACAGCTGTAACCTCACATGTAGTAGTAGCTCAAAATAACACAAACTTACTATCTTAGAAGGTAAGAAGTTTAAATGGGCTGGCAGGCCTATGCTTATTCTGGAAGCTCTAGGGAAGAATCTATTTCCCTTCCTTTTCCATCATCCTGAGGCTGCCCATGTTCCTTGGCTCACAGTCCCACATTACTGCAAACCTTACTTCCACAGTCACATCTCCTCTGACTTTCCTGTCTCCCTCTTTCATTGATAAGGAGCCTGTGGTCACATTTGAGCTCTCCTCAATATTCCAGGATAAACTTCCCAAATGAAGACCCGTAGTTTAATCACATCTGCAAAGTCTTTTTTACATGCAACATAACATATTTACAGGTTCTAGGAATAAGAATACAGACATCCTCAGTCTACTGCATATTACCTAATATATATCAGTTCCTTTCTCTCATCGCCTAAATTATACACTACATAAAGGCAAATACAAAGCTTCATTCTCCCTTCTGTTGCCTTTCCAACATTTACCATGGTGCAAAGTTAACGGCAGATGCTAAAGAAAGGACTGTCATTTTTGATGGGATTGAATTATTCACTCCCATCTCCATTACACAGCCCATTTTGTAGGACTGCTATATGCAGACCCTACAGGCTAGCACAGAAAACAGCAAAAACATTTCAATCCATCCCCAGTAGGGCTAATTCAAGACTTTAATTTTGTTCCCAGCCCTACACTAACTTTTTTGTTCTAATTTGTTTGGGTAACTTCACCTGACTTCTCAGAATTTTCTTTCATAAAAAATATATAATTTGCCATTTATACTTTCATATTTCAACTAAGAATTTGAGGAACAAGTATTTATTCCTCATATGAAAATAGAAATTCTATTACAAATAGTCATAATTTTTAAATAATTATTTGAGAAAACCAATCTCTAACTACAAATGGTTAGGAGAATATATATTCTGTTTTGCTTTTAAGCTTCACAAGGTGGTATACAGTGTCATCGTTCTTCTCTTAAGAAAAAATATCGTCATTCTCAAATAGTTAAACCATCATATAATCTTCTTAGGAGATATGTGGACATAAAAGTCTATACTTCAACATAGAAAGCCTCTGAATTAGAATTTGGAGTTTTCTTCCTTTGATACAATTTTTTAAAGACACATGTTTCCCCAGGTCATTTCAAGGTTCCTTGGTTGTGAGTTGAGTTTTTATATTATCCTGAGAACACAAAATTCCACTAAAGCAGTCATCCTGGTCATATCTGTAGGGTCCCCTAGCTCCCCCTGGCTTTCTTTCTACATCATGACTAAAAAATCGCCAAGTGCCCAGCCAGCTGCAGGTGTTTCCCAGTAGGCTTGAACTCAAACCAGGGCCTTGAACATTCCCAGGCACCATAAAGGTATCCAGATTGTTGCCCAAAACACTGAAAGAAACTGGCCCCAACCCTGAGCCAAATTCCTTAAGCCTTCAGATATACTCCATACCTGCTCATAGAGGGCATACCACGGTAGAACATTCCCATCCTCTCACTGTCATCCACCACGAGGACATTCAGCAGCATTCTGTGCATAAGTTCCCCTGATAAATCATCCTGGGGCTTCGCACTTCTTTCTCTGGAATCCCAATCAGCACCACATCAAGATGGCTGGGGCACTCACTTGTGGGAATTCCCCTGCCTCTACTTTTGGGGCAATGCCAGCCTCTGGGTCAGCAGTACAAGATATCAACTTAGCTATCACAACTGAAAATGAAACATCAAAAATGCCTCTGAACATGAACATCTGTAGAACACACACACAGTCATGTGCGTACACACACACACACAGAGTTGTGAATGAAAACAAACAGAAGGAATGAGTCTAAATCAACCACTAACATCATGTTACAGGGGTTACTTAATCAGGAACTCAAACCTAATCATTTGAGTCTATGCAACACGCAAGCCCAGAAAGCCTTTCACTGGTAGAAATGTCCCTCGTGCCTGAGGAATTTTGCATTCACAAATTAGCAAAAGATACTGTGTCATGGCTTTGACCTTCTTAGACCTTACTTGGTTGAGTCATACTTCTAATGTTTTAATGTGATTTTCTGAATTGAATTAATTGTTAACTTGTTCCAGTGTGAAGACTTTTTTTTTTTAAACCAGGATTTTATCTGTTTCTGTTTCCTACTATCAGGTGTTACTATTCCCTGAGGAAAATAGCCCCCAAGGCATCAAAGCTTTCACAGACAGCAACAGAAAAACTTATTACCAAGTTTTGCTATCAGACCAAAATGCCAAGTTACACACAATTGTCTGCCTCTTTCTCTACCGGAAAAACAAAAAAAATCTCAGGGTTTGATATAATGCGAAATCTTTTCATGACATCAAAGCCTCCCTTTTAGATTACTTTTCCTCCTACATTTGAAGATTATAAATTATGTATAATTTATTTTATAATTTATAACAAAAATAACATAAATAATATAAATTTCTAGAAAACTTAAAGATGGTTACAGAAGCTCCAACCATTTCTATCTGGAGAAACTTCGCATACTACAAAACAAAACAATCTCTTTTACAAACCACCCACCCCCTCCCCCACATAAATATATAACTTCCTCTAGTTGCCACATCGTTTTAAAATTTGAATAAATTTTCATTCCAAATTACATTTTTTAAACTGTAAACACTGGATGTGGAAAGCCCCTGTGTAAGTCGTACTGAGAGATTCAGATCTGAACATGGGCTTTGCCTGCAAAGAGCTATATGTAAAAATAGAGTGATAAAAGAGGATCTCTAAAACTCATATTTTAGAATTATATCCCTTTGTTGATCAAACTTCCCCCCCGCCCCATGGAGAAACTACCCATATTATATACACAAAGTAGCTTCTGGGAAAAACAGAAAGGTTAAGTCAATTTTATCATCCTTATAAATGATAAAATGATATATATATATATATTGAATACCAACCAAGGGCAGACTAAATATATTCTATTACATTTTCCTGCAGAATTTCCATTAAAGGTACAAGAGAAAATGTGTCTATCCACAAAGGAATCTGGCAGTAAAGGAAAAATGCAGTACCTTTGTGTAGAACACAGGGTCTTGAAATATCTGACCCCCACATCTGTGATCTCATAAAGCAGGAAAATGTTGAGGACAGAAGAATTCCTGCTGAGAACAAGAGAAAGACAGAGAGTTCTCTACTCACACGGTTTGGGTGGACTCTTCCCAGGGGCCAGGAGGTCTTCTACTGCAACGATCCGACCTCTGCTGGCCCCCTAACCGCTGACTCACTGATCCACAACAATAATTGATTCCTCTACTATAAATGCAGCTAAAGGAAAAGATAGGAAAGGAGTTTTTAAGCTCATTTTAAGTAAATGTTTCCAAAGAGAAAAGTATAAAGTCTATTTCCTCCCCTGCCTTTCTCTATTCCTCCCTGCCTTTCTCTCATTTATCAGTCTCAGACACAAAAGCTCAGATATTATTTCGTATGTTTTTTTCATCTGAAGCCAAATAATTTAAGAGCCATGTGCAGCCATACAGAGAGTCATAAAGGTGATAATGATATATCTTCCTATAAGTCATGTAGGTTTGAAGTTCCACAGCCCTTTAGAAGCTCACTGAAATGCTGATTGAATGGAATGTGTATGTGACTCGAGATAGAATCACAGGTTTGGTAGTTATTTAAGTGGACTCTCAAATTAGGACAAGGTGAGACATTTCGGCCATCACATTTAACAGTCATGTGCACTTGGGCTAGTTCTTTATCTTCTATAAGCCTTCATTCTCTCTTAGGTGAAGTGAGGACAATGATACTTACCTTACAGCATGATTGCGAGGTATGCTGCAGATGGTGGTATCACAGCATCTAGAGCCCTATATCTAGAATGTAATAACTGTTCAATAAATGTTGTATTTTAAAAAAAAAAGGAAACAAGTAAATGCAATATGAGGAAGATTTCTAGAATCTGTTGATATCCTTTTTCTGCTTTGGCAAGTAGAAGATATTGGTGGCTGAGGGTCACAGTGACTTTTCAGCATCGACCTAAGTCAGAGCTGCAGGTTTAGCAGGATTCAATACCAGATTGAATATCTGCCCCAGAACCTACCTGTTTTTTTTTTCCCCCTCATTCTTTCCTTCCTTTTATAAAAATCTACATTGAGTAACTACTGTGGTTAGATTGTGCTATAGGCTCATGATAGAGAAATAATATTATAGTTAATGTTTCAGGGAAGTCCCCATCTAGCTGGGAAAAGGGAGAAGTCAAATGGTAGTCATTAGGAAATCAGTGTTAGGACAGGTATGTTTCTAAGGTGTTTTAAAACATCAAAGGGAGGTCAGCTGAATTGGATCGGGAGATTGAGGGATGTCTTGTCAACAATGATAATTAGGAAGAACCCAGCCAAAACACATGGATATTCAACGCTTCTGCCTATTCAACACATAACACACTCAGCATAAAATGAGCCTTAAGGCCACGTGTACGTGAGGAACTACTTTCTGATTTGGCTCACTGAGCACCAAAATCTTCACTATCAGATTGTCAGGTCAGTACTCCCAGTACTTCAGGTAGCTAAGTATAAAAACACATGAAAAAGTTATTTAATTCAGAGATTTACGAAGTCCACAAAAGGTTTTGTTAAGAATGACTGTGTTCTCACTGTGAAATAAGAATGACCTACATTTTACTAGAGAGCTGAAAAAGAAAAACTAATATAACAAGCTACAAAAGATTTACAGTGTGATCCTGTCAAGTTTCACTTCTCTCTTCTCTAAGGAACTAATGAAAATGCTTAGCAGACCAATGTTTTAGCAAGGTTTCCATTTTTCTTCTTGTATGATCCACATTTTTCTGTTTCACTCTGTTCTTTTTTATTTGCCAGCCTAAGCTGGTATTACTTTCTTGAATTGGGGTTGTTGCTACTATATAAGATTTTTCAATCGGTATGAATGTGACAGCATTTACTTAGTTTATTATATTTGCAGAAACTAGAACTACTGTGTGTTTAGGTGCACAACAAACATTTGATGTAGGAACAAATGCCTCCCCCCAAAAAAATAAACACTGAACTTGATAGAAAAAAATTTTTTATCTCTGCGCAGTCTTTTACTCCATGTCTTTCTTTAATCTAGTTTTAGAGCTGTGTCAATGGCAAATATTACATTTTGTTCTTTGTGGCTAGAAGAAATAGGTCTGAATTGGAACTGGAA
Organism: Rhinopithecus bieti; assembly: GCF_001698545.2. NCBI lineage: Eukaryota > Metazoa > Chordata > Mammalia > Primates > Cercopithecidae > Rhinopithecus > Rhinopithecus bieti. The sequence continues at coordinate 934,890 of NW_016803776.1, read as the reverse complement.
CACAAAGTGAAAATGGAAGTGCCATTGGATAGAAATATGGCTGTTTCTATTGAATCAGTTAGGACTCTTGGCGTCTAACCTTGACAACCCACCACTGAATAGAACACACAGGAAGGAACATGAAAGAAATTAAATGGGTAGATTGGATTGGGAGCTGCATTGTATTCATCATTCAGGGGTCCGGAGGGTCATGTAGGAAGTAATAGTCCAGAGTTGAACCCTGACAGGTCATATGAGCCATGCCATGAGGTTAGACAAATATCAGGTGCAGTAGGGATGCAATTAGATTCAAAACTAAACTTTGCTGACATTTGTAGAAATTCTAAAAAATTATGTATTTTAATAGTCCATTTAAATAAAATTTAGTGAAATAGCCACATTCAGATATTGCTAATTAAAGTGTAGTTTTGTATCAACACTTCTAAAGAGTAGTTTAACAAAATGTTTCAAAAATAACTTTAAAATCTATAACCTTTGGTAAAGATTTTTTATTTTGAGGAATTTATCCTAAGAAAACCATAGACATATACAAACATGTTTTTATCTGCAAATATATTATGTACAATGTTAATTACAATGTAGCTAATAGTGAAACATTTAAATAACCCAAATATTCAATATTAGTCTTGATTATCTAAATTACAGCTTATCTATTTGACAGAAGATCATGTAACTGTTACAAATCATGTTATGCCACATGCATTCTCAATAGGCACTAAAATTGATGCTTTTGGAGGAGTTAAAAATCCTGCTCTTTCTATATAAAATGCACAGATATAAATAAGTGCACAAACAGATATACAATGTATCTGTGGTATTAAAATTCCATGGAGGAAGCAATTAGGTAGAAAATGTTTTAGACAGCTCCTTTTGTAGGCAATAATGAACCAAACATTGAGAAATACTATTGTAGGGGAATATTTATTGACAAGGAAAATATTCTTGATAATTATTACCACAGTAATCACTGTTATTATAACAATATCTAATCAAATGGGCCACTATGTGCTTTAAATAGACAATATGATTCAATTATCAGAAAGTACTTGTGAAATAGGTATTATTACCACATCATAAGCAAAGAAATACAAAGTGAGAAACACATATTTCCCCAGATAAGAAAACTGAGGGTCAATATTCCCTATGTAACACTACAGTAAGAAATTCAGACGGAGGTCTAGATCTGTCTGAATCAAGTAAACATCTTAGCAATTATGTAACTTTTCAAATGGTGTAATGATGTACACACACACAGAAGCACGTAAACCAAATATTAGTGAAAAGTCTATGAAAATTTAATTTCTTTGGCTTTTCTTTATTATCAAATATTCTGTCTGGTATGCATATTATTTTTAATAAAGAATAAGCAGTAAATCTTAAATAGCTAACCTTGCCCTCAAGGACCTTTCAGATAAGCAGGAGAAAGAAGACATGAAAACAAATAGGTTGTGAGTGGGATTAAGTCCTACTTCAGTCACTCACTAACTTATTTCTTGGGCAAGTTCTCCAAACCTTCTTTGGGTCTCAGATGATAAACAGAAATGAGAATATCTGTGAGGATAATTATGAAAAGAATCAGAGAAATGGGAAGTAAGCCTCCAACTCCCCCTCCCTGCTGCCCCACCAGCCTCACTCCAGGGGCTCAGGTGCAACTGGTACCAAGGCTATAGAGGCCATGTCCCAGGTAGGGCATGTGGACATGAGAGTAATCTTGAATACCAGGCTAAGGAATTCAGACAAAACCCAGAAAATGTTCTCTTTAATTCCTAATATCAGTGGGCTCAATTTTCTACTTTTGTTTTTTTGTTTTTGTTTTTGTTTCCTTTTCTTATCCTTGCTTTCAACCCTCCACTTTTAGAATAGGCTAAGGAAATTTTTAAGTTAACCTCAGGGTTCATATTAATTGAATTTTTTGTTATTTCTTGATATAAAGCTTGCTAGAGATGTCTCCTGCACTGAAGGACTTATTAACAGGGAAAATGGCTCATTCTGCAGCCTGCCAGCAGAATTCAGAGCAGCCTGGCACCTGCCTTGTTCAATTAATAAGCAGGTAAGGGTTATATCTGATCACACATTTTCTCTTCTCCTCTCCTTATCCACCTTGAACAATCATTAGAGCCAAATAGGTTCTGTTCTATGCTCCTGGGAAAGGCTTCCTCCCAAAGTCATTCTTCTCTGGACCTCCACTTGTGGCCTTCCTTGGGCAGATGGTGTCTGGAAGGCATGATTGATAAACATGTTTAAATATAGAAGGCAATCTTTTCTGGGTGCCAAGCAATTACTCAACATCACAGATAGGCTTGCCATGGACCAACAAATAGCTATAGTTTATTATTTCACACATTGAGGAAATGGAAAATTATTAAGAAACCATCAAATGACAGTGTGTCCATAAAATCTGGAAAACATTTACCAGCCACCATTTGCAAGCAAAGCCACCAGATTATAGGAAGGCTGAAAGTCACCTTGCCTTCTTCACACACTGTAGAGTCACAGTTTTGTGAGATGCATCTCCTTCTAAGGAAAATAGCTCCACTTCAGAGCAAATTTTAAACTAGCCAAACTACACCTCATCGCAACCTGATTGCTTTCTTCCCTGCACCTGACATGAATGAATGTAATAATCATGAGTGTTGCAATGTCTTTGACATCACATGGGCCAGGTGCCATGTCAAGTACTTTACTTACACAGCCTGGCTTAATCCCCAAGACAAATACTCAGGTGGGTCCTCTTTCCTCCCAAACAATAGCTGCAAAAAATTAAGGCTCAGGAAGGTTAAATTGTTTAAGGTAAGCTTATTAAGTGCTAGAGGCAGAATTCATATACTGGGGTGTCTGATTCCAAATCCCATGTTTCTCAGGTCTAGGATGACCCTCACTTCACTATAATCCACTCAACACACTTTAGGCCTCTTCAAGTCCTCATCACAAATATCCTAGCCCTACACTACCACCTTCTCTTAACTCTAGGGTGTCTGCATGTAGTAAGGAATACATATTGGAAAGGATCCTCTCAGACAACAAAATGACTTCAAGTTTTAAAGATTAAATTATGGACACTGCCTAGTGTTTGAGGAGAAAGAGCTGAACTGACCCATTTAATATAGAACAAAAAATTGAAACAAAAGCAACAACTAAAAAGATCAAAAGCAGCAGGAAGAGGTGTTTTTGTTTGTTTGTTTTAAAGATGGAGTCTCACTCTGTCGCCCATGCTGGAGGGCAGTGGCACGATCTCGGCTCACTGCAATATCTGCCTCCCGGGTTCACACCATTCTCCTGCCTCAGCCTCCCAAGTAGCTGGGACTACAGGCACCCGCCACCATGCCCGGCTAAGTTGTTGTATTTTTAGTAGAGACGGGGTTTCACCGTGTTAGCCAGGATGGTCTCGATCTCCTGAACTTGTGATCTGCCCGCCTTGGCCTCCCAAAGTGCTGGAATTACAGGCATGAGCCACCCCGCCCGGCGGGAAGAATTTTTAGTAAGGACTGAGTTAAACGTAATCTAACCACCACCATTTCCCTCCCCTACAACAGCATGTTTTTATGATCAAAGTATTAGAGGCTTAAAAGGAAGTAAGACATACCTAAGAGAGATGGAAGAGTGTCAGATTTAAATTAAATTATTCTTGTATTTATTTCCTTTATATGGATCTATGTTTGTAGAACAATGCTTGGGTACATTTCTCAGATTAGGTAAGGAGATGGGGGATAATCACCATAAAGAGGAAAGGGTCCACAAGGGAGCAATAGAAATTTTATGGAATGAGGCTCGGTGTAGTGGCTCATGCCTGTAATCCCAGCACTTTGGGAGTTAGAGATGTGCAGATCACTGAGGCCAAGAGTTTGAGACCAGCCTGGACAACATAGCATTAACCCATCTGGAAAGGAAGGAAAGAAAGGAAAAAACAAATTATGGGATGAAAAAATCCTGCTATATCATACATTTTAAAAAGTTATTGTGATGGTTAATATTAAGTGTCAATTTGATTGGATTGAAGGATGCAAAGTATTGTTTCTGGGTATATCCGTGTTTCTGGGTGTTGCCAGAAGAGATTAACATTTGAGTCAGTAGACTGGGAGAGGAAGATCCACCCACAATGTCAGTGGGCACTAGCCTATATTGGTTGTTAGCGTGGCTAGAAAAAGCAGGCAGAAGGTGAAAGAAGCTGACTTGCTCAGTCTTCCAGCCTTCATCTTTCTCCCGTGCTGGATGCTTCCTGCCCTCAAACATCAGACTCCAAGTTTTTTGGCTTTTGGACTCTTGGACTTACACCAGTTGTTTGGCAGGGGCTCTCAGGCTTTTGCCACAGATTGAAGGCTGTACTGTCAGCTTCCCTACTTTTGAGGTTTTAGAACTTGGACTGGCTTCCTTGCTCCTCAGCTCGTACATGGCTTATCATGCAACTTCATGATTATGTGAGTCAATTCTCCTTAATTATAAACTCCCTTTCATATATACATATACCCTGTTACTTCTGTCCCTCTAGAGAACCCTAATACAGTTACTTATTGATGACTGTGTGTTGTGTGTCTATATTTTATGGTTATAAATACAGAAAAATAAAAATACAGATGAAACCCTAGATTTCTATTTGACTTTATAGGCAAAGACATGACAGTAAAAGTGACTCTACAATCATTGGCTTCTCCTTTAGGCTTCTCTGCACCATCCCTGACCAAGGAGCATGAAATTTCACAATGATAGTCCCTCTATAGCTTAAAACCTGGAGAAAATATTTGCAAATTATAGTTCAGTAGCCCTATTAATCATAGCTAACCTTAATTAAGCATTTAGTATATGTCAATGTGCTAAGTGTTTGACATCATTACCTAGCTTATCCTTACAACAACCTTATGGGTAAAAACTATCATTATACTCACTTTACAGATGAAATTAAGTTCAGAGAGTCTAAGTAACTTATTCAGATTCAAGAATTAGGACTTGAGCCCAGGACTGCCCTGCTGAATTATTGATAGTTTTCTGGCTTTGATATTTGTTTTTACCCATCTACTTCGCCACTGAGCACTTTTCTATGGAGATGTCAATAACGCATATAGTGACTCAAATATCTTTTTTATTATTGTACTTTAAGTTCTAGGGTACATGTGCACAACGTGCAGGTTTGTTACATATGTATGCATGTGCCATGTTGGTGTGCGGCACCCATTAACTAGTCATTTACATTAGGTATATCTCCTAATGCTATCCCTGCCCCCCCTCCCCACAGTAGGACCCGGTGTGTGATGATCCCCTTCCTGTGTCCAAGTGATCTCATTATTCAATTCCTACCTATGAGTGAGAACATGCGGTATTTGGTTTTCTGTTCTTGTGATAGTTTGCTGAGAATGATGGTTTCCAGCTGCATCCATGTCCCTACAAACGACACAAACTCATCCTCTTTTATGGCTGCATAGTATTCCATGGTGTATCTGTGCCACTTTTGCTTAATCCAGTCCATCACTCATGGACATTTGGGTTGATTCCAAGTCTTTGCTATTGTGAATAGTGCCGCAATAAACATGTGTGCATGTGTCTTTATAGCAGCATGACTTATAATCCTTTGGGTATATCCCCAGTAATGGGATGGCTGGGTCAAATGGTATTTTTAGTTCTAGATCCTTGAGGAATCACCACACTGTTTTCCACAATGGTTGAACTAGTTTATAGTCCCACCAACAGTGTAAAAGTGTTCCTATTTCTCCACATCCCCTCCAGCACCTGTTTCCTGATTTTTTAATGATTGCCATTCTAACTGGTGTGAGATGGTATCTCATTGTGGTTTTGATTTGCATTTCTCTGATGGCCAGTGATGACGAGCATTTTTTCATGTGTCTGTTGGCTGTATGAATGTCTTTGAGAAGTGTCTGTTCATATCCTTTGCCCACTTTTTGATGGGGTTGTTTTCTTCTTGTAAATTTGATTGAGTTCTTTATAGGCTCTGGATATTAACCCTTTGTCAGATGAGTAGATTGCAAAATTTTTTCCCCTTCTGTAGGTTGCCTGTTCACTCTGATGGTAGTTTCTTTGGCTGTGCAGAAGCTCTTTAGTTTAATTAGATCCCATTTGTCAATTTTGGCTTTTGTTGCCATTGCTTTTGGTGTTTTAGACATGAAGTCCTTGCCCATGCCTATGTCCTGAATGGTATCACCTAGGTTTTCTTCTAGGGTTTTTATGGTATTAGGTCTAACATTTAAGTCTTTATTCCATCTTGAATTAATTTTCATATAAGGAGTAAGGAAAGGATCCAGTTTCAGCTTTCT
>NW_016803776.1:884713-928178 GCF_001698545.2 Rhinopithecus bieti | reverse complement strand
TACTCAGGGGTCAAGGACCCACTTGAGCAGGCCGTCTTTCCGTTCTAATATCGCAACCTCCATGCTGGGAGATCCACTGCTGTCTTCAAAGCTGTCAGACAGGGGCATTTACCTCTGCCAAGGTTTCTGCTGCTTTTTGTTTAGCTCTGCCCTGTCCCCAGAGGAGGAGTCTACAGAGGCAGGCCAGCCTCCTAGACCTGTGGTGAGCACCACCCAATTCGAACTTCCTGGTGGCTTTGTTTACCTGCTTAAGTCTCAGCAATGGCAGGCACCCCTCCCCCAACCTTGCTGCCACCTTGCAGTTAGATCTCAGACTGCTGTGCTAGCAATGAGGGAGGCTCCGTAGGCGTGGGATCCACAGAGCCAGGTGTGGGATATAATCTCCTGGTGTGCCATTTGCTAAGACCCTTGGTAAAGGGGAGTGTTAGGGTGGGAGTTACCTGATTTTCCAGGTATTATGTGTCTCACTTTCCTTTGGCTAGGAAAAGGAATTCCCTTCCCCTTTGCGCTTCCCAGGTGAGGTGATACCTCGCCCTGCTTCAGCTCTTGCTGGTCGGGCTGCATCCTCAGACCAGCACCAACTGTCCGACATGCCCCAGTGAGATGAACCCGGTACCTCAGTTGAAAATGCAGAAATCACCCATCTTCTGTGTCGCTCACACTGGGAGCTGGAGGCTGGAGTTGTTCCTATTCGGCCATCTTGAGTGCACCCCATATCTATTCTTTTAAAATATAGCTTTGCACATAATTTTAAAATGTGTAACAATAATTGAACAGTGTAACAAATGTCTTATTTGTAACAGCAAGCAAAATATAAAGTAGCTCAATGTAAACTTAACATTTTTAAAATATGCAGTACCTATAAAAAAGCCTTAAGCTGTTCCATGAAGCTTGGGATCATAAAGGAATACAGAAAAAGAAAGGCAATCTTCCCAGACAAGAATGACTCCATTTTGAATAGATGAAGCTTTTTCCAAATTAAGGAAGTGTTTAATTCAACTCTAATCAAAAGGTCAATAAGATTAGCCAGAAAGAAACTAAAAGGAAGATCTAAAAGTTCACTTGGTAGAATAAACTAATTAAAATGAAGTCAAAACATTTTTCCAGGAAAATTGAGAAGGTAAATATGCAAAACATATTACAAAGCTACAACATTCTTCCTTGTTATTTGATCTTAACACATTTACTGAAACTCAATGCCTCTGCTTTCTACCTGTGAGGAATATAATACCATCTATTATTATTAAGAGCTATTTGCAGTAATTAGGTTCATTAGGTCCTCAATAAGCAAATCTTGTTTGGTGGATTATATAAAATAATGTTCATAAAATACGAAGCAAGCATATTAAAGCTCAGTAAGTCTTTCTTGCCTGCTGAAGAGAAAATCCCAATACACTAAGATAGTAGGTGTTGCAGTAGAAGAAGAGCTTAATAATCATGGAGCACCGAGAGAGGAGGACAGGAGATTTTGCTCAAATCTGCCTCCCAAGAACTCAGAAGCTAGTGTTTTTAAGGTTAAGTTGACAGGCAGGGGCTAGGGATTTCTAAATCATAGGGATGTCTAAACTATGAAATCAAGTGTCCTCGTGTGCTGAATCAGTTTCCAGGTAGGGCTCACAGGACTAATCAAGTCAATTCTGTGGTATGGGTCATGGGTCTGGATGGCATCAGTTGTTCTGCCAGAATGCAAAAGTCTGAAAAATATCTCAAAGACCAGTCTTAGGTTTTACAATAGTGACATTATATATGGGAGCAATTGGGGGTAGTTACAAATCTTGTGACTTCTGACTATATGACTCCTGAGCAGCAACTGTAGAAAAGAAAACTTGTGAGCAATGGCTGTTTATCATTTAAATAAGCCTACATCATAGCAGAATTCAGGCCCTTCCCATAATTCTAACCTTGAAGACTTTCATTAGCTTTACAAAGGCAGTTTTGGTTCCCAAACAAGGCAGGGGCTAGTTTTGGAAAGTGACTATCATCATCCTTGATTTAAAGTTAAACTATAAGCTAAATTTCTCCAATAGTTAACTTGGCTTATGCCCAGCAATGAACAAGGGCAAGTAGCTTGTGAAATTATAAGTCAGATGGAGTCAGTGATGTTACATTTCTCTCACTGTTATAGTTTTTGCAAAGACAATTTCCAGCAGACAGACTATCAAGAATAAGTACTCAGTAAAAGTTAGTAGCTATTGTCTTTATTTTTACAGCATAATACTTGGCTAATGATACACACTAAATCTATTTATTCATTTGCCCAAGGAACATATTTGTTGAATCCATACTATATGCCAGGCAATTCTTGATGCTGGGGAAATTGTGGTAAAGAAAACAAAGCCCATGTTTTCATGGAGCCTATACTCCCAATGTTGAAGACAATACAATTAAATGGACAAGCAATTTTGGATACTGCTAAATCCCAGAAAGAAACTATTAATAAGGTCAAATGACCCTATTGATAGGAAAGTATATCTAAGATAGATAGATCAGGAAGACCTCTTTGAAACAGACAAAGCATAAGGAATAAGCCATATGGAGTTCTGGGAAGGGGCCTTCCAAGCAGGGGAAGCAAGTGTTAAAACCATAAGAGGAACCAGCTTGGAGAGTAAATGAAGAGTAAGAATTACTCTCTATGTGATTGGTGAGTAATGATTCAAGGGAGAGTAAGGGAGACGAATAGATATAGCTAGATAGGTAAGAACCAGATAAAGAGACAGAGGTAAGGAGAAACCAGAGTAGACCCCTACACTATGTCACATGCCAAGATTACTTCTAGGGAAATCAAAAGATTAGATATAAAATATGAAAACATTATAATAATTGTAGGGAATTATTTATATGATTCTGGAAAGGTGAAAATGTTTTAAAGTATACAATTAACAGCACAAATCATAATGGAATAAACAGCTATATATGAACACATAACACCTTCCAATTTCCATGCATTAAAAATATAATAAATAGGTTGGGCATGGTGGCTCATGTCTGCAATCCCAGCAGTTTGGGAGGCTGAGGTGAGTGGATCACCTGAGGCCAGGAGTTCAAGACCAACCTGGCCAACATGGCGAAACCCTGTCTCTACTGAAAATACAAAAATTAGCTGGTTGTGGTGGTGTATGCCTGTAATCCCAGCTACCTGGAAGGCTAAGACAGGAGAATCGCTTGGATATGGGAGGTGGATGTTGCAGTGAGCCGAGATCACACCATTGCACTCCAGCCTGGGTGACAGAGCGAGACTCCATCTCAAAAACTGATATATATACACACACACATATATATACACAAACACACACACAACCACACACACACATTAAAAAGAAAGAAAACATTACAAGCTCTGAGAAATATGTGCAATTTAGTTAACAAGTGTTAACGTGTTTAATAACTTGAGTAAAAAATAAGTAAATATAAATTAAAATAGAAACACAGGAAGAAAAAATACAAATCTACAAATGGAAATATATAAATACATGAGTAATTACAGAAAGTGAAATAGTGATAACCAATAAACACATGAAACATATCACTGTACTAGTAATCAAAAACATGCAAAAGTAAAAAATGGAATATAACTTTCTGATCAAATTCAAATTCAAAAAAATTATAAATTCAGTGTTGATAAAAGTCGATTATACTACCCAAATCGGATATGCATTCCAACTGAGGTCTTTAGAAAGTGTAAATCTAAGGGTAAATTTGAATATAGAAGGAAATTTAAGTTAACAGGCCCTTCTAGAAGTTAGGGGCCTCAAAAATCTAAACATGTTTAGGAGGGGAAGCCAAGATGATTGACTAGATGCAACCAGGTGAAAGCTCCCACCAAGGAACTTAGATGGCTGGCATGCTCCTAACAGATCTTTGGAGGGAAGGCACTGAGAGTAGACAGAGGAAAGACACAGAAGCTTGACTGAAGGGGGAGAAAGCTAGGAACCATACATGAGGCTATAGTGTACCTACAGTGGTTCCTGGTCTCCAGTGGCTCCAGGAGAATGGGTAAGTTGAATCATCAAGGAGCAACCTGTTCTCGCTGTGAGCCTCTGGAACCCCAGCAGAAAGAGATCAAGGACACTTGAGTTGGCAAGGAGAACTGCTTAGAGAAGTAGTAGGGGCAGCAAGCCAGCTGATGTGGAGCACAGAGGGTTTGGCATGGGAGTGCCGGTAGCGGAGCATGACCAGAGATGGCCATCCCCCTAGGATCCACATGCTCTCACAGGGGACTTTTGCTTTAGGTAAACTGTTAGTCCTAAACTCTGCAGTGTGGCCTTGCCCATCAGATGGGACCAGTCTGACCTGAGCACTCCTTGGTCTGCTAGTCTGTCCCAGGGCCCCAGCTTGGTCACACCTGCTTGCAGGGCAGTCTTGGGTACCCGGGAGACACTTACCATAGCTTATGCACTGAAAGACCATGACTGACCAGTGAAGAGCTCCAGTGGGGTGACCCCTATGGGCAGGCACCAGTCCATACACTTCTTCCCCATACTGCAGCTCCCCATGGGCCTACTGCAGCTCCCCAAAGCAGTTTGCTGGCAAATATCTGCGTCAATGGGTTTTGATTGTTTTGCACCAGTTGTGTGTGGGCATACAGTTCTTTCCTTCCTCCCCCCACACCACTGACCACCAATGCAGATGGAACTTTGGTGGGCACAGAACCAGCCAGGTCCAACTCTGTTAGTGCCCTGACCTTGTGCTAACACTGCACAGAGAAGAATAGACACCCCTCTGCACTAAGCAACCACTCCTGCTTGTAGGGTACAAAGAAGGCACCCAGACCTGTGCTTACCAATACCCCGCCACCCAGCCATCACCACCCTCTACTATGAGCACACACATAGCTGTCACCAGGGGACCCCACCCATATCCCCTAAGCTGCATTGCCTCCACAACTGTGGTGAATGCCCACAGGGAGACAGGCACCCCGGTGCCCACTAGCACTCTACTGTAGCTGCTGTTGTACTGCTGAAGACACATGCAAAGGAGGGTGGATCTTGCTTTCACTACACTATGAAATGCTTTGGCTGACACAATTCATTGGAGTGTAGTGATCAGTGATCTGGGAACATCTCAGTCCCCACAGCACAGTGGATTCCTAACCTTAAGGAGCCAGAGAAAAGTTGGGTCCAATACAAGTTCCCGAGAGTTGGAGCACACATTCAAGGAGTTGGGAGCTAAGGACTGGCCCCCTAAAATCTTACAGAAATGAGGCCAGTGAGCTGAATCCACCTTATACCACAATCAAATCCTGAAGGTCATCAGGCAGGATAAATGAAAAAATACCCATCCACAAATAAGCAACCTCACAGATTGAAGAGATAAGCCCACAAACATAAGAATCAGTGCAATGACCTTGAAAACTCAAAAAGCCAGAGTGCTCTCTCTCATCCAAATGACCGTATCACCTCTCTAGCAAGGGTTCTGTATCAGGCTTAGATGGATAAAATGACAGAAATAGAATTAAGAATATAGATAGGAACAAAGATCATTTAGCTAGAGGAATATGTTGAAACCCAATTCAAGGAGGCTAAAATTGTGATAAAACAATACAGTAGCCAATAGCAAAATAGCCAGTGTAGAAATAGTGTAACCAGCCTGATAGTTAAAAAACACTCTACAAGAATTTCATAATGTAACCACAAGTATAAATATCAGAATAGATCAACCAGAAAAAAGAATCTCAGAGCTTGAAGACTGGCTTTCTGAAATTAAACAGGCAAGAATAGAGAAAAAAAAGAATGAAAAGGAAAAAACAAAACCTCTGAGAAATACAGGATTATATGAAGAGATCAAATGTATGACTTATTAGAGTCCATGAAAGAGTTGGAGATAACTGAACCAACTTAGAAAGCGTATTTCAGGATATCATCCATGAGAACATTGTCAAACCTAGCTAGGGAGGTCAACATTCAAATTCAGGAAATGCAGAGAACCCCAATAACATACTTCACAAGAAGATCATCCCCAAGACACAATCATCAGATTGTTTAAGATCAAAATGAAAGAAAAGATGTTAATGCAGCTAAAGAGAAAGGTCAGGTCATCTACAAAGGGAAGCCCATCAGACTAACAGCAGACCTCTCAGCAGAAGCCCTATAAATCAGAAGGGATTGGGAGCCAATATTCAACAATCTTAAATTCCAACCCAGAATTTCATATCTGACCAAACTAAGCTTCATAAGCAAAAGAGAAATAAGATCCTTTTCAGAAAAGTAAATGCTGAGGAAATTCATTTCCACCAGACCTGCCTTATAAGAGCTCCTGAAGGCAGCACTGAATATGAAAAGGAAAGATTATTTTGCCAGTCAGTACAAGAACACACTGAAGTACATAGACCATTAACAGTATAAAGCAATCACATAAACTAGTCCGCAAAATAACCAGTTAACAACATGACAAGATCAAACCCACATATAACAATAACCTTAAATGTAAAAGGGTCACACGACCCAATCAAAACGAACAGTGTCAAGCTGGATAAAGAACCAAGACCCATTGGCATGCTGTCTTCAAGAGACCCATCTCACATGCAAGGACACACACAGGCTCAAAATAGAAAGATGAAGAAATCTGCCAAGCAAAAGAAAAACAAAAATGCAGGGGTTGCAATCCTAGTTTCAGACAAAACAGACTTTAAACCAACAAAGATCAAAAAAGACAAAGAAGGGCATTACCTAATGGTAAAGTATTACTCACCCAACACAAGAGCACCCAGATGTATAAAGCAAGTTCTCAAAGAGCTTCAAAGAGACTTTGACTTCCACATAATAGAGACTTTAACACTCCACTGACAATATTAAACAGATAATTGAAACAAAAAACCAAAAAAGATATTCAAGACTTGAAGTCAGTACTGGATCAAATAAACCTGATAGACACCTACAGAATTCTCCACCCCAAAACAACAGAGTATATATTTTTCTCACCACCACATGGCACATCCTCTAAAATCAATCATATAATCAGAAGTATAACACTCAACAAAAGCAAAAGAAGTGAAATCATAACAAATAATCTCTTGGACCACAACACATTGAAATTAGAAATCAAGACTAAGAAATTCACTCAAAATCATACAATTACATGGAAATTGAATGACCTGCTCCTGAAAAAGTCTTGGGTAAATAATGAAAGTAAGGCAGAAATCAAGAAGTTCTTTGAAACTAATGAGAACAAAGAGACAGCATACTAGAATCTGGGACAGAGCTAGGGCAGTGTGAAGAGAGAAATTTCTAGTACTAAATTCCCACATCAAAAAGCTAGAAAGATCTCAATTTAACAACCTAACATCACAACTAAAAGAACTAGAGAAAGGGGCCGGACACAGTGGCTCACGCCTGTAATCCCAGCACTTTTGGAGGCTGAGGCAGGCGAATCACAAGGTCAGGATTTCGAGACCAGCCTAGCCAGCACGGTGAAACCCCATCTCTACTAAAAATACAAAAAATTAGCTGGGCATAGTATCAGGCACCTGCAATCCCAGCTACTTGGGAGGCTGAGGCAGGAGAATCATTTGAACCTGGGAGGCGAAGGTTGTAGTGAGCCAAGATTGCTCCACTGCACTCTAGCCCAGGCAAAAACAAACAAACAAACAAACAAAACCTAAAGAGTGAAGAGCAAACAAATTCTAAAGCTAGCAGAAGACAAGAAATAAAATCAGAGCTAAACTGAAGGAGACTGCACATGAAAACCCATTCAAAATATCAATGAATCCAGGAACTGTTTTCATTAAAAGTTAATAAAATACATAGATTGCTAGTTAGACTAATAAAGAAGAGCAAAGGTTCAAACAAACACAGTCAGAATTGACAAAGAGAATATTACCACTGACCCCACAGAAATACAAATAACCATCAGAGAGTATTATGAACACCTCTACACACAGAAACTAGAAAATCTAGAAGAAATGGGTAAGTTCCTGGACACACACATACACCCTCCCAAGACTGAGCCAGGAAGAAACTGAATCCTTGAATGGACCAATAACAAGTTCTAAAATTAAGTCAGTAATAAATAATTTACCAACCAAAAAAAGCCCAGGACTAGACAGATTCACAGCTGAATTCTACCAGAAGTACATATGAGATCTGGTACCATTCCTGCTGATATTGTTCCATAAAATTGAGGAGGGACTCCTCCCTAACTCATTCTGTGAGGTCAACATTATCCTGATACTGAAACCTATCAGGAACACATGGACACACACACACACACTTCACGCCAATATCCTTGATGAACACTAATGCCAAAATCTTCAACAAAATAAAGGCAAACTGAATCCAGAAGCATATCCACCATGATCAAGTAGGCTTTATCCCTGGGAGGCAAAGTTGGTTCAACATAGGCAAATCAATAAATATCATTCATACATAAACAGAAGATAAAAATCACATGATTATCTCAATAGATGCAGAAATGGGTTTGGATAAAATTCAACATTCCTTCATGTTAAAAACTCTCAATAAACTAGGTATTGAAGGAACATACCTCAAAATAGTAAGAGCCATCTATGACAAACTCATAGTCACCATCATACTAAATAGGGAAAAGCTGGAAACATTTTGCTTGAAAACCATCACAAAACAAAGATGCCCTGTCACCACTCCTATCCAACATAGTATTATTAAGTCCTGGCCAGGGCAATCAGGCAAGAGAAAGTAGTAAAGGGCATCCAAATACTAACAGAGGAAGTCAAACTACCCCTGTTTTCAGATGACTTAATTCTGTAACTAGAAAACCCTATAGTCTCGGCCCAAAAGCTCCCTAAGCTGATAAACTCAAGCAAATTCTCAAGATAGAAAAATCAATGTGTAAAAAACACTAACATTCTTATACACCAACAACAGACAAATCAAGAGCCAAATCAGGAATATAACCCCATTAGCAATGGCCACAAAAAGAACACAATACCTAGGAATATGGCTAATCAGGGAGGTAAAAGATCCCTAAAGGAGAACTATAAAACACTGCTCCAGGAAATCAGAGATGACACAAATGGAAAAACATTCCAAGCACATGGATAGGAAAAATTAATATTAAAATAATCATAATGCCCAAAGCAATTTACAGATTCAATTCTCTTCCTATTAAACAAACATTGACATTCTTCACTGTACTAGAAAAAACCTTTTAAAATTCACATAGAACCAAAAAATCATAACAAACAATCACCAGGACCACAGTACACTGAGTAGCCAAGGCCATCCTAAGCAAAAAGAACAAAGCTAGAGGCATGTTACCCAACTTCGAACTATACTACAAGGCAACAGTAACCAAAACAGCATGGTACTGATAAAAGAATAGACATGCAGACCAAGGAAAAGCAGAATAGAGAACCCAGAAATAAGCCCACACATCTACAACTATCTGATCTTCGATAAACCTGACAAAAACAAAGCAGAAAGGATTCCCTATTCCATAAAAGTTGCTGGGAGAACTGGCTACCCATATGCAGAAGAATGAAACTGGACCCCTTCCTTATACTATATACAAAAATTAACTCAAGATGGATTAAAGATTTCAGTGTAAAACCTAAAATATAAAAACCCTGGAAGACAACTTAGGCACTACCATTCTGGACATAGTAATGGGCAAAGATTTCATGACGAAAACACCAAAAGCAATCAAAACAAAAGCAAAACTTGACAAATGAGATCTAATTAAACTAAAGAGCTTCTGCACAGAAGAAAAAATAAAACTATCAACAGAGTAAACAGACAACCTACAGAATGGTAGAAAATGGTTGCAAACTATGTATCCAACAAGAGTTTAATATCCAGCATATGTAAAAAACTTAAATTTACTAGAAAAAAAAACATTAAGAAGTAGACAAAGGGCATGAACAGACACTTCACAAAAGAAGAGACATGCATGCAGCCAACAACCACATGAAAAAAAAGCTCAAAATCACTGATCATTGGAGAAATCCAAATCAAAACCACAATGAGATACCATCTCACATCGGCCAGAATGGCATCCAAATTATTAAACAGTCAAAAAATAACAGATGTTGGTGAGGTTGTGGTGAAAAGGGAATGCTTATATACTGCTAAGGGAATGTTAGGTCAGCCATTGTTGAAAGCAGTTTGGCAATTTCTCAGAGAACTTAAAACAGAACTACCATTCAACCCAGGAATACCATTTTTGGATATATACCCAGTGGAATATAAATTGTTATGTCATAAAGACACACATGTGCATATGTTCACTGCAACACTATTCACAATAGCAAAGTCATGGAAGCAACCTAAATTCCCATCAATGGTAGACTGAATAAAGAAAGTGTAGTACATACACACCATGGAATACTACACAGTCATAAAAAACCACAAGATTATGGCCTTTGCAGGAACATGGATGGAGCTGGAGGCCCTTATCCTTAAGAAACTAATGCAGGAAGAGAAAACCAAATTCCACATGTTATCACTTATAAGTAGAAACTAAATGATGAGGACACAGACACAGAATGGAACAACACACACTGGGGCCTTTTGGAAGATGGAGGGTGGGAAGAAGCAGAAGATCAGGAAAAATAGATAATGGGTACTAGGCTTAATATCTGGGTAAGGAAATAATCTGTATAACAAACCCTTATGACACAAGCTTACCTATATAACAAATTGGCACATGTACCTCTGAACTTAAAAGTTTAAACAATAATGAAGATATATTTTATATATAATTGATAAGAAAATGGATATATGTATACAGCAGAAAAATTCTGGGCTCATTTTAAAATTCTAGTTTTCAAAAAAAATCATTAACAAAGAATGTATAGTCATTAAAGAGTAATTTCTATTGAAGTAGAAATTGAAAAAAATTCTGTACAGGTTCTATTGCATCTTGGTCTAACTCCTATCTTGGTTCTATGCAGTAAAGCTGTGTTGTTAGGAAAATAATATTTTAGATCAAGCTGTTTTGCAACCTCCTTTAGGAAACTTGCCGGGCTAGGTACATGATGGAGCTATGTTTTATAATGCAATTATGAAAATTATAACAAAGTCCCAATAAATGTAACTGTTCATAGTAGAAAAAATAAACATGTTTAACTCATTAAGTCCATTTTGGGAAACCTAGATTTAGAAATATAAAATATTGACAAACAGTTACAAAGACACTCATCTTATTATATACTATTAAGTAAACAAAGGAAAGCACATAACTTTATGTTGAATGAATACAACAATGGAAAAATGGAAGTAAAAAAGGGAGAAACAATAGCCTGGAAGGAAATGTAGAGAAATGCTGTTAGTTGCTTTAGGCTGCTAAGATTAGTGTCAGGATTTTATGCCCCTTCATATTTTCCTCATCTGATATTTTCACCATTTTGAAAATAAGCATGTATTTTAATTTAGCCTATAAAAATTAATATTTGATATAAACAGTATTCTATATCCTGTATTATCTATTCTCAAATTTTCCCACTCTGCCCTTTTTATTATCTTCTGTTATATACTTTGGTCTGTCTTCTCCACCAGGCAGCCTTTATCAAGCAAGTAGAAATCCTAATACACAAACCTCTTTTAGCACCATACCAATGGCATCTGCATATACATATATTTGGACACACATTTATATTTGTCCTACAAAGAACTTTATAAGGCTAACAAGATATATAAACAAAAATAATTACAGTGGTGTATTTGGGAAATACCTATATATCTATAGAGACACAGACACACAGATATCACTGCTTCCCCTTTGGCCCTAAAGATCTAGCTACATCAGATTAAATATGCAGTTGGGCCAGGCACAGTGGTTCATTCCTGTAATCCTAGCACTTTGGGAGGCTGAGGCAGCTGGATCGCTTGAGCCCAAGAGTTCAAGATCAGCATGGCCAACATGGCGAAACCATACAAAAATACAAAAAGTTAGCTGGGCCTGGTGATGCATGGCTGTGGTCCCAGCTACTCAGGAGGATAGGTGGGAAGATCACCTTAGCTTGGGGAGGTCAAAGCTGCAGTAAGCAATAATCGAGCCATTGCACTCCAGCTTGGGTGACAGTGAGAGCCTGTCTCAAAAAAAAAAAAAAAAAAAATGCAATTGAACAAGTATGTGATAAAAGCATCTTCAAAGCTAAATGGTAGGCTAATGTAGGTCTACAGTATTATTGTTTCAGTCACTGACTTCACCATACATGAAACTCTTTGCTCAGCTTATTTTGAGCAATCTAAGAATATCCACACAATTTGTTTTGTTTGGAGCAAAACTAAGAAAACGCACACCGTGAAACCACTCATCTCCCTCTAACACATACTATCTCTAACCTCACATAAGACATAAGCAGTCCACATAAGACAGTTTCATTTACTCCACAAAGCACATGAAAATGTTAATGGATACCAGGGGGACAAATGAATGTGCCAAGAGAATTTCCTGATGTCAAAGAAAATTAGGGATTCCAAGGCAGCTGAACTCTGGCCTTTCAGGGCACGCACTAAGGAAGAAGGAGATATTTTTGAGCAAAGAAGTCCAATTTGCTTGAGCCTATTAATTCCACTGTTGACCAAATGGATCAATCACAATTCAGGATTATTTCAACAAACCCTCACAAACCCTCTTGGCAGGTAAATATTTTCTGCGGACTGAGGCTCTTTCTGGCTATGGCAAAATGAATTGTGTAAACAACACTGAGGTAATATTAATATAAATCAAACAATAAAGCAATATCATGCTTGTGTACCCAGCTGCCCAGCTGTTGATAGAGACCAAGACAATTTGAAGAGACTAAATATGCTATTCAGAAAAAATTCTTCATGATTTCCTCTAGCAATTATTTTCTAGTGCTATTTTTAGCAATGAAACTTTTTTCCTTATGAGATTCACACATGAAATCCCAATTCATAAAGACTATGACCTGGAGCATTTCTGAGTGATGTGGTCAAGGCCCAACCATTCCAAATATCTATTTCAAGTCCTTTCAGTCACTTTCGTGCAACCCTACAATGCATACAAGATAGGCTGAAACGCCCACTTTAGAAAAACTAACTCAAAAAACTAAACAGATGTCTATGTTTATCTTGATATTTTATATGAAATCATTAGGACACAAAACATTCTGTAAGCAAAATCACCAGTGTTTGTCTTTTGAGTGTCCTCCCACCTCCATTTTTTTTATCCACCCTATCCTCCTCCTCCATCACTCTTACCCTCTTCCCCAAGGTATGTACCCCTGCCAGAGGGGCCCTAGCTAACCAGAGCTCCACCTCCCTCTCACTCCCCCAGACAGCCACCATTGCATCTTCTCAGCAGCCTGTTCTCCCAAAGGAACAAATAATTGTAGAGCCTTTTCAGCGAGCATCAGTATTTTTGTCATCCAGTTTCCATTCAGTTTTCCCCTGACAGCATTTCCTCTATCCCTGTGTTAGTCTTGAGGGTCTGTTAATCAAGCTGCTTCACCCTAGATAATCCCTAATCCACGTGGAGGGCTTTTGGTCCCGGTTTCTGGTTTCTCCTGGTGTCTCTGTCTACCCCGCCCCTCCTTCCCCCTCCTTCTCTCCAGGGATTCGGAATCTTGAGAAGATCTCAAAGAGAAAGGCAAGGCTGATTCATCCTGGTGATGACATCCAGACAAGACTGCCCACTTGTTATCACTTGGATTCCTGGTCCAGCAGCCCTGGTTACTGTGCTTTCTATACCTGGCATCCCATCTTTGTCCTTTCGGTTAGAAAATTAACCAAGGTCTTTCAGTAAATTCCTTTTTCGATGAAGTTAAATGGCATCTGTGATGTTTATATCCAAAGAATCCTAAAATGATACAAGCTTTTTAAAAATACTTTAAGGTTTATTACTTAACTTGGCCCCAGAATAATCTTTTGAAGTCAGGTAGGGAGGTACTATCGATCCCAATTTCCAGGAAAGTAATAGAGGCCTGAATGAGTTAATTGTATTGTTCAAAGTCACATATTCAACACACAGTGTGACATGATTCAAACCCAGTTCTTCTGATCCCAACACATATTCTTTCTTCTGCCATGTTGACTCCTGGGGTAGTACCCACTTTCTGGATGTAACCCTCCCAGTGAATCGTGCTTTTTTATGTCTGATTTTCCCAGTGCCTCCTGAAATTACCATGAGTTAATTGCAAGAGCCAATTCTCATGAAATAAAAGACTGATAGAGGGTTCATGTTTTCCTTCTCAAGGGCATTTATTTTCAGCAAGTCAAACAAGCATATACTTCCTTAATCCACAAAAATGCCATGGAAACTAATGAGCTTTAAGGAGACCAACTTTAGAAATATATAATATATATATTCTACATTTTATGTTTTCAAAGACATTTGGATCCACTAATCCAAATATTGCTTGTCAGCTATTCTGCAGAGAGCACCCAAACTCAGCATTGCTTGATTTCTGACAGTTAAAACTCATATGTAACACAAACTGTTACAAATACATTGGAAAATTAATAATATGTCACTTGGATTATAACCAAAAAAATAGAAAATTAAATCCCCAAGCTTCAGAACTAAATAACCCAGACCATAAAATTATCATTTGCATTTAGAATCAGCATAAGAATTATTATTGTCATACTGTTGTACTGTGTTTTTGTCAGAGCTACTTGTAAAATACTGTGAATCAAATCACAGAAATAACTCAAGATCTCTCCCTTGCCCAATCCAACACACACACACACACACACACACACACACACAATTAGATTTCCAACATTATGGATAGTTTGTGGGGCGGGAGTCTTTTTTTAAAAGACTTAATTCTAGTTTCAACAATCTGTCCAGAATTACTACCCCTTTTCGATGAAAAGAAAACTCCCCTCCCTCCTTTCATCTATATTTCTACTCTTCAGATTGTCACACTCACCACAGAAGAGGGAAACAGATAAAATAACATAGTACTTAGAGTCAAAAGACCAAATTTTGAGCCCATATTCCACTACTACCCTCAAGGTGACTTTGGGAAACTGTCAGAATGATCTAAGCCCTTGTTTATTTCCATTTAAAATAGATAAAGGTAACATTACCCAATAAAGATTTTCAGTTTATTATTGATGCAGATAAAAATAAAGCTGTAGCAACAATCTGGACATCATCTGATAGAGGATAGCCAGCCATTCTGACAGATTGCTAAGGCATTTTTCTTAGCCTTATAGAGGAGACTCAAAAATCTGGTCTATCAGTGTGCATAGAGAGGATCTCTCTCTCTCAGGGGTAGCCTCAGGTTAACTAAGTTCATGAGACTGCTTTGTTAACCAGAATATCCTGCTACTAGTTTACAATAAATATAAGTGACCCTCAAAATAGATTAACCTTTCTTTATGCTTGGTGGATGCATTAATATGTGCCTGCATTCAAATGAAGTCCCATATACATTAATACATAATTTGCGACGTCTCTGCATTCTCACCTACCCTTTGAACACTAATTCCAACTTGCTCTACAATTTTTTTCCCTCAAATATATCTAAGGATCTCCAAGATTGTTCATGTGTCCAAGAGTCATTGCTTGTCACTGTTTTTGCACCTGAAAAGGGCACAGCCCTTAAGACTGAACTTGATATTTACTGAAATTAGCATTTACATTTGCTGGCCCCCAACAGTCCTGCTTGCTAGTTTTGGTTAACATCATTGTCACTGAGTTGCTGTATGTATTTTCGCATTGCTTTTGGTAGACACTTCCATGGATTCCCCAGACAAACATGGTTCTGTGCTGAGTGGTAAAGAAATAATGCTGTTACCTTTGAGCTACACTCACTTAGCAGTCCCGTAGCAAAACTGTTAAATGCCTAAGAATTTCCATGTTTTAGACAAGTTCTTTTGATTCAACCTATGTAAATGTTTATCCCAAGGCATATCTAAGGTGTCAGGGTGGTTGCATCAAGATGGTTTCAGTGTGTCAGTCATCCTGGGCATGGGATCAGGACTACCCCTCCTTCAAAGTTTAGCCCCTAAAGAGAGACAGCCTCCCTCATCAGAATTCCTTATGCCTCCAAGAAAGATGAGTTGTCTTTTTCAGCACCTTCTTGCTATTTCTCATAATTTGGAATTTATCAAGGCCACCCTAATCCATCAGACATATTTCAATATATTTGAATATCTTTGAAACTTAAAAAACTTCAATATCTTTGAAACTTAAAAAAAGAAGACTCAAACCCTATTTCTTTTCTCCCTGGAAACTCTTCTTTCCCATGTAAATTAGTGGCACAAATAAATTCTAGCAAGAGTGATGTCACCCAACTTTACCCTGAAGCATCCAAGCTACAGGAGTTTAGAGATATTTCAGAAAACTGATAAAGCAATTGTCTTTATCAACAAAGTTTGAACCCTAGACCTATGTAAAATGTCCTATTGTATGCACAAGCACGCGTGTAAACACATTTATCATTTAATCCAACCCCTTTATTTTATAGCTGAAAAAAGGAAGATCTAGATTGATGAAGTGACTTCCCCAAGGTCACCCTGCTCTTCTGAAACAAGTTTTGGACTAGAATTTTTCCATGACACTCTACCACTTACGATTCCTTCTTATGTAATATTTGCTTGAAAGCTTGTCCTTTTGCTACTTAGATGAAAGATTTTAATCAAATCTGTTGAAGAGATAAGGGCACACAGTTCTTTGAGTCAGAACACGCAAGGCAGAAGAGTTGTACAGAAGCCTCATTCCATCCTACAGCAGGAAACTCTTACTTGTAGCCTTCACAAGTAATAATAGTAATAATACTAATAATTATTATCATGTGTTGAATATTCCTCATTTTTGGGCACCATGACAAATACTTCATGGTTTGTTTTTGGTTTTGGGGGATATTAGTCCTCACAGTAAACACATGGAAATGAATTTAGAGAGCTTACGTAACTTGTCCAAGGTACCTGGTTACTAAGTGACAGTCTAGGATTCAAGCCCAGGCCAACTGACAGTACTCTGGAGGGAGAAGCAGATTAAAGCCAGTTGTTTAGCATACTTAGCTGTGAAATAACACTTTTTCATAACCTTTACACCACTCTGACACCTGTTCTACTTTATTACCCCCATTATTGATTTCCGCATCTCCTGTTCAGTCCCTCCTTCCACCAATCTGTACTGCACACTGCTACCACATTCACCTTTCTGAATACTAAAGTGTGTGTCACACATTAGTGTGACAAAACCATTAAGCGGCTCTTCAGTCTATTTAATGACTTGATATATAAAGCCTCCCTAATCTGTCCCAATCTACTTTTCTAATATTAGATCCCTTTTCTATCAAATCCTTTCTCTTGTTAATCAAAGTCACTTCCTATCCTTAATATATATCTTGCAATTTATCCTTCACCCTTCCACATTTACTGAATACCAACTATGTGTCAAGCCTTGTGTTAAACATTGAAAATACAAACATAAAAGAGACTCTCCTTAAAGAAGTTTAGAGTGTTATAGTCAGTCATTCAAACAAGTGATTTCAGTCAAGCAAAGAGATTACCATACCTTAAGCTGCTCAAAATTTGATGAAACCAAGGTGAGCACTGAGCTTTCACCTTTAAGTGTTTTTGTTTTGTTTTGTTTTGTTTTGTCTGGTATGCCTTTCACAACCCACACCTCCATCTTCATCTAACTAGATCCCACAGAATTGGGTATAAATGCAACTTCCTTCACAAGATTTTGCCTCTTAATCATGCATATGTTTCTTCCTAAAAAAATACAGTGAAAGTTCCCATTAAATGAGTTTTATTTATTTTAAAATCTTGAAAGTTTATTCTTAGAAAAGTCAGAAGCAGAAAATATATGTGCCCAAAGTCTAAGTGTGATTGCAAGGATTCTAGTGGTGAAAAGCAATGATTGTTTCTGCTTATGTTTGCTTCAAAACATCTTACTCTCCTTTCCCTACTACACCGTATATTGGTTTTTATATTAGATGACAACTAGATTGCAAAGGGGAGAAGAGTGTAGAAGAATTTTGTAATTTGAATAGCAGAGAGAGAAAAGAACACTAAAAAGTGGACATGTGTGTATTGTGACAGCAAAGTTGCCTTAAATGAAATAAACTGGATTGCAGCAATGAAAGTTACCAGAAAATGGAAGCATAAGGGGGTAGACTCTTGATCTAGACTAGAGTCTTAGATCAAGCCAGAAGTATTGATCTAGTCAGAAGAATACTGAAGAAATGCAAAAACAAGCAGTTCCAAGACCAGCCACTAGGCAATGCAGCCTACTCAGATGGACTTTCAGGACTACTTCTAAAAACAAGCAGGTTAGGAAGCTGCCTTTACCAGCCAATCATGTTGCCGTTATCTGAATATATCCTGAACACAGGCTTCTTAAGTGCACGGGTCCTGCCAAATTTCATGTTCCACAATGTCTAACACACTCTTGGGTACGTCGCAGGTACTCAAATTTTTGCTGAACAAATATTAAATGAAAGAATAAACCAACACTTGCATGGTTGTAAAGGGCAACTCTAAACTACTATACTTCACAGTTTATTGTCTATACTTCACAGACTTTTTTGTTTTGGCATACTATCAGTAGTGCTTCTGAGTGCTTCATCACTCCAGTAAATGCTGCAATAAATCTCTGGACAGGTATAGCTTATAGTACACCCAAGAATTTGCTGATGCCTTTCCTCTACTCCTTTATATAGAAAAGGAAGTAAAAGATGTTAGCTACAAGGATAGAAACAATAAGCCAAGAGGGAGAACGTTTCAAGAGTGTTGCTAGACTTGGACAAATTGCAAAGTTTAACAATTACTCTGAACTGGGTTCTTAGTGCCCACCCAGCACACTGAGAAGCAATTACTGTCCAAGGGCTCTGAGAACTGAGATGGCCACAGTGAAACCACTGAAGATAGCTTTTTGATCCCCAACTTGCAGTGTATTTATTGGCCCCTACAGCCTTCTATCTTAAGCCTTGAAAAAAAATTATAAAAGGGAACATGACCTCGTGATCCGCCCATCTCGGCCTCCCAAAGTGCTGGGATTACAGGCTTGAGCCACCGCGCCCGGTGAAACCCCGTCTCTACTTAAAAAAATACAAAAACACTAGCCGGGCGAGGTGGCGGGCGCCTGTAGTCCCAGATACTCGGGAGGCTGAGGCAGGAGAATGGCGGGAGTCCGGGAGGCGGAGCTTGCAGTGAGCTGAGATCCAGCCACTGCACTCCAGCCTGGGCGACAGAGTAAGACTCCGTCTCAAAAAAAAAAAAAAAAAAAAAAAAAAAGGGGGGGGAACATGATCCTGGAAAGTTAACTAGACTCTTCCCCATGGCCAGATAGTAAATTATGTGACTAGATGGCCTACAGCTATTTAAACCTACCAAATTTCCAGCACTGGCCAGAGGCTATGATGCAAGGAACACTAGTTTCTGTATATAACAGCCAGACAGAATAACAGAATTTGTTGCACTAAAAGAGCCCTATAATCATTTAAGAACAGTGGTTCTCAAGCTGTTTTAGTCATGGAGTTCTTGCTTCAAGTAAAAATTTTTCAGGCATTCAGTATAACTGAGCAAGTAAAAGTTACTCCTGGAGAAAGTATGGAAAGCAGTAGAGACAGAATATCTAGAGCTTCAGAAAATAACATTTGAACATAATTATTCTAATCCACACCCTGATATTATATATGCAAAGGGTCTGTAAGAAAATGATTTCACCTCTACTATATAGATGAGAATACTGAAGCACAATTTAAAATTTGTTGCCAAGATTATACAGCTAGTGCAGCAGTTGGAGTCTCTTTTGAAAACAGATGGCACACTCAAATTTGGATAATTTAAAGAGGAGTAAATAGAGAGACTATTTACAAAGGTAAGGGCAGGGTTCCCAAAACCAATAATGGATAGTGCAGTGCCGTGGACTTGGTTTTTTAGGCCTGAGAAAGGGAGGAGAGAGAACAGTTACATGAACTTGTAAGGAGAGAATCATGTAGAAAGGACCACCTTAAGAGAAAATGTAATCTATAGATGAAAGGCACAGCTAGCCCTAGGCAACCTTACAAGGAGGGAGCTAGAGGAAAACACACACTATCCTTGTTCACTTTCTCTCTGATCTCCTGCCAGGGCTTCCATTGGCTGAAACAACTAGAAATCAGCCAAGAGAGCCTATTAATGCATTCCATACAGATCAGCCTCCTGGAGTACTTACTAAATAAAACAGAAATTAGAAGAACGTGAATATGGAAAGGCAAACCTGAAGTTATCTGCTATGGTGTGAGCTAGTGCCAGAGCAAGAATTATCCAGATATCTATAGGTCAAAGCTATGATCTTGATCATAGTGGCATTCAGCATTCCAAGAATTTTTAAAACCATGTAACTATTTGATGACAAATGTAGTATTCAATATGATTCCTCTCCACTAATCCACAGATATGTTTTGTCTATTATTCTATAAACTTATTGAGAAGGATGCTTCAAAATATTCAGAAATATTTCCAATTTCTCAGTTATCATGTTTTCCTTAATATATTATAGTTGTCCTAATATACATAACATTGAGGGTCCGTGTTTTAATAAATACTCAATTCTAACATTTTAATTACATACCTTTAGTATGTCAATTCATCTTCACCATGTGCAGTGTTTAACATACTAAATTAAGAATGTTTGGCCAACACATGGGACCTACTTGCTCAGCCTATGCCAGCAGTAGACATCACTATATGATAAGAGTTTTCTTTCTTGCTGAAAAACCTACTTTGAATCTTTCTCAGCACAGTCAACTTCCAAACGATTATTTAGCACAGGGAAGAGGCCCATATTTATCTTCTGAGGGAGAAAAATATAGGAGCACAAAAAAAAAGTCTGTGAGACTCTAAGAACACAAGCCTGAATGCCCCAACACATGGAATGCCATTTTTAAAGAACTCTCATCAGAAGTGAGTCACTTTTAGAACAGGCAAGAGAAAATAAATACATGTTGAAACAAAATACCTCATTGCTCTAGGGAACAAATCTACCCTTAGTTAAATCGAGAATATATAACATGGGGTAGGTAGTTTTAAATTGTAACAAAATGGATATAATTTCACAATGAAAAGCATTTATAAAAAGCTGTTCCATGGAGAGTTTAACATTCTCTTAGGGATGAACAGGGATTTATTCTGCAGGAAACCTGTGAGAAGAATTTTGAGCCAAGAAGTGATTCTCCTCCCTTTCAGCAAAGAGAAAAAGATGTAAACAGAGTTGAGAGGAGGGCGGGGGAGGGAAAAGAGAGTATGAGCCTCACTCAGAAAATAATGTGAAGGGTCTATCCCCTCTTCCTTATACCTGACTTTACTAGATCATGCCCCTTGTTTAGAAATCATCCTGATTTATGAAACTTGTAGAATCAAAACAAAACAAAAACTTACCACAAAACTTACAGAATAAAAAACAAACTTACTATGACCTACAAGAATCCATATAACCTACCCACAGCCTGGTCCTCTTACTTAGTTGCTTGTCATTCTCTCACTTGTGCATTACACTGTACTCCCCTTGCTCTACTTGCAGTTCCTTGCAAATCGCAAGCTTTTTTCCTACCTTAGGGCCGATACACATTACTCTCTGCCTGGAAGGCTTACCCACCCCCACACCCACCCACTTCATGGCTAGCTCCTACCATTTTCTTTAGAAATCAGCTTTAAAAAATACCTTCTCTGAAAAACTTTAAAGTAGGTTCCTTCTGTTGCTCTCTAACTCTGTTCCTTGTCTTTTTTTCTTCCAATTTTATAGTTGCATCTATTTATTTATACTCCTATTTATCTGTTCTTTGCTGGGTTCCTATACTGGGATGTGAGTCCTTTAAGAGCAACCACCATCTCCATCTTGATCACTGTTATGTCCCAGAGCCCACCACAGCGGCAAACACACAATGAACTTTCTATATAATATTTGTGGCATAAGATTAAACTCTTGAGAAAGTTCTTTTTTTTTCTAGACTATAAATCTTTCCAACTCCACCTCCAGGACCTGCAAGCCAAAAGCATGTGAAATTGTGTGGCGATTTAATTTGCAGGAAAGAATCGCCAAAACTTACTGACCACCTACTTACTGTCTGAACACAATCTTAAACGTGTGTGTGTCTAAGTAATTTGAAACCTCACAAAATCCCAGTGGGATACACAATTATCCCCATTTACAGATGAAGAAAATGAAATTGACATATTTAGTTTTGATATGGAGAAAATTGTATCAAAAGAGTAAGTTTTGAAAATGTGAAGATATGCAATTTGAGTATCTTTCTCAATGTAGCTAAGCAACCAAGATGACACAGGTGTGCTGTCTGGGAGTTGTTCTTGAGAGGCAGCCAGAGTAGTATGGAAAGAAAATGGGCAGAGTCAAGGACACTGGAATCAGACCCCCTCTTTTCCATTTATTATTTATGTGACCACAGTAAATCTTTCACCTCTTACTTGGTCTTAGATTCTTTACCTGTCAAACTGGAGCTGGAACTAGCTGCATACTGTGGTGTTTTATGTAACTTAGAGATGTGCCACCAGGCCTAAGAAATAGCTTCATATAACAAATATTTCTGGTATGATGTTGATTGCCAGAACCTGTGCTTTGTGGTAACTGTTCCTAGATTGGCCATAACAGATCACAATATTGTATTCTGAATGTAGATAATTAAAAATTAATGCTAGCAAAATCCCACCTAGAAACTGCTAGCTGGGATTAAAGTGGTAGTTGGAGTTGAATAGCAAGATTTAGGGATATGTACCCATCAACAGAAAACTCAGTGAAAATAATTGAATTAAAATTCAATTTAAATGCACGAGATGTATTTGTTTTGTTTCTCGACGCACCTCAATAAGAAGTAAAAATGTTACATTATCAAAAACAGTTAATATAGTGAAAAAATAGTGTTAGCATGATTTCATATTTAACAGCAAGTTATGGATGTTTGGGGAAGAATATGAAAATGAAAGATTTCTCATCTATAAAATGAAAAGTTGAAGCAGATAACCTTGTAGACCTCCTCAAGACCTCTACAATTCTGATTCTGTAATTAATTAGTGCTTATTAAACATTCCCTACAGGCTTAATCCCTTCTCAGGTAGAGCGAGTCATACAGAATAAGAAAACATCATCCCTGCCCTCAATAAGATTATCTAATTATAAGATTACTATAGATCAAATTGATGAAACAAAATATGTATTTTCATATAAGATATAATTTCAATTTAGCCACTGCCTTATTCTATACATCAAACAAAGTAAAATATAAATTTAATTTTCACTTATATATAGATACAGGATCTTGCTCTGTTGCCCAGGCTGGATAGAGTGCAGTGGCAAAATCATGACTGGAAATTGCATCCTGGAAGTCCTGGGCACAAGCGATCCTCCTGCTTTAGTCCAAGTAGCTGGAACTACAGGCACGCACCACCACCACACCTGGCTAATTATTTTTATTTTTTGTAGAGTGGGCCTTGCTATGTTTCTCAGTCTGGCTTCCAATTCCTGGTCTGAAGCAATCCTCTCTCCTTGGCCTCTCAAAGTGTTGGGATTACAGGTATGAGTCACTGTACCCAATCAATTTATTTTTTATGAATAAAAACATAAAAATATTTTAGACAATGGAAAGTTTTAGAATATTTCAGACATTATAATTAGTCATATTGGGGTAAAATTTGAAATGAATTGACTTTTGTCAATGCTTAAGTTAATATAAACAGTGCATTTTAATAGAGATGAATTTTGAATTTAATTGGAAGATTATGTTTGCAGGAAATGGAATTCTCTTGGAGCACAATGACAAAATAAAGAGAAAAGGCCTTGGTTTAGAAAAAGGGGGAAAGGGATCCAAGTGTTAGTAGGATTAAAACTTCAAACATTGCCTAAACTCAAATGATCATTATTATAGTGGTGCTGACTGGTGATAAGTATCAAATAGGAAAAAATGTAAAGATAAATTTATCTCAAATATAAAATGTATGTAACATGAACAGCAATTACAGTAATTATAGGAAACAGATTACCCTCATAAATTCTCTTTTTGCGTTCATAAAATATAAAAAAACTCTAGAATTTTACATTCAGAAATAAGTTTTTGCTAATAGGCTGCCAATATAACCAAGATTTTGAGAAATAGTTGAAGACAAAGATAAATATTGAAATTTAAATTATCAGTTTCTCCATGTAAATATGCATATTTTAAAATCAAATCAAGTTCTTAAAAGATCAATAAAGATAAAATTCAGCTAATTAGGATCTAATTTTAAAATGAGGGAGAAAAAACAATCTATTATTATAAGTTAGGAATTCTCATATTGTGAATAAAAAAATACTTCTTTTGAGAAAATTTCCCAGGTATTTTAATTTTATAAAACATATTTTACCCACATGAAAATGTAAAATATCAACAAAGTAGATGTAATACAATGATATGTATAATGAAAACAAAAGCATAGAAAACCATTCATGCATTCGTTAATTCAACAAATACTACTTGAGCATCTCTGTGTTGGTCCTGTGTCCAGTGATAAGATACAAAGTGATTACAGCATAGATCTCAAAATCCCATGGAATTTATAATGAGGGTGGGGGGTAAGGCAAATACACATACAACTAACCATATAAAAAAGACAACAGTGTTGTATCCCACATTGATAATATGGACATTAAAGGCAATAGAACATCTAAGTTAGCGATCATTCGGGATGACTGGAGATGGCTACCAAAGTAGGTAGCCAAAGTGATAAATATTAAAGGATGGGTGACTTTTCAGAAGTTTGGGTCAAAACAGAAATTTTATTATTTATTAAATGTCTGTATGAGAAACTGACGCAAGACACTTGAAAACTATATAATGTCCAGGAGTTAGAAAACCTCGATCACTACATTAAATATGTTATGCCTAATATTATGGGCAAAGGTGGGTCACCATCGCAGTATACACATGGCATAGAATTGTAGAATCATAAAGCTGTTAGAGATTGGTGGCAGCTGCAGGTGGCAAGGAAAGTGCTGAGAATAGCAGATGACATCATGGCCTTCTTTGTCCATAGCAGAATTCCATAATCGACTACCATTCTTTCTGTTGATTCTACATGACTTAAAATGCCATCTCAAAACAGTATTCCAGGAAGCCACTGCCAATCTCACTGAGTTAAATGTGAAGTTTGAATCTTCGTCCAGTGTTTTGTTGTTTTATTTTTGCTTACCCTTCTACATCTCACAGTCAACTGTTTGACCAGAACAAGTTATCAAATCAAGCTCTGTGCTAGGCAACAGTGGAAAAGAAGATAGACCCAAATTTAATCAATACTGTGTTTAGGAATGTTAGAAGGGAAGATAGCGGTTTATAATCTCTGAAACAGTGTCAGCTTTGGGAGGAAAGAATCTATGCTCTTGTATACCACCGTCAGTTTTTGGAGTAAATCGTGTCTGAACTAACTTGATGGCAGTGGGCCTGGAAAGGGAAGCAGAAAAGAGATTGAATACAGCGCTTAATTCAAATCACTTACTGCATTCTTGGTATTCACTTCCAGTGCTCCATAATTTGGACATCTGAAAATGTTCCCTGAAAATATCATGCTTCTTTATACTTTTAGATGGGTTATTCCCTTCGTCTGAACCTCTCTTGCCTTCTTCACTCCTTGGTGGACTGCCTGCCCAAATCACAGGTCACCTCCTCCAGGATGCTTTATCCAACAATCACTCCTTACTGCTTCCATGATGTTTTATACCTCTATTTTAGCCCTTATCACCTATGTTTATTGTCTTCTTGTTCCTAAGGTCTCTACTGGTTTTCTTCCTCTTCACACTACCAATAATCAGCAGTGTGCCTGCCACCCAATGGGCTATTCAACAACATGACTGGAATGAATAAGGAAATGCTTAAATTGAACTTCAAAATACATGATATGGATTTTTACAGGTTTATCATATTTCCTAATTAGACATGAGTTTTAAAACATCCCTTTGTAGGGCTTCTAAAGCATTCTATTTACCTTGAGAAATTCAGGTCAAAATGATAGATTTCCTATGACTATTTCATAAAACAAGTAATCTCTAAAGTTGACATATGAATTTCTGTACTAGGAAAAATATATGTTTAGCTTGGCACTTCAGTGGCCTCTTGGAGACAAGAGTTTCAAATCCACACATCTTTTAAATAATTCTGTTCTTGTAATTGTTTATTAGTTTAGAGACTATCTGCATTCTCTAGGTCTTTTTGGCCCTATAGCCCCAGAGTCATGTTTAATAATGGGATGACCAGAGACGTGGTTGTAGAATATTGCCTCTGTTCTCATGAGGTATCACTGTTTTGGCCTGTATGCACAGAGGATGATAGTATGAGTGAAAACTTCAGGACTACAATAAAAGCTTTATAGGAAACCTGAAGTTCAACTTCAAACAGTTACAACATAATCAGTCTTTGGCTTAGTGAGAACCTACTTAGTTCCTATTGTTGAATTTTAATACTCACAAAACACTGTGGGAAGATTTTAGCATTGCTTCTAATTTAAAGATGAAAAAATTGATATTCAGGGTGCTCAGTCCCTTACCAAATCAGGAAATAGTTGAACCCAAATTTGAACACAGTATCACAAGAACTTACCAGCCAGCAATAATCACTATTATCTAGGAATTCTTAATTATAACATCACTAACTTTGCTGTTATTGCCAGTTTCAAGGTTTCTTTGCTCATTGGGCTCCCATGTACCCAATCAACAAATAGTAATAATTATAATAATTCTAAGGAAAATGAAAGAAAAGACTCTTTCCTAATTCCCAACAGGGAAAAGATAAAAGTGCTACTAAATGTGAAAAGGGACTCAAGCAAATTGAACAATACGCAAATACGATTTTTGGTTTTCAAATAGGTCAAAATTTAAAAGATCGATAACTGTTGTTAGTGAAGTTCTGAAGGAAATACCCGTTTACACGTTTTCTGATGTGAATAAAATTGTACCAACATTTTAGAGGACAATTTGACAGTACCCATTAAACTTCAAATGGGATACTCTTTGACTTATCCATTCCAGTTTTTAGAAACTTTCCTACAAAAATATTTGCATACACACATACTCAAGGGCTTACTTTCAAGGATGTTTGCTGGAGCAGTATTTACAATAATGAGAAACAGGAAGACAACCCGAACGTGCACCAGAAGACTAACGAAATAGGTTATGAAATATTATGGAGCTGTTAACAAGTGTAATAGCTCTTAATATTTTTAATAGAAGTAATAGTAATGTCGGAAATATCAGTATAGAGTAGCTACCATTGTCACTATCGTCTTCTAATGGCCTGAAATGCTTTTAAACATTGTCAGATTTTGGGCTATTTGCCTGTTTATTAAAACGTTGTTTCCTTTGCTTCATAGTAATATGGATCTCTTTAATTGAGCAGATTTTGCCCCATATTCAAGAATAAAGCCCTGGCTTTCAGCAGATAATTTCTGGATTAAGAAAACAAATACCCTATTTTCAATTTCAAGCTTATAAATTGATGTCTAATACTTATAAAACCTTTTACATGTACATTATTGGACTCCAAACACTGCCTTTGGAACTATTAGCTGAAGATCCCCATCTACAAATCCCTTGGCACTTCAAACTCATTATGTCCAAAATAGATTCACCATCTTCCTTCTCAAATGGTTTTCCCCTTCTTTCTCTTACAATCAATGGCATGTATATGCTCCTAATGATCCAGACTTGAATCTAGAATTATAATTGACTCCCCATTTATCTGTCACTAAATCACATGCAAAATCTTGTCCATTCTATGACCCAATATCCCCCTCATTTAACCTACCCCCCCATTCCTATCACTACTTTATTTCAGAATTTCAATGCTTTTTGCCTGAATGATTGCAATATCTTTCCCCCATTATCCTCAACTCTGAACACCTTCCCCATTGATTGTTATCTCACTGCTCAATTTCTCTTTGAAGGACAAAGGTAAAATGCCTCTCTCCTGCTCATTAACACGCCCCCTGACCCCTGCCAACCAATTATCTTGCAAAAATAGTTAAAACTCCTAACCTGTCATCTAAGACCCTCCTGCCCCCCAAGTTCAGGCTCTAAACTAACAGGCTAGTCTATATCCTTTTCTATAACTATTTTCTAGCCAAAGAGAAGAATCTAATATTCCTCAAACTTAAGCATGATTCTGCACCTCTGGAAATCTGTTTATAATTCTATCAGCCTGCCTGTCATTCATAGTCAGGCTTAGGCACCACCCTAATCTCCATAGTCAGAAGCAAA
This sequence comes from Rhinopithecus bieti, assembly GCF_001698545.2. Taxonomy (NCBI): domain Eukaryota; kingdom Metazoa; phylum Chordata; class Mammalia; order Primates; family Cercopithecidae; genus Rhinopithecus; species Rhinopithecus bieti. The sequence continues at coordinate 900,056 of NW_016803776.1, read as the reverse complement.
GTCTTAATCTAATCTCCCAGAAGAAATCTCTGAACTTTTTTCAACAAATATTACCTGGTATCTTCCTGCAATTATTTAAATATCTTATTAACTACACCAGAATACAGAATGCTTGAAGGCAAGCCCACGGAGGTTTCATTTTTGCTTCACCTATACTATCTACATCAGTGCCTTGAACATAGTAGGTACTCAACAGAGGATTTTCAGCTTGGATTTTTGCTTTAAATTAAAATTACTAGTTATAGGATGACCCCCTCAATATTATCTTCTTTTCTTTATAGTTTCGGTGACATTATCATTTTTAACTGAAACTCTTTTGACATAGCAAATCTGATATGCAATATGTGATATATTTTCATTCCATACAGATCTGCCTTCACTCAGTGCTCACCCTAGTGCCCACATATATCCTGCCAAAGAACACAACATGTAGTCAAGCTTTATTTTCTATAGTTGTTTGTACTATGAGACAACAGGCTACTCTTATTTTCTAATTATGAAAGTATTGCTCTGAATACTTTCTAAATGTTCCTTTTGTTCAAAAAAAAATATCATCACTATAATCAGTGTTTACATACAAATGTTAACTACTACTGACTCCTGCCTTGGCCTCAGATGTAACATGGGCTTACATGTTCTCATTTAAAGTACTTATAGAAATATGCTGTCACCCTATTCATGTGGCCTGATATGCACTTCTGGCTTTTATTTCTTTCATGACAATGTAACAGCAGCAGATTTTAACTAATCACACTAATGACTAGAGACTTTTTGTGGATTTTATGAATTAGTGATAAAGTGGAACAAATCTGCAAAGTAAAGGAAAATGCCTCATCAAATTTATTCATTTATTTTGACAAGAGCAATTTTGGTTTAATTACTTATGGTGGCATTTCAGTAAATATGCTGCAGCGTTTTCTCAAATTAATTAAGCCCCCTTTTCCCACTAAGACACTCTGCTTATAGAAAAAGGAAAAAAAAAACACATATTTCATTGAGACATTCATTGGTTTCTGAATTCCTCTGGGAAAATATTTTTTCAAAAGAGTCTCTGTTTCCCTTTTTGAATATATATTCCATAAATCATCTGGAGAGCAAAATTAGGTATTTTGGATAACGAATTGAATTTTGGAACTAAATCTGTTTTCTATTTGTAAAGTGCATTGAAATATGTTCTAAGGAAAGCTTCAACTAAGCTGTTTTTAACTACTTTCCACCAGAGAATCAGAAGCTGAAATAAAAAAAATTAACAAAAAAAAACCTCTTTCTACTAATTCATAGACCTTCTGGATTAAAACTAATTTTTACCTAATATATTAATAGATGCAATATTTTGTATTTTACACCGCCACATATCATGTTATGAAACAACTCAATACCACCACAATGAAAATGAAGTCCTTTGGTTCTGTGAGGAAAATTTAAATTTTTGGCTTGCTCTCAATGAATATATTGGAAGATGTATAGCATATTGTTTTGGGGCAAGGACCCTGGAGGCAGACAAATTGGCTTCATACCCCATTTCCACCCATTTCTCACCTATGTGACCCTGGATGGTGATATGGTTTGGCCGTGTCCCCACTCAAATCTCATCTTGAGTTCCCATGTGTCATGGGAGGGACCCAGTGGGAGATAATTGAATCATGGCTGTGGGTCTTTCCGATGCTTTTCTCATGATAGTGAATAAGTCTCACAAGATCTGATGGCTTTATAAGACACAGTTTCCCTGCACAAGCTCTCTTTGCCTGCCACATCCATGAAAGACATGACTTGTTCCTCCTTGCCTTCTGTCATGATTGTGAGGCCTCCCCAGCCATGTGGAACTCTAAGTCCATTAAACCTCTTTTTCTTCCCAGGCTTGGGTATGTCTTTATAAGCAGTGTGAAAATGGACTAATACAGATGGGTTCTTTATAATTACTGAACTTCAGTTTATAATCTTTTAAAAATGTAACTACTAATAATATAGTCTACATTATATTGTTGTGAGAATGAAATGATATAATGCATGCAAAGGGTTTTACACTGTTCCTGGCACACAACAAGCACTAATAAATGTTAACTATTTTTAGTAACTTGATAACCACACTGTGGCCATAACGAACAGCTTGATCCAAGCATAGGATTCCGAATCTGATTTCTACTAACAGATTCACTCACTGACTTGGGGCAAACTAATGAAGTCTCCCAGGACACTAATTTTCACTCCACAAAATGGGATTTGGTGACAAATCAAGAAGAAAAGTCTATGCTTGGTGAATTTAAGTCCAACATGTCTTTACAGCACATAATCACAATTTGTATTATCTTTATTTTGTACATCGAGTAAAATACATAATCCTCACTAACTCATGGTGAATAATGCATATTTTAACTCATTAAAATCTTTCTCTGACCTTGGAAAAAGATGCTTAAATGACTGAGTTTTATGTTCCAGTAAGTGGCACTTCATTTTTGCAAATGAAGTCTACTGCAGAAACTTCAAGTAGCCCTTTAGCAAACTCAATTCAGATTCATAGTTAAAGTTCCACATTCTAATCTGATTGTCCCATCCTGCTCTTGAAGCAAACAGAAGACGGCCATGTTATGCATTGACAGCAGGCACCAATTATATATACATGATCAACTGTTTGGCATAAGCCTGCGTTGTAAAAATAACTTCCTATCTATATAAAGTATTATATATTGATACTTAATTCCAAAACTCTTATTTCTCTTTAAGGCTAAAAACTCCTATGTTATTGACAATTGCTAATGACTTCTGGGTAACAGAGCCAGTTCTGCTGAGAGCACGAGAGGATAGTTCATTTGTCCTAAACTTAATTCTCAGTGCTTCCCAAGCAGCAGCAAGGTTGAGGCTGGAAAAGTGACTCACAACACGGGAAAAACACACTCAAGAAAATTATGAATCAGTAGCTAACAAACTAAAAAGAATGGAATTGTATGTATGTTAAAAAAAATCTGAAGAAACTCAAATAACCAACACTTTATTATAATAATTGATTTATCACCTGTTTTGACTGAATGCTTGAGTCTTCTTCCTTCCCCATAAATGGTTTTTGATAGACATTTCTAATCATTTCATATTATAGTCCTCATTTATCATCTGATTTTATGCCTACTTATAGCCCAAAGACATATAGAAATGATTTGGAGATTCTACAATCAATATACTTTCTCTGTACAGAGCACAGCGCAGGGCATGCAGGGAAAGAAATATAGAAGACCCAGTCCCTGTTCTCAAAGAGGATTATCCATCATGCTATGATCTCTTCTGTCCCATGCATTAGACAATATGATTTGTATAAAGCTACAGGAAAGCAAATACACAAACGTTAAAAATGTAAAAATAAGCTTACAAGTAGCTCTGACACAAATTTCTCTATTATTTTTCTGCCTAGTAATCTATATTCTCATCTTTCCTAATATAATGAGAAAACAATATTCTGTACACATATTTGAATTGGCTTTTTTATTGTCTTCAAATGCAGCATCTTAATTATACAGTAACAGGTGCTGAATTTACAGTAGGACAACTATAGTAGATTTTGCATTCTTATATTACATAGCTGTGATACATACCTTGTTATAGCAGTCAGAGCCAGCCATCTAAATTTTTAAAAAGGTGGACACAAAAGAAGCCTAACAAATTATATACAACTCACAAGTGGGGGATAGTACACCCCAGCTCTTTATCCTGACCTACTACTACTACCAAGTCAGAAAAGCTCTTATTTGAATGTATATAAAGAACAACAAAACAAAGCAAAACGATACACACCAACAACACGTATGCACAAGAGTACACACAAGTGGCCAGCAAATTTGACATCATTCTTTAAAAATTAGAGTTTATAGTTGAGTGAACCACTGGATAATTTGAATCTGCTAACTTTTTTACACTGGCATCTGTATTATGCTGACTGTCTTCTGTCCCGATGAACTAACACATAAAAGAAGCATCTTAACTGTTACGATTGTTAATGCTTTATTATACAATTCTTATATAATCAACTCATGATTTAGACTCAGTGAATTTAAAATTTTTGATATGACCAAGAATTAAACTAAAGCTTAACTTTGTAACAAAAATGAAGAAAGTATTTGTAATCAAAACTGCAGAAAACAACCTACTGACTTTTAATGATTCAATTGCGTGCAAATAGGAGTTTCTAACTATAAATAAGTCTTACTAATTGACTCTAATGGGACCACTATTAGGAAGAATTTGTTAGCAAGGAATGTGAGGAGTAAACAATCTAACCACTGAGAAAGGACTTAAAGGAATTTCATTGAATTTATTTTTCGCACCATTCAGATATTTCACTGGAATCTTGGCCCAATTACTCTGAGCACACAGCCTAAAATGCAGTTTTAGTACTAAAAAAATAAAATGGCATTTTAAGCAAATAATTTTTATAGTAGCCTTACCCCATATTTAAGTGTTTGACAATGGATACTAAGCAAATCAGAAGGTGCAAAGATCATCTGTTGACAATATGGTGTCAGCATAACCTAATGCTTTATCAGGGATGTCAAATAAGCAGCTCAGCTCCTGTGAGGATATTTTCCTTCCCATGCCCAGGAGAGAGATTGTTTATCTAATGTGTCACTCTTTCTCATCAAGTTCAGACCACAGCCTTGAATCTTTCTATAGACATCCCTTTAGATATTAAAGAACAAGTGTATATAGTTAACACAAAAGGCAACTCTTAGTTGTTATCCCAGCCTTAAACAATTTTATCCCAGCCAAAACAAAACAACCCCTTCTGAATCACTGACACATTTTCACATAGAAAGTCAGTTAAGTCTTTGTCTTCGGCTGAGGATATGAATATTGAGATAGGCAAGGGGTTAAATGAGGTCTAACTAAGCATTCCACATGTGTATTTCCCATTCAATATTATTGCTTATGGAACAGAGATCTAAACTCTCCTACCAAGTACTTCTCAAAAGGCCATGGGATATTTTGGACACACAGAGCAAGTGCCAAAGCATATAGGTACTTGCTATTTTATTCTGAAAATATGTTTGTGTATCTCTTATAGCCAGGAAAAAATATAATGAAAAATAAACAGATTATTAGTAATATACAAGTAGATCATCTGGCTTGTATAACTACTTACTCAGCTCCAACTTCCAGCGCCCTAAGGTGAAGCCTCTCTAAACACCTGAACTCCAGGCTCCAGGTGGCACAGACCATCTTTAACACTTTTCACCTAGGAATGCACTTAAGTACATCTGGAGCCTTACCGCTCAAAGAATGCTAAAACACGAGTAGCATCAATATCACCTGGGAACAAGTTAGAAATGCAAAATCACTGCCCTCATGGAGACCAACTGAAGCAAATTCTGCATATTAACAAGATACCCAGCAAATGTGCAGGCATACTAAAGTTTTAGAAGCATTAACTATACTCTTAGAAGCCCAGATCCAAGAGTTATTTCATAGAATTTCAACAAAAAATTTCAAAAATACTTATTTCTAATCCTGTAAATATCATTGACCAAATTCTGTGAAACAAAAATCCAATAAGATACTCTGCCAAAAAATAAGAGGAGGAGGGGTTATACTTAAAAATGTGAGAAAGTCCACACATCATCCTCATGGAAATTCACTACACACATTAGCAGATTGTAGGCTCTGAGAAGTACCACAAAGAAATTAGTTTTACCGTTTGACTCAAAAATTCAAAAACAGTTCCTTTTTTTCAACTACTATTAACTACCTACAGAGATCCTTTGAGAAAACTGCTACAGACTAATTCCTTGTAGCCTATATATATATATTATATATATGCAACACAGGATATATATATATACACACACACACACACACACACACAGAGAGAGAGAGAGAGAGCACACAGAGACCTGTACTACCTCATCCATGGGATCCATATTATAAAAAGACAGAATTACAGTGAAGTCCTTTTGCTATATCTGGTTAAAACTAAAAGGCAAAAGAAAATGAAAATCTTGGCTAGGGCTCCAGAATTACCTGTATCAAACTGAATTTTTGCTACATTAGATGGTGTTCACAAGGCTCCTGTATATTTGCCTGGAGTCAAAGTACAAACAGGGACCTAGAGTTTGAAACTGACTCATTTTAATATAGCAACACATCCTAAAAAAAGATTTTAATGCCTTCAGCTCATGCTTTAGAGTTAGAAGTTCTTGGAGTGACTGTATTGCTCAAGATGATTCACAAATACTGAGAACAGAATTCTGCCCTTACTTGTGACTTTTTTATCATTCACAATAAGAACATAATTGCTATATCAGTCTGTTTCACATTGCTATAGATACTACCTGAGACTGCGTAATTTATAAACAAAAGAAGTTTCATTGACTCACAGTTCTACATGGCTGGGGAGGCCTCAGGAAACTTGCAATCATGGTGGAAAGCAAAGGGGAAGCAGACACTTTCTTCACAAGGCAACAGGTGAGAGAGCATGTACGCGAGAGAAACTGCCATTTTTAAAACCATCAGATCTCGTGAGAACTCCCTCACTATCACGAGAACAGCATGGGGAAACTGCCCCATGATCCAATCACCTCTCACCAGGCCCCTCCCTCACCATGTGGGGATTATAATTCAAGATTAGATTTGGGTGGGGACACAGAGACAACTCATAATCAATTACTCCCTGAAAACTGCAGTAAATAAATGAGTCAAATACAGAGTACGATCCAACACTCACCTGGACTAACCATCCCATAACACCCACATTCATATATTTAAAGAAAGCAGATAGAACTTAAACAGGGTAAAGCCACAGCTGAATGAGAAACTGGGTTGACAACAGTATGAAAAAAACATTCCAGGTCCTTATACTCCCAACAAATCATCCCACCCCAACGCATGTCAAAACTTGGTTAGATGGATTCACACATATTCTTATCATATTCCCAGTTTCCATGTCTTCCAAAAGACATATTGAGTAGGTTCTAAAATTTCACAAAGCTTCAATACTTTGTTGACTTTTACTTTTATCTTCTAGACATTTAGCCTAAAGCAAAACTTCAGCCCGTTGTTAAAGAGTAACCAGGGCCCCCAGGTGAATTCTGTATCTGTAACCCATGCATCACTCATCTGCCCGCTCAGATGAGCAACACCTGATCATAGGATCGTGCATAAACTGTTTTTCTCTCCTCACAAACCTCTATTTGTTGAAGTCCAAATGCAGAGACAGAAACAAAACAATGACATGGGTTCCTTTCTGGGAAGGCAGATGTTTCCTCTGTGAATCTTCATCACCAAGATCTTACAAACAGTGAGTTAATGGTAGAGGATCTCTTTAATGAGAATTCCCATCCAAGAATGGAGGACCAGGCCATGTCAGCATACAATTGCTATATCCCAAATCAAAAATAGAGGCCCTGGGAATGTTTTATTATGAGCCAGGAAGAAACAAAACACAACCACATTGCCGAAGTTTCCCCCAAATATAAACACATCCTCTTACATCACTAAGATGTATTAATAACTATCAAGAGCTATAAATAACTATTTATTTATGCTCTAATCAGATTTACCCATCTTGGTACCAAACAGTGCTGAAATTTAAAAGATACTAATTTTTTAAAATTTAAATCCCAAAAAGGATAAAATGATATATTTATTAGTAATAGAGCTAAATTTAGTAGGTTTAAACTATATTTATACATACATACATATATATGTATGCATATGCACATACACACATATACATATATATGTATGTATATACACATACACATTAGATATATTAGGCCTCAAAATTGTATCCTATGTCAAACAATATATTCCAAGCTTTGATTCAGAAAATGTGGCCACTCTAACATTAGCAAAAGTGTGGGTATGTGAAATACATAGAATTTGGTAAAGGTTGTATGTTTTTTAAAGTAAGTAAGAAGAAAATGTCAATTTGAGATTCTCAACTAGTTCAAGCTGTAAGTCACTAAAAGACAGCAGCTCCAAATAGCTGCTCGGTAGCCTGTGCAAAATGAGTCAATTTTCTAAATTAGGTCTGCCGAGGCCAATGGAGGTCATACTGTGATTAAGATGGGCTGTGATGCCGAGTCACACAGGTGGAGCCAGCTGTGTGGGCAAATGTCAGGGGCAGGATTTCCAGCACCATACAATCCAAAAGAAAAAAAAAAAACAGACAATGGCTTATTTTCTCAGAAAATCTTGATTCCACAGGCCATGAATAATCCCCAGCAACAGCATACCCCAAAACTAGCCCTAAATCTCTGCAAACCACCCACAAGAGATTAATTGGATCCATCTCACTACCAGAAGTTATTTTGGGAAAAAAAATACTTGCCTCTTAAAACATAAATAAAATTATTGTATTTGCATTATATATACCTTTGAGAAGTGTAAAAAAGCAATAACCCAGAGTGCCCTCTCTAGGAAAGGCAATTAATCTTTGATGACACAAAGGCATAGCCAGAAGCTAGACTGAAAGAGACAAAAAAAGAAAATCCAAGCACTAGGCAATGCACACGACATGGCATAGAAGGTAATCCAGTGGGGAGATCAACCAGGAAACAGTAGCATAAATCACAGGTCCTATATCTCTACAAGTCTAGATCCTTTTCCTTTTTAATGGCCAGCTAAAACGCCATGAAGATGCTCTAAGGGGCTTTCTCTGATCCCTATAACATAGTTCATCTCTGAACTCCAACAGCTCCTTATTTGGATGGCTCTTGTTCCACTCATCACCTTCACCCTGTACTACAGTTATTTATAGACATCTCATCTTTCCTACTAGACAGTGAGATCTCTGAACTAGGAAACTAACAATTAGGAAGCACCTGCTCTGTCCACACATTGTATTTCATATTTGCACAGATAATACCTCAATGTAGTCCTTATAACACCCCTGTGAGGTGTGTTTCTCGTTTTTCCACTTTTGAAGGCAAGGAAACAAAATCAAAGGGGTTAAGTATTTGCCACAGTCTCACTATTGCTACGGGCTAAAAAGGAGATAAGAATTAAAGTTGAATCTGAAGTTGATAGCTTTCCTTCTATGAAAGGTTGTGTCTCGTTCATTTTGGTATCCCCAGCGTGGTTCTTCGAACATAGACTGCGCTCAATAAAAATGTACTTATTGGGTTAGGTAATTCACAAATGTTTTGTGAATACAAATGACAAGATCATTTGTCTACATTTCAGGTCACCTGAAAGGCACCCCAGAAAATAAAGCAGCATCAAAGTGACCAACTATATCCTCTATAGACTGTACAAATTCAAACTGCCAAAAGAGTAAAAAAGTAGAAGGAAATAGAGGTAGTGAGTTAGTTTCTAACTTATCCTTGGGTGAGCTCCATAAAAACCACATTTATTTGTACATAAAAACATGCTGTTCTAATTGGCTATAGCATCCTGATACACTACACAGATGAAACGTAGGAAATCAAATGGTACCAGAAGTTTTCTCAACAGCCCATTAAATAGTCTCTCAAAATAAGCAAGGCACAAGTCTAATCATGCTTTCTGTTCATAAAATCAATTGTTTACCATTTTAGTGTTAGTATGAGTGTTTCTTAATTGGGGCCTGAATGAGAATTATTCACAAGAATTGTATTTTCCCCTCTGAGGAGGAAGAATTCTGGGCTGCACAATTTCAACTGGAGCCACAGTTATAAATTTTATAGGTTTCTTGGGGAAGCCCTAAGGTACTTTTCCCTTTTTAAAAATGTCACTGACCTAATTTTGAAGTATCCAGCTCCTCTGCTAAGTGTGTCAAAATTGAAGTCCAAGAGGGTAGATTGTCACATTTCAAAGTGGCCTCAAATTCAGTTTTCAAATACTATTTGGAATTGTATAATGTGGACTCTTAATAAAAACTGATAAATTAGCCAGTGGGCATAGTTTAAAGAAATGCTGCATAAAGATAGTGGAAAAGTCATTTGATTAGGGATCTAAGACCTGGGCTTTAGTCCTAGGTGGTATAATCTTTATCCATTGTTTTAGTTTTTTTTTTAATACCCCAAAGGCATGATCTGAAATATTTATTAGGTCTAAAGTTCTATCATTCCATCCAACATGTAATGATCATGATTTTCACCAGATCTTGCATCAGGCATAATAATGTACCTCAAAGATGTTCATGTCCTGATTCCCAGGACCTGTGATAGGGACTTTGCAGATGTGATTAAGTTAAGGATCTTGAGAAGGGGGATTATCCTGGATTATCCAGATGGGCCTAATGCAATCACAAGAGTCCTTATAACAGGAGGGTCAGAGTCAGAAAAGGAGATGTGAAGCAGGGGTTGGAGAGATATGGCTGCTGGCTTTGAAGAGGGAAGAAGGCCAGGAGCCCAGGAAGGCAGTCTGCCCCTAGAAGATAGAAAAAGCAAAAGACAGATTCTCCCCTAGAGCCTCCAGAAGGAATGTAGCCCTGGCTGACACCTTGATTTTAGGGTTTATGACCTCCAGAACTGTAAGGTAATAAAATCGTGTTGTTTCAAGCCACTAAATTTGCGGTACTTTTTAGAAGTAGCAATAGGAAACTAATGCCTGAATATGTTTCAATGTGACTCATATACAGATTAATCACAAACAGAAAAATCTGGAAAGATTCTGTTATCGTTCTTCTATTTGTCAATTTGATATATTGAAAGGTAAACATTTTCTGTTGCTAATGATTATGGGGAATGGTGAGAAATACTTCAATTATTCAATCTGACATAATCATGAGACATTCATGTAAAAGTAAATGAGAATAATAATCATGATCATGACCAAACATTGAGCACTTACTATGTGCCAGGTACCATTGTAGGCACTTAACGTGTTATTGTATTTGTGGCTTAGTCTAATTTCATTGATTTTCTGTCCCTGCCTTCTCACCTGCTCCACAAAATCAGCCTTCAACACCAGCAGATAGAAACCATGAAGTAGGAAGGCAAGGTAAGATTAGTCAGGACTAGGTAATGTTCTTCAAAAAAAAAAAAAGACTGAGGTTATTTTTTTTTCTGCAGTACTTCAGGGAGAATACTCAAGTTACAACCATGAAATATGAGACAGCCCTCTTATTGGACTCACTTTAGACCAATCAGACACTAGTCTACAATGCATCTGATAATTACTCTTCCATCTGAGACTCAAACATACAAATACTTTTTATGAAAGCCATCCCTCATGAGCCAAAAGCAGAAATGTAGACATAAATGACTAATATATCTGCTTACCTCGGGATTCCTGTGAGAAGAATTGTATTATTACTTAACTGGGGTCCATTCTATCATAGTTTTGAGAAAGAGAGAACACAGGAATGAGCTAGGTACTGTCTCACTTAATTCAATTACCCAGAAGAGCAAAATGCCATAAGTGGAATTCCATTATTGTTAAGATGATCAATTACTAACTTTCTGCAAGGCTATTCTTTGCAAGAGGTAGATGCCGGAAAACACCCAAAACCCACTATGAGCAACAAAATTGTCAGTTCATGAAAATACCACATTAGTGATAGCATGAAGAAATCATGAAGACCAGCAAAGATAGACACAACCCAATTGTAAACACAAATACCTGAATTTAGAATCATCCTCAAAGAAAATATATCATCATTTGTCAGAATGTCCCTGCTTTTGCTCTATTCCAATTCATTGCTCCCCAGCATCTTTATAAATATGGGCTATAAAATACTTTTTTCCAGTAGGAAACATTATTCCAAAGACAAATGACAAAACACAATTAACACTATTTAAGGAACACTAAAACAACAGTTCTAAATACGTATTTCCAACAATATTTTGAAAAATAACCATAAGATCAAAATTTGTGTGTTTTCCCCTAAAGAGAAGGACCCCTAAAGCAATGAAATTGGTCTAGCTGACTAAATTAGTTTTCTTTCCCCCATACCCCCATGAGTTTTCTAGAAGGGTCTGGTATAAAAGGTATGCCAAGTAACAATGAAATTTAGGTTCCCAAGACATTGGGTACGTACTCTCGTTAGTGTGTTTCACAATGTACTATCATGATTTGTTCCCATGTCTGTCTCCCTTGCAAGACTCAAGGGTAGGAATGAGTGTCTTCTTGATTTGTGTTTATCTTCACAATACGGAACATTTGCTGACTCATAAAGGAGTGGTATGGGTACTCACTGAGTTTTCTAAATGATAAATTAATAAATTGATTCCAAAGACCTAAATGATACCCAAATCAAGAAAATGTATCATCATCACTGGCACGGTAGAGTGTTCTATATATACAGTACAGGCTCACTAAATATTGGTTAAAGACCTAATCAAGAAATGATTATACCATATATTAATGGTGTTTTGAATTTTAAAATAAGTGACACATATCAAATTATAATCACTTTACAAAACCCATTAGCTCATCTGATGTATTTTCTCCCTAATGGAAGAGTCACTGCTAATATGGTATAAATCAAATAATAAATGGCAATTTTCTGTTACTAATGCTCAAAATCAACCCACCACAGCCTATCAATACCTCTGCTCAATACCTCTCCCACTGCTCATGTACTCACCCACTTGGCCAACTTGTTCACCAGGGGCCCAGCCTGTATTTAGAAGCACAAGTAGAACCGCCTAATTGGTATGTCATCATGACTAAGCCACGGTATGCTGTGATTAGTTTAGCATGAGATGGAATGAGATAGAATCCCAGGAGTCTCATACAGTCGGTGCAGTCAAAGCATCTATGAGTAGGAGGAAGGAAATGCTATTGGGGTAGAAGAGGAAGGTGCTTTCAGAAGCTTAATTAGTTGTTTAGAGAGGTGTGTAGTGTGTGTGTGTGTGTGTGTGCAGAATATATATATATGTGTGTGTACATATATATGTTTGTGTGTGTATATGCACCATCTTTACACTGATGCAGTGGTCAAGTAGTTTAGCAAAACATTTTAAGGAGATGCATTTGGAATTCTTTTAGGAAAGCAAACTAAATGATGCTACAAAGATCTTAAGGCAGCTTCTAAAACAGAAATCCCACTGGGACCAGTTCTAGGAACCTTGCCAGGGTATAGGATACAGAACTTGCTTCAGCAATATCATTGAGATTTCTGTGTTAGGAAAGCAAAATTTCATAAGCAAGATAGTCAAAGCAGAGCTGAAAAAAGAATTTCTTTTCTAGTGGCCAATCCTTCCCTGGATGATCTTTATGATTAGAGGAAGAGAAAAATGCTAATGCAGATGGAAAATGAAGGAGGAAGAAAACTGGAGACAGAAAAGAAAGGATAGAAAGGAAAATTGCCTCAGAGAAATTAAAAATGTGAGTGTACTTAGAGAGTAATATTAGATTTAGGAGGTTAAGTCTGAAGATTTAAAAGAACAACTCCCTAAACTCGCATTGCTTTTAACTTCAGTAGCAATGCTATGGTTGGAAGGGATAAAACTGGTCTTCTTAAATCTGCCTCAGTGAAGAGGCTGCTGCTCTCCTGGTGAACGCAACTCCCAGCTCAAATGATTGTCACCTTAGGAATATTAACAAAAGTCTCAAAAAGCTTAAATTTTGAATTAGGAATATAAAAAACCTTTCATTTCATTTACCAACTTTTATAACAGAAATCTCTCTACTTGTCATGTACCATTTCTTTGAACCAAGGAAGTGCTATGTTGAAGGGCTGCTGATTTACTTAGATGTCAGCATACATTTCTACAGGAATCCTCATCATTGCTGCCATCAAAGTGGCAAAATGGGCCAGAGATAAAAAAGTTTTCTCTGGAAGAAAAGATCATACATTCTTGATTAGAAACTATTTACTTTGGGACAAAAAATCAAGAACTCATTTTTTTAATCATAAATAATTCCACATAAACATACATGCCTTATATAAACTCTTAATAATATATTGGTTCTTTAGTAGTGTATAGTGAAACTATATGTCAATGTACTATGGTAAATGACAACATATAAATAAAACTAGGCTTAAAGACATAAAACTATTAGCAGGTGGTACTATAGAGAAAGATTTGGTGGGAAAAAAAAACATGAAAACAGAATGGACTAAGTGTCAGCAAAAGGTAAATGGATAAACAAAATGTGGTATATCTATGCAACAAAAAGAAACCAACTCTTGATACACATAACTACATGGATGGGTAGAAAACATCGTGCCAAGTAGCCAGGAACAAAAAAGTCTATAGCACATGTATCTACTTATACATAATTGTAGAAATTGCAAACTATTTTAAAGTGACAAAATGAAGATTTCATTGCTTGCTAGAGCCAGAGATCTGGGAGCCAGGGAGGAATAGACTGAGAAGAAAACTTTGGATATGACAGAATTCTGTATGTTGGTTGTAGTGGTAAGTTCATGGGTGTATACATTTGTCAAAATTCATTGAATTGTATACTTTAAATGGATATTGTTTATTGTACATAATTTATACTGCAATAAAGATGATTTTAAAAGAAGAAATAATTTTTAAAAAATGGTTTGGATCTGATGTTGACATATTTTCCAAGAAAAATTAGTATGCTATTTAAGAAACATAAATATAATAGAATTAATAGGTTGAATTTGCATGGTGTGGCCAGTATTTCTAGAGCTTCAACTGTCATTTCTACTACTTCACACCCATTGCGGAAGTGGGAGGATCAAGTATCACTGATCCCTACTGTCAGAAGGGAGGAGACCAAGGCATAGAAGACCTCATAATCAGGACAATCAGTGCAGATGAGTGCACTATAAGCAATAAGCAATCCAAGAAAACAATTTCTTGCTCCCGTTCTACTTGTAGAATGCGATCATTCACGTTTTACGTGTAGAATGTGATCGTTCACATTTTACAGTGATATAAAGATATATAACTAAAGGTTTCATCAACATGGTAAAGGACATGGAAGAGAAGTCTAAGTCTGGCCAATTGTTTTGGTTTTGACAAATACTTCATATTGCAAAGTCTTCTAGATCGCTCAATTATCATCCCTATCACTTCTCTTTCCTGGATTTTTTTTTTCTCTGACTAATATTGGCTACCACATCATTGGGCAAAGAGCATACAAGAAGTGGCCTATAAGTATGCTATTTGTTTCTTTATGAAAAGCTAAACAGCCCGGCGAGGTGGCTCACACCTATAATCCCAGCATTTTGGGAGACCGAGGCGGGCGGATTACCTGAAGTCGGGAGTTTGAGAGCTGCCTGACCAACACGGAGAAACCCCATCTCTACTAAAAATACAAAATTAGCCAGGCGTGGTGGCACATGCCTGTGATCCCATCTACTAGGGAGGCTGAGGCAGGAGAATCGCTTGAACCTGGGAGGCAGAGGTTGCGGTGAGCCAAGATCGTGCCATTGGCAACAAGAGCGAAACTCCGTCTCAAAAAAAAAAAAAAAAAAAAAAAAACAAAAAAAAAATTAAAAAAAAAAAAAAAA
>NW_016803776.1:764729-884597 GCF_001698545.2 Rhinopithecus bieti | reverse complement strand
AAAAAAAAAAAAAAAAAAAAAAAAGCTAAACAAACATTCAAGAAGAAAACAGAAGAGAAATTTATGAAGTAACTTTTTACTACTACTCTCTTCTCGTATTAAATAAAAATTTACACTTTTCATTATCTTCCCCTAGGAATCCCTGAAAATGGAACATTAAATGAAGCCACTCGCACCAAGCAATGAGTATGCATATTATCTAGTAAACAAGTGTTTAGAAAACATACTTATTCTAACTATTATTCAAACTTTATGGTGGGGTGCGGTGGCTCACACCTGTAATCCCAGCACTTTGGGAGACTGAGGCGGGTGGATCACGAGGTCAGGAGATTGGGACCATCCTAGCTAACACGGTGAAACCCCATCTCTACTGAAAACACAAAAAAATTAGCCGGGCGTGGGGGCGGGCACCTGTAGTCCCAGCTACTCGGGAGGCTGAGGCAGGAGAATGGCGTGAACCGGGGAGGCGGAGCTAGCAGTGAGCCGGGGTCTCACCACTGAGCTCTAGCCTGGGTGACAGAGCGAGACTCCGTCTCAAATAAATAAAAATAAAAACAAAAAAATAAACAAACTTTATATACATCCAGAGAACACTAAGAGAATTCTGCTATATCGTATGTATAGAGAGGTGGCTCTGTGAGAAATTTAACTGATGAAAGTATACACAGAAAAGGACTTCCTTTGGTTATTAAATAACCCTGACACTACCCAAAGCACTGACTTTGCCACTGAATAGCTATTTGGAAATAAATAGGCAATTCTCAGGTATGAAATTTAAACATAACAAAAGAAGGGTTCAAAAACTTTTATGGATAGGAACAAAGAATTTAGACTTTTGAGCCATGGGGAACAAGAAACAATCACATATGTGCTGATACAACCACAGCAAAGGAGATAATTAAGCAACTATTACTACGTGACTATGGGTAATGATAAGAAGCTTTCTAAATAAATGGATCTATCTGTTCCACCAATGATTTTCCAGAGCTCCTGAAAAATAACTTAAATAATTTGCTAATATATAATACTATCAAATGCATTTGGAAAAATAACTTTACACCATGGAGAGGAGAAAGAACATAATAATTCTCAAGTCATTTCCTCACAGGTACACTAGAAAAAATACCAGCCTTTTTGTCCTATAAGTACAACACATATATAATGAACATGGCAAGAGAAGTACCAAGTATAACATAGCTATTATTAACATCAGCATTTAGCCAATATGAATGCTCTGGAATCACCTAAAAAATTGTTATAAGATTGATACTACAGTTAATAGATATCAAATGGCTTGTGGGGTGTGATATAGCATTATTAGATGTTTCATAGGCAGTATACTAGAACCAGTCTACTGGTCGATGAAATTCCTGTGCTCCACCAATGGAAAAATAGATCCAAAGTTGGATACACACTTCCTAATAAAATTTGATGCAAGATGATCTTTAAATTCACCAGAGAAAGCAATCTTACTGACCAAAATTCAAGGCCCAAAGAGGTAGTAGAGACGTATTAATGCAAAGATTTATATTTTTCAAGTACTTGCTTTAAACAACTACTCAAAAGTACAAAGAATCACAAACAAATACAACAAAATGATAGAATCGTGCTTAATGTGAAATTATCATCTACATACAGCCAGTGGAGCGTGGAGTTTAGCAAATAACAATGATGTTCAGGCCCCAGGCTAGGGAAGAACACCAAAAGAAACAGTGAATCCTTTGTCTCTTGAAACTTATAATTTGTTCAGGAAGGAAAGAAATTTAAAAAGAAAAACCTAATAGAGAGAAATAATTTTAAAATATATTTTATAAAATAATACCCTCACAAACACATATAATCTAGAGTCCATAAATGTCCCAAGATTGATCAGGCAGAAGAAAGTTTCAAAAGCAGGATAAATTAAAATATTTCACCTTCTTCCCATGCATACTTTCCCCATACAAGAATAGTTATCTTTAAAATATTTGTCCTGGGTTAGTTTCTTCATGAGAAGAAAATAAATGGTCACAAAAGTTGTTGTAAGCTGAAGAAAATGTCTACGAATATTTCACAGCTTCTCTCATCAGAAAAATGAAACCTAGTTCTCCGCTCCTCAAATCTGGAATTGGCTGTGTAATTTGTTTGACTAATGGAACATTAACAAACAGTATGTAGACAGGGGCTTGAAAAGTACTTGGAACATGTTTACCTTCTCTTGCTGCCTTTGCAACCCAGCTGCCCTGTGAAGCAGCCCAAGCTATGTTGTTGGATGCTGGAGATATGTGGTTTGGTCACTTCATCAATTTCCGGGCATGTGTTTGAGGCCACCTTGGGAAGAATAGCCAAGAGCAGACCTCCCAGCTGACTGTGGCTATATGCAGGAACTCTGGTTATATCAGAAGAACCACCCAGCTGAACACAGCCTAAATTGACACTTGTTGGGCTCCATAGCATCAGCTGACTACTTAACCAATGCAAATGCATTTCAACATTTAACAACTGGAACTGATGTGCCACTGCAGTTAGCCCCAAACACAACTGATGAGGCTTCAAAAATAGAAGCATTATTCATAACTTAACTTTCTCATTTAGCTAGTTAAAGTGTTCTAATTTCTTTGTTTACTCATTTGTTGTAGAAACTGAGATTTGGCTCCTGGCTTTACTGCCTCTTCATTGAAATGGCTGACCCCTAAGGCCCCAAGATACTATGGGGTATCTCATGGTTTAAAAAACCAAGAATTCTCAAATGCAGTTGGCAAGCTATCTACAAGATATCATACATTGATTAAAAGTTTTAAAAGGGAAAAAGAAACTTGTTTATTTCTACAGTATCTCCCTAGCATAAGAGATCGCTCCGAGAATAATTGGAAACAACGGTAATCGAATTGGATCAGTTCCCCCAAACCAGCAATCCCAAAGATAAGCAGATAATAAGAAACATAGTAAAGAATTATAGGCTCAGAGCTCAGAAAAGTAGAGTTTTAAAAGATTCCAGAAATCTTTCAGGAACTCTGGAAAAGGGAGCTGAAAATATGCTTTTAATTGCCATTGGAAAGAAAAAAAATTATTCGCTCCTTCCACCCCAGCCTTTTTCATTAAAATGTTAAAGATAGTCAGACAGAGATTTTTCTTCAAGAACAGGAATTATCATTCTCAGGAATAACTTGTATTATTTCCAAAAACAATTACAATAAAAAATATATATTTATTCTCTGTAAAACTCAGTAGTCTGTGCAGCTCAATTCTCTTACCAGGAGATAGTATGGTAAGTTTCATCTAAACAGTTTTCAGCTCTTCTAAGAGATCTTCCAATTCCAAGTAGGTAAGAAAGAAGTGTGCCCAGGGTTTCCCAATTATTACCTGTGCCTCAGTATTGAATCATTAAGTCAGCAAAAAGTTCAATATTCAATTTAGGACACATAAAGAAAAGAAATTGAAGAAGGAAGAGGAGAACGAAGAGGAGAAACAACTGAAGATAAAAACAGTGTCCAGTTGTTAAGTATCCCTTCATGAAATTACTAGGAAACCATTCACAAGCCATACAGAGATTAGGTAATTCAGGATGTTATGTTGTCTCAAGGACAAATCAAGCCATTGAGTGATGGTAGAATTAAAAGAGATTAGAGAGCTGAAGACAAGACCTTTAGCTAAGACAGGGAGAGATAGAGACATATAATTAACCTGATCACCATGAGCCAAATGAAAAAGGTGCACGAGTCTGCTTGCAATAGAAGAGCAGAAAACAAATAGGAACACGTTGTCATCAGCTGCTCAAGCAACACTTATCATCGAAAACAATTTGCTATATGAACAGGCAAAGCTGAGGTCAACATATAGGTATTACAGTATTGATAATACTTACATAATTCATGCTTGTTCAACTACTGAGAACAGCAAATGAGTAATTTTCAAAAGTTACTTCATGCCCCACTAGATTTATTAATATATTATGTTGTAAAAGAATGCAATATCATTTAAAATTAAAATCTGTTTATTTAAAACAACTTTCTCTGGGAAGACAGCCTAGAGAATAGTTTTAAAAAAATATTATTTTTATGAAAACATCCATCATAGTTTGATTTAAATAATATAACAGTACAATTTTAAAAGTAAAGCAATCTAGAAAATATACTGAAATGACCAAGAAATGTATGTACATCAATTGAATAAAATATGATGTAAACACAAAATCACAGCAAAATATGAAATAAAATTAAAAGCTATGTAACAACAGTTTTGTTAACTACATAGCAATTAAGAGGAATAGTTTTGCTAACTACATAGCAATTATAAAGAGGTAGAATAAAGATGCACAGGGAAAAAGGAGTTAGAGATAATTAGGATAACAAAACATCTCCTTTTCCTCTTTTCTCTATTTTATATATTGAAAACATAATATAGTAATATTATGGTAAAATAATTAACTTCTTGGGCCTTAATTACAAGAGTTGAAACTCTTTTAATTATGATCCCATGCCATCATGGCTACATGTGATCATTATATTACTATATATTATATTTTATTCCTATCATGAGATAAACATACTTCAATAGTGCTTTTTTAAAAATCTGAAAGCAATCGCACAGTATCCACAAAAGCAATGTAGCAAACGATGTACCTACCAGAGAAAGGCAGTGATACTATGCTCGGAGAAAAACACAATTCAAACCTAGATTATTAATACAGTAATCTCCCCCTTAACCTCAGTTTCACTTTTGGTGGCTTCTTTCAGTTACTGTGGTCAGCTCTGGTCCAAAAATAGGTGAGTACCATTCAATAAGATATTGTGAGAGACAGAGACCGCATTCACATAACTTTTATTACACTATACTAATTGTTCTATTTTATTATTAGCTATCATTGTTAATCTCTTACTGTGTCTAATTTATCATAGGTTGTATGTATAGGACAAAAACATACTATATAGAAGCTCGGTACTATATGCAGTGTCAGGCATCCACTGGGGGTCCTGGAATGTATCACCCTCAGATACAAGGGAAGGTTGTATCTGAACGCTGAATGTTACAATTATAAGGAGGTAGGATAAAGATGAATAGCGAAAAAGGAGCTGGAGAGAATTCAGATAACAAAACACGTTTTTTTTTCCTCTTGTCCCTATTTTACATACTAAAAACATAATATAGGAATGTTATAGTAAAAAATTATTTAATATAACTTCTTGAGCCTTCATTACAAGAGTTGTTACTCTTTTTCATTATAATCCCATGCTATCATGGCTACATGTGATCACTATATTACTACATATTATATTACTTTATATCATGAGATAAACATATTTCAATTAGCACTTTTAAAAAATATAAAACAATTGCACAGCATCTATAAAAGCCATGAGTAAATAATTTGGTCAGCTTCATCAATATAAAGGCACAATTGAAATACTCCAAGAGCATCTTACAAATTGCTGGAATACATGGAGCACGTCCCATCCCCTTGAGTCTCTAATGTCCTTAAGTAGCCTAAGTCTGGCTAAGGATGAAGCTTATCTTCCACTAGCATGAATACAATTGAAGACTCTTTTTTTTTTTTTTGGTGGTATATGAGTCTCTTTTAAAATACTTCACAGAGATAACAAGCATTCATTAAGCACTTTATCCACCAAAGAATGAATGTCTTGAATTGTACAAACAACATACGTGGCCAAGACTACAAAAACAGACAACTGCTTCTTCCAAACACTCCACTGTTACCCGATCTCCATTTCGAAAACAGAATAGGAAAAAAAAATTACAACTGTCTACACCTTTCTTCTCTGAGAATCTGACAAATAACAGAAATATGACAAAAGCTTTAAGCGCAATTATGTTCATAAAACTAGTAGCCATGGATGATGGGAAACTTCTATGACCATGGGAAACTTCTAGTCTGCCCATTAGCTAACTCTTAGCTAGTTGCATTTACCTCCTAGGCATCCCTGAAAATTAACAAATTATTAAAATGTGCTGATATCAGCAGGCTAATGATAAAAATTATAAGATAGTAGGTTTGTGATACAGCTTCTGGCACAAATACATAAAAGGCAAATTTGCTTTATTCATGATTAATCCAGTTTTGAACTTCTTGCACTTGTTATCTGTTAGTTAGAATACCAAGAATTACCTATAATTAGGACTTGCTTGGATGAATAGCAAAAATTAAAATAAAAATATTATTTTATTTAACAGCAAAACCTCTATACTGATGTACTTCATCCCTAATTTTTTATTTGACCATACACTACTAATTAACAGTTGGCAACTAGCATGGTTTAAAAGACAGAGCTATGGCATCATTCAACTTGCTAAGAACCTAGACTTTTTTATGAAATTGAATCATTTAAGATGTCTGTACTTTCCATTATATACCTTGGGGTTGTCTCTAATACTGTCCTTGAATACTTGCCATGGAACCATCTTTCTGGTAAAAGTTTTACATAAAATGCTTTTAGTACTAATCTATGGAGAGCAACAGGTTTACTTCTCCACAGTAGTCAGGTTTTAATAAATAGTATGACCAGGCTGTAATAAACAGTAAAATAATGTGCTTGAAATTTTTAAAAGACAAAAAAAAAAAAAAGACTACTGAAAAATTACTCTAAATAGCCAGTGAAAAGAGGAATTTTGTCTTATGTGTTAATATCTCAGGGGTCAATCTGTATAAATTATTAGTTCCTCCTATTTTTAATGTAAATTTTAATACTTACCTAATCTAAAATCAAGATTAAAGATATTTAACTTTTATTATTCAAATAGGAACATAAAAAGGTATTTTCTTCTGAAAACATACCTGATATTCTAGGGATATAGACTTTAAAACTGTCAAATTATTTTCACAACATTCAAACATAGCCTGTTAGGCTATTTAGTATGCTAAAAAACAAAAAACAGGCCTCTAATAGGGTAATATTACATAATATAAATGTATTTTAGTTATCAGAAATGTAATCTATACAATGAAATATCACATTTCTAAATTACATTTCTAGTTAGGTGTAAAAAATTCTAATGTTTCGGCCGGGCGCGGTGGCTCAAGCCTGTAATCCCAGCACTTTGGGAGGCCGAGACGGGTGGATCACGAGGTCAGGAGATCGAGACCATCCTGGCTAACACGGTGAAACCCCGTCTCTACTAAAAATACAAAAAAAAAAAAGAAAACCTAGCCGGGTGAGGTGGCAGGCGCCTGTAGTCCCAGCTACTCCGGAGGCTGAGGCAGGAGAATGGCGTAAAACCCGGGAGGCGGAGCTTGCAGTGAGCTGAGATGATCTGGCCACTGCACTCCAGCCCGCGGGCGACAGAGCAAGACTCCGTCTCAAAAAAAAAAAAAAAAAAAAAAAAAAAATTCTAATGTTTATTATATATTGACAAATTATAGTTGCATATATTTATGGAATATAGTGTTAAGATTTTTGAATACAATGTGCAATGATTAAATCAAGCTAATTAACCTGTCCATTACCTAAAATGTTTAACATTTTTGTGATAAGAGCATTTGAAATTTATTCTCTTAACATTACTGAAACGTACAGTACTCAAATATTAGCTATATTCACCATGTTGTGGAATTAATCTCAAAAAAAAGTCAAACTCATTCCTCCTATCTGAGCCTTGGTACCCTTTGACTGACATATTTCAAATGTACTTGACATCCATTGAAGAACTTCTAAATGAATCACACAGAACATTTTAGTATCCATTAGAAAATCTAAATAAATATATGGCCTTTGGTCTTTTTCAGAAAATGTAAATAAATATACGGCCTTCCATTTTCACTTTCCAGTGTGTAAGAAAATTGTAAGTCATTTCCTTCTTCATATAGTAATAATGAGCAATGCAGTTATTTGTCTAAAAATCTTCAAGTATTAACTGTGTGTCAGCTAATTTTGGTTAACATACATTTTCAAGTTTGCAAATAGATTTCATGAAAATTGTGAAGGAAAAAAATGCCTTCATTTTAAGATAGAAAAATCATGGTTTCATTTGCATTTTTAATATACAGAATGTCATAGTTCTAAAGCACAAGAAATAGTTGCAGTTTGCCAAAGTAAAACTAAATATCCCACAAGATAATGGTTTTACAATTAAAGGTATTTCCTTGACAGAGTAGATAGCAATTGAAAAATGCCCAAAGTTAAAGACAATCCAGGATCTGTTTGCTTCTAATGGCTTTAATGAAGCAGAATTGAATCAATGGCTTCACAATGCCAGACAATCATCTTGGCTTTTTTTTTTTCTTTTTTTTTTTTCTTTTCTTCACTGACCCCACCAATTGTTTTGGCTTCCAATAGAAGCAGCTTCAATTAAAGATCATGGTTTTTTGGCTTGAATGAAGACTAAAAGCCAGGGACTCTAATATAAGTCCTGAAACACTCAGAAAACAAACAAGGTGTTTTTTAAAATACATTTCATAGAAGTTCAAGTTGTTTTTAAGAAATTAAAGCTAGTTGGAGACAGCGAAACGTTATTACAACTGTATTTCAAATGGTAAAGCCTTAACTTTAACTTAATGTTTCAGACATTATCTTGAAAGCAAACGGAAACCTGAGCAAACACCTTTGAAATCGATCAGCGCAGATAGAAGGCACCTCGGAAAAATCTCTCAAGTTGGCCTCAACTGTCCTGACTTAGCCGTGTAATTAACGCAATTCCATTTGGTTTGCCTAGGTAGTAGGAATATCCACAAAAAGAACAAACCTTTCCACATGCATCCAAGAAATAAACTCAGGTTTTTAGTCAAGCCAGAATTTGTAAAGGAATCATCAATGGCACTCAAATCTTTCCCAAATAGAAAGATACAGATGGTTATTATTTAAAAAAAAAAAAAAAAAAAATGTTTTTGTGGGGAAAGGGAAACAAGGGTCAAGGGAAATAATTTTGAAATTAAAAAAAAAAAGATTGTTTATTGCTTTACAAATGTTTAATATTTCAGTTAAATCTGCTTCTTTCTTTGAGTTATAGTTTAATAACATGTTAGTGAATAGAAGAAATACATTACAGGAATGAAAAGGAGTAAATATGCTTCATATAATCACCTCTGCTATTTGAAAACACTGAGTATTGTTCTTGCTCATGCAAGAATCATAAAAAATTGGCAAGTTGGATTCAGGCCCATTTACTCTGCAGTTTATACAGAAGCTATTACAGAAAATGAAGCACATAACAGAAACAAGATAGAACTTATTAAAATGAAGTATTATTAAAGCATGGTGCCTGGCAATTCACTCCCCAAGGAGAAGCCAGACCTAGCCACACATATAGATTCTAAAGGGGGAAAAAGGAATCATCATAATAAACAAGAATCCTGCTATTTAGAAAAATGAATATTTATCTCAAAAAAATCCTTACATGAACTGTAATTCTCTGAAATTTTAGTACATCTAGAGATTGGGTACATGACACAGTCTAGCCAGCTAGTACAAGCTTAACAAACATCTGTTGAAAGAATAATTAGAAAAGGAAAAGGCGTCTATGCATCTTTTTTATTCTAATTTTAGCCCTGGGTAAGGAACCAACTAACAGCACCTGAATTAAATTTGTCACTTTCACAATATCATCCAGTTTTATAAATCTGCAAATCGTCATAATAAAGTATTTATTGTCTTTGAATGTCAATCCATCCCATCAGGGCTGAAGTCAGCCACAAAGGAACCAACCTAAAAATAGACTGTGGCGAGTGAGAGGACTGTCGCTTGCCTGCCTCTGTCAGCTCCTCTTGACAGCAGTGAATGGCAAACTCAGGTGGTGCCTCATTGTGTATAGACATTTCCCCTTAAGCAAATAAACGTTAACAGCCAAAGCATAGCTTCGATAGCCTAGGGAATAATGGAAGAGGCATTTTAAAGTTGCTAAATCAAACCATTTTGCCTAGAAATGGAAATGAGAATGCTGTATTAAACATGTTTGTAAAGCAGACAATAGTCAAAACTGTTTGCCCGTAATTTTCTTGATTCAATTCCTAATAACAACAGTTGCATCAGAGCAGATTTTTGCTATTATACTCCCAGGTTGTTCCACATTGGGGTTGTTTCTACACAGTAATAAAGCATCTGGGTGAAAAATGGAAAAAACACAACTAATCATCCAGCTGTTTCTAAAATCCCAGCTGTTCAGTAATAGGCAGAAAATAGCTAACATAACAACAGAACATAACAGACCCACATTGCAGGTGGTTGTAGAAGCTTTCTGGATATGCACTGGCATGACCTGATTTATAAAATGGGAAGATGTCTACCCGAATCACACATAAAAATCTCTCCCTGAGAAATCTGCAAACAGGGACTGCAAAAGCCTTCCTGATCTGGGCTTTTGTTGATGCAAAGGTGAATGGGATGAGATAGGCTGGAGGGAAAGTGGAAAACCAAACATTTTACATGTCTAGATCTGCAGTTAAAAAACAACAAAAACAAAAACAAACAAACAAACAAACAAACAAACAAAACTTACATGGGGAAGAGATTGAAAGATCTCTGGATACTTTATTTTGAACAAGTTTATATTTGGTCTGAAGTTCTATTAGACTCTCCTACCTTGAATTTCGTTCTGAATCTGACAGGGTTGCAGTACCATTTTGACAGTTCAGAGACTTTTTGAATCTCTCTTGCAAAGCTTATAAAACAACTACAATTTTTCTTAACCAAAATAAGGAAAAAATGCTTCCAGCATGTACTTTTCAGTTTGTTTTAGCAATGACGGAAGAATTTATCCCCTTGCTAGACTAGACTGATCTCTAATAGTGATACTATAGACATACGAAAAGGAAATGGTAATTCCTGAACAGAGCTTCTCCCATCCAAAGATTCTGCTTAGTTCCTCGAGTGAGTAAAAATAGTCTTGTGTCACAAGATGATTCACACCTTAAAATACTGTATGCTGCTTCATCCTTATCTATCGAATCTAACCCTTTCTTTCTCCACTGTTTCTCACACTGCCTTGAAACCTGTGAAGTATGTGGATTCTAGTAGTGAAATGACACCTCTTTTCTGTGTGGATGAGAAGCAGCAGCAGCAGCAGCAGCAGCTAAATCAGCAAGGAGCATATGATGGCAGAGTTCTAATTAGGTTGCACAAATTTTATGCTTTTTCCATTCCTCTAAGAATTGCGCACCAGCAATAACCAACATAAACACAACATTCAGCTCTGTGTTAGTGACATTCATTCTCAGGGCTTCTACTGGTTGCTTACTTCTATCTTAGCTTGAATGTACTGCCATGCTGACATTCTATATTAGAGTAAGGGGGAGAATTCTCTCCCTTTGAAACGTAAATGTCTAAGTGGTAATCTCCTAAAGACGTGAGTCCCTTACTCCGAAGGGAAAGGTGAATCTTACCCTTAATGAGACATATAGTTTTAATTCCCAGCAGCAGTTTTATGGTTTCATATGTGAGTGCCCTCAAAGACGAAGAACAAAGGGAATATTTGGACATATACACATATATACCTACTCTAAGAGATTAATTCATTTTCCTGGATTCTTTGGTTTAACAAAAATTAATAGTTAGCATGACAAAATGAAGCAGTTTTTAGACTGACCTAGCTATTTGCACCATCAAATTAGTGACTTCATTTAGGCATAACTCCTTGTACTTTGCTCACCTCCCTGCTCCTGTCCCTATCTCCCAACTGGCACTGATCCTGTTTATATCTTGTCACTGTTCTAAGAAAAAAAAAAAAAAAGGAATTTGCTAAATT
This sequence comes from Rhinopithecus bieti, assembly GCF_001698545.2. Taxonomy (NCBI): domain Eukaryota; kingdom Metazoa; phylum Chordata; class Mammalia; order Primates; family Cercopithecidae; genus Rhinopithecus; species Rhinopithecus bieti. The sequence continues at coordinate 872,930 of NW_016803776.1, read as the reverse complement.
CTCATTGGCTAGATAAGATCTGGAGGACATGGGTCAAGAGCTCTAATAACACTTCTAGGAACTCAAAAGGAAATCCTATTCCTAATATTCATGCTTTGTCATTTAAATTCTAATATAGTGTAGTACATAGCCATTTCTCTGTGTTGTAATTCACATATAATGAGATCAACTTCTAAACTGATCAACAGCAAATGTTGCAAAGAAAGACTATCAGACAATCTTGTCATCCTCTAATCAATCTGTAGCCAAGTCTTTCACTTAATTTGCTAGAAGATAATGATTATATAAAATCCACCAATTTAATCATGAATGTGAAAAAGACACACACACACACAAGAAGAAAAGGAGGTACCATTTTCCTCTCAAGAGGAATTCTGAAATCTGACAGGGTTGCAGCAAAATTTTGAAAGTTGAGAGACTTTTGAGTCTCTCTTGCAAAGCTTATAAAACTCAGATTTCTCAAGAAATCTGAAAAACTGAATCATTATTCTTTGGATACATCTCTCTCCAAATAACTATTGCAATATCCAAATCTCAAATTAAATTCTTAAAATTTTTAACTGGAAATATTGCTAAAGCTAATGAGATAGTGCAAAACTTATAATTTTGAATTGTTTTTTATCAAGTCATTTTAGTATTAGGTAAATAATCCTAAAATTAATATCTTTCCCCAACAGTCATGCCATAATGACACCAACTAGGAATGGCAAGTAAATAAATAAAAATCCTAATGCATTCCCTAGAGATTCCATCACTTCTTGATAGATTTCAGTCCAGTGGGAGCTTCATTAATTATTTCCTTCTCTGCCTGATAGCAAATGAAAGCCTCATTTGGATCATGATCCCTACCAATTGACAGGAGGAAAAAAGGCTCACTCAGATGCTATCAACAACATTAGTGTTCTTTAGGGAAATCATCATTCTATTCAGGTACAAGTGCATTAAGTTTATAAATAGAAAAACATGCATCCTCCATGTTAACTAATGTGGCTGCTATCATAGAGAGAGTTCAGGTAATATCACCTTAATCTCCAAGAGATATGCTATTTTCCAACTATTGAATGGTTGTTTGTGTGCCATCAGAGCCTAAGAAAGATATTGGAACATTCACCAAAAGCAACAATAACCTGAAACGTTTAATGGTGCAATTGAATCTGAGAGAATTAAGTAATTCACATCAAACAAAAGCTACCACAAAAAATACAGAAAGATAATGGCTTCTAGTAATTCTATTTCTAAAGAGCACACAGTAGTTCTACAGGTCATATAGTCTAGTTTCCATGCTATATGCATCCTTTATATAAAGAGAATAATGTGCATTAAAAAAATGAAATCAACATTTTGCAGTGTTCCATACAGCATAAAAATTAACCCTGTCTTCTGGGAATGAAGCTCTATATACCCTTATGGAATGTCTCAGAGCTTAGGACTAGTATTATTGTGGTTATAGGGCACAAAAATCCAACCTAAAGTGTAAAAAAAGGTTTTTTAATCCTCCAGCCTCGCCATTTCTCCAAAACACATGCATTTTCCTACTAATGAGAATTATACACTTTTACTTCACTTTGAGAAGTCTCTTTCAATACCTCAGATCATTCATTTTGCTTATATTTGTTGGCAGAATGTAAAATACACAATATATGTTAACATATGAATATATTATACATTCATATAATTATTTTGAAACAAATATAATTCTTAGACTTAGCACTGACACAGCTTTTGTTGATATCCACAGGGACTATTTATTTAACTGCTTTGACTGATTTAAGAGGTAACTGGCCCCTCAACAGCCAATAGCTTAAGTAACTGTGAATAAAAATGCCTTCAGGCTCTTTGACTTTGAAATAGCCCTTGATGTACAGAATCATGAGAAACAATCCAAGTATATTTCCACATAATACTAATGAATACTAATTACTGGGGAAAACACCAGCATATCTTCCATATTTATTAGTCATTCCTAATAGTTCCTATTAAAACCACTGCTAAGGTAGGTTGGCATTTCTATCATTTTCACAGAAAATGTTAACCTATATATTCATGGGGCAGGTTATTTCTGTTTTATGTCCTCCATCACAACAGTCACCTCTTGGCTATCTCTGCTAATGGTGAAGAGGTAGGACCAATGTTACTCCAAAATCCTTCATAATTAGTTCTAGTGCATGTAACAGTTTGAACAACAGATTTGGCTTCCCACTTAGGTTTTGCTTGGCTTTCTAGTTCTAGTGTTTTTGTTGTTTCTTTGTACTGGATTGTTTTATCTTTTTATAATTTTACCTTTTCTGGACTGGTTGTTTAACACAAGACAACAGGCTTCTGAACCTGAGTAAAGCCAGGCTCAGGTGAGAAACCAACTACAGATAACCTACAAACCAGATTGCTTGCAGGTAGGAAGCAAGGATGGACTATTTGTGGATCAACTACCAAAATCATTTAGCTCCTGGCACCCTGGAACCAAAAATCTCCTTCCAAGACACCAATGACAACAAATGGACCAAAAGCTGAACCTTAAGTCAGCGACACTACCTCCAGTGAATCTGGGAATATGCTTTTCAAGATGACCGCACGACTTCATATTCAGCACATTATTTGCCTTATACATTTATTCCTGTCCCACAGGCCTGAAAGGGGGATGCTTGAATCTCACTTAGAGCCACTGCTCATTAAATATGTGCCATGTTTTTAAGCAACCAGCTTACGCCCTGAGATTAATTTATTTATCCATAAATAAGGTGACCATATTTTCTAAACCTCAAATGGGGCCATATGGTCTGATATGTATTAGCATACTTTTATGAAGAAGACACTGTGAGAAATTGGGACTGCTATGGAAACAAAACCAAGCCAGAAATAAAACTCATATCACAGTCCTAATCTTAATTTACTTTTCAGAAGTACATATTCCCATTTATTACAAAAAAATAGCTCTTCCTCCTTCAATATTGAACACAACCACTCCAACAACCTTCTTCTCAAATAGGAATACTGATTTCCATACAAGAAAGTAGCACTGTCTTCTAACCTGCAATGGCTACATTGGTCTGGAAGATCCTGTGCCTAGAGTCAAGTTTCTTTACAGGCAGGAAAACCAAAAGGTACCTTATATCCACATCAAATGTCCCTTGAAAAATTCAGAATGACTTTTGGGTCAAGGAGATTTCCTGGAACAGGCCCTTTTGTCACTGAATGATACCCCGTAATCATTTTAAACTGTATCAATAAAAACACATACACACACATAAAGAAGGATGTTACACTATTTCTGCACATGAGCACATCACCACAGGTTCATTTTTAAAATGTGAAGTGAATTTAGGTGTAGTTCTCACTTTTCCTAGCAATAGCTGCAATGTTAGTACTAAAGGTTCATCCAAACCATGAATATTAATAACAACGAAGAAGACCATTTCTGATTTGTTGGAAAGTAGGGGGGCTACTGTTTGTGATGCCAATGTGATTAAAAATAATTTTCCATTGGTTAATATTGACTTTTTTAAAATGGGAAAATATGTGTCTTAGTTCAGAGTATTTTCTTTACATATTTCTTATTCACATATTGGGTTCTATTTCAACACATGCTTAATAAAAAAATTTTCAGGAAGCTTCAGTGATCCTGTTTAAAACAAACTTGACAAAGCATGCAGTAGCACTTGTGAAACACTACATGCGTTTAAGCATAAAATGAGTTCCCTCACACAGGTCAAAATACTGTTTACAGACAAGACTGCATGAAAACAAAGCAAGACATCAAAATGTTTACTTACCAATTTCACCATATGAATTCAACTGAGGACTGAAGAGTTATTTTTCATTAAATGAATCCCTTCCCTTTAGAAGATGTTAGAATAACAGCTTCAAAATACATCTTATTCATTCAGCTTAGTCTACATTCGAAAAAACTCAAACACCTGTTCTGCGGTTAACCTAACAGTGAGATTTTTATTTTTATTTATTTATTTTTGCTCCTATTACTTACCAAAAAATCCAAGCTGGTATGACTTGAATGGTACTTAGAAAATATCAAGCTAGTCTGACATTTCTTTTACTCCACAGTAGAATTGCAGTACTAAAATGAACCAAGTAATAATGTAGCCCAATATCCTGGTGTTAGCTACACACACACACACACACACACACACACACACACACACACTCCTGAGGATCAAGGCGATGAAACGATTTGCCCACGATTAACAAGCCAGCTCTCTTGACTCCCTAGACCAGCTGTCATTCCTGTAGCACCCATTGGCTCCCTTTCACAGAAATTCAAAAGGACTATTTATTCCTCCTTTCTTCCCCATAACTGTTATGCATAACAGTTTCCTTTCCAAGCATTTGCAAGAGAGAACAATGCATCCACCCTTGAAAAGACTCTGATTGGGATGACCCTCAAAGAGTGTGCTTTTGGTAACATCTATTATCATCTGAAAAGCAATAAAAGGATCCTAGATCCCAAGAATTAGGATCTCTAAAGAAGGTCACTTCCCTTTTATCTTACAACCAAATGTGTCTAGTGGCCTCTAAGATACAGTTTCCTAAATTAGTTACAAATACATCCTGAAAGCATATTCATCAGTATACATTTTTTACAAATGGTTCTAAAGCACTTTGACTAGTTTCAACTATGAAAAATGTTATGAATTCACAACTGCACTGGATGTCCTCACCTCATGAATTATCTTATAAGAGAAGTGTTCCGTATAGAAGTACCCCCATACAAGTCTTGAGGGCTTAAAAGCTTCCTTCTCAGTGTGGGATCAAGATCCAGATACCCTAAAATAAATGCATCTTGCAGGGTGAAAGAAACCATGAGTTTAGTAAGATGACCTAATAATATTTGGTTTGAAAGCTCATGTCTGTCATTTCTTGACCCTCTCATCCTGGAAAAAAAAAAAAAAAGCCATGTGCAATAAAGGTAAGCCCCAAATGACTACATTTCCTGGATTCTCAGAATTATTAATATAATGTCTTTTGTCAATCAAATTTAATATAACTTTCAGATTTAAAAGGAGGTATTATAGAAACAATGAAATACAGTACATTTCCCTTCCAAACATAACCAAATCATTGTCATTGCTATTACAGAAAGTTCAATAAACATCCCTTATATACTGAACAGCCCCTAAATTACTTTGAGATATAATCTGACCTAGTTGGCTATATTGTAAGATACATGGTTTGTTGTTCACAGAGTCAACTTTCTATGCTATAACATGCCTGAATCTATCAGCAATAGACTATCTTGTGTCTGCATATCAACTTCTTGTAAGGAATGCAGAGTTAAAGCAATTACCCATAATTTTTACAATATCCTAATGAAGTAGATGTATGCTTGTGGGTTCTAAATCCCTTTTTCTCCCAGAGGAAGATTAAACAATTTAGAAATAACATCAGGCATTTGTATGGAACTCAACATTTCAGATGTTTTGCATGTTCTCATTTGTTTGGCATAACTCTGTAATGTAACATGCTTCATTTGCCCTCTTTTTTACCAATCATGAAATTTGGGTACAGAGATGTTAAGTGATTTTTCCAAATGAATTATAACCAGTCCAAATAGCCTTACCCCTAGTCTGACGCTTGTTACGTTTTTGCCCCAAATCCAAAATGTATTAAAACACTATCTTTTAAATCTTATTGTAAGATGGTATTTTGTTTTATCATTCTCTGTTGTCTTCTATCGATCTTTGTTCTTCACAGTCAATCAAAAAGGTGTTCTAGAAAAGTGTTCCTCTACAAGTGGTGGGGAAAGTGTGGAGAGGGAATGCAGTTTTACTTTTAACCCTAATGTTGAATTTACTTTGAATTTCAAATACCATTAAAGGAGAGGTAGGATTTATGTAATTATGAAATGATGGCCTGGATTTTAAAAAACTTGAGAAAGGCTATTTTAGGTCTGTTTGTTTGTTTGTTTGTCTTTAGCTCACAGTTACCAGAGTTCACTATGTGCCAAAATAGTGTATGCAGTGTTGCTTGTTTTGTTCCCCAACCCCCCACCCCACCAACCAGAGCCCAAGACAATCATTTTATAAAGAATAGAAGTTAAATAAACATTGTGGAAAAAGGCCTCTTATGCATTCCGAGTTTTCTAACCTATACCTCATGATGATTTAATAGTGCAAGGCTGATCACTAGTTGTTATCTCATTCTAGAACGCTTTGTCATGAGTTAAATGCAGTTATATGTCATAAATTCCTTTAATAAAGATGATGATGATGATGTTGAAACCAAATTTTTGACACAATTCTTCCTTATATCCGTTTTAGCAAATATAATGTAAAAATCTGAGGTTAATCCCCAAATTCTGTTCTTATATAACTGCACAAAAAAATAAACTTAATAAATCTAGCATTTATGTTTCACATTTAATAGAAAATTTTTAAGCCATAATCACTGTAGCTGCTTGGCATCTTATTTCTTCAAGAATTCTTTCAGTGCATGCATTAACTTTGGTTAAATTATTCTGGAGTTAAAAGGCAGAAGAATATATAAAATAGTATGATTTCAGAAGCATCATTGTAACAGATCAATTTCAAAAGATTCAGTTGCTAAATTTTACTTCATAATTCCTTTGTCAATCAGTTATTTAGGTTTTAAAAGAGAAGAGAATCATGTGATGTTATCTGCATGGTTATTAGTCTCACACAATGAAAAGAAAACAATAAAATAAGACTAAAGAAATCATTCTTCCAATGATTGTCATTGAACTGTTACATTAGTAAACATTCACAGTATGAAGTCTCTCTCAATCTCCAGCATATAAAGTAGTGCAAAGAAAAAAAAATCCAGTCCTGTTACCTGCAAACAAAACTTATTACATATTCTCCAATTTCACTTACTCTATGTTAGACATTTGCTGTTAAATCTTCCCAAAATTAATAACAAAATATAATCAATTTCTAAAGGCCCTTGCAGCCTTTTTAAAAGTTAATTTCCAGTTAAAATAAACTTTAATTAAATCCAAGATAAAATTGTGACCTATATTCTATTAAATAATTTACTTTCTTTTTTCTCTACACAGTATTTCTTACAATTTTTAAAAAACAACTACTGAATCCAAAGACATATGATATGCTGTTAAAGCACTGATAAATGACTGCTCAGATTCATTAGTTCTTACATAGTAAATACTCCAAAATGCCAACTTTTCCCATCACTGCACAATTACTAACATTGACAATTTACTTCACACACACACACATATGCACACACGCGCACACACACTCTCTCCATCTTTACTGTCAACATCTTTTCCAGTTAATGTGCAAAATTCTTGCATTCTAATAAAAATATAAAGATAGATTTGCTCCTATTTAAACCTCCCTCTTCTCGAAGATGTATCATTTATTTGATATGTAATACAAGTTTAGTAACAATTATGCCATGTATAACCATTAAATAGTGTACTACTGTATGCATTGGATCATTTGCATATTTCATTTTCATAACTGCACTCTCTATGTATAAATATATTTGGAGATGCTGAGAGGGGGGCAGTGGCAGGTGGAGAAAGAGATTCACACATCAGTCTCCACAGCCTTTGCATTAGAACAGTTGTTTTTATCTGTCTCGCTGTCATCCCCCTTTCCCTGACACTTCTCTTCCTTTGCACACAGAGATTCCTTAACTCCTTCTTCCATCTCTAGATACTCTGACTTGTCCCCCAGGGAAGAAGAAGTAGAGCTCCGAAATTTCTTGAGCAAATTAGAGGGGAGGTATGGGCAACTGACTGCATTCTGCGTTAGCTGTGTCTGTTCCTCATTTTCAGTCTCTCTGTGGTAGAAATAGTTAAAGTTAGAGACAATCACTGGCACTGGCAAAGCAATGGTTAATACACCCGCAATGGCACACAGGGACCCGACAATCTTGCCCCCCACAGTGATGGGCTTCATGTCCCCATAGCCCACAGTTGTCATGGTCACCACAGCCCACCAAAATGCATCTGGGATGCTTTGGAAATGGGTAGTAGGTTCATCCGCCTCTGCAAAATACACAGCGCTGGAAAAGAGGATGACCCCAATGAAGAGGAAGAAGATCAGAAGGCCCAGTTCCCGCATGCTGGCTCTGAGGGTGTGGCCCAGGATCTGCAGGCCTTTGGAGTGCCTGGAGAGTTTGAAGATCCGGAATACTCGGACCAGACGAATGATTCTGAGGATGGCAAAGGACATGGCCTGCTGCTGCTGACCATTGCCACCCCCCTGTTGCTGGGCCAGGTCAGTGCCCAGAGTGATGAAATAAGGCAAAATGGAGACAATGTCAATGATGTTCATGATGTTTTTGAAGAAGAGTGCTTGGCTGGGACAAGCAAAGCAGCGAACCACAAACTCAAAGGAAAACCATACAATACAGACTGTTTCCACGATGAAGAAGGGGTCATTGAATATTGTGTGCCCTGAGTTCTCTGGGTGGGGTGCTGAAGTGTCATTCAACAACCCACCATGCCCACCAGCACTCAGTGCCATGACGAGATCCCGGTCGTCCCTAAACTCAGGCAAGGTTTCCAGGCAAAAGATGACAATGGAGATTAAGATGACCAGGACAGACACAATGGCTATGCCCCTTGCAGGACTGGAGCTCTCTGGATATTCAAAGAGGAGCCAAATCTGCTTTTTAAATTCATTCTCAGGGAGGGCCCTGTCCTCCTCCTCTCTCACAAATCCCTCGTCCTCCCGAAACTTCAACAGGGCCTCCTCCCCCAACTGATAGAACTTCACCTCCTCAGTGAAAATATCAAAGGGGACATTGACTGGCCTCTTCAGGCGGCCTCCTGATTGGTAATAATATAAAATGGCATCAAAGCTGGGGCGGTTCCTGTCAAAAAAATACTCATTGCGCAAAGGGTCAAAGTACTGAGTCCTCTTTTCAGGGTCTCCCAACAAAGTCTCTGGAAACTGGGCCAGAGTTTTCATCTGGGTCTCAAAGCGTAGGCCTGACACATTTATCACCACACGTTCACAACAGTCACTATAGCGGACTGAACTGTAGCCACCACCGCCCTCATCCTGAGGCAGCAGGTCCGTGTAGGAACACTCATCCCCATGGTCATCTTCACTATAGTAAAATCTTCCCTCCTCTTCTTCCTCCTCCTCTTCCTCCTCATCTTCCTCCTCCTCACTCAGCTCCCTCAGGATCTTCTCCTCAGAACCACTGGGCATCAGGTCAGAGCAATGAGGGAAGCTGCTCTGCCGGTGGTGGGCTTTCTTCTTCTCAAGCCGCTGTCGCCTCCTCCTCCGGCTACCCCGGCTGCTCTGCGGGTCATGGGAGGTGCAGGCCCCACGTGACTGGTGGTGGTGGTGGGAGCCCCCACCAGAACCCCCGCTACCTTCAACAGCAGCTGTGGCTGCTGCAACAGCAGCTGCTGCAGCTGCCCTGGAGTGAGCAAGCCTCTCCCGCTCCCGGGCCCTGGCCTGGGCAGCATAACCATAAGGCATGTGACTGTTGCACCCTGAGCTCTCCGCACTCACCATTGCAACCTCCATGGTGGTGGTTTTCGGAAATGGCTGGTTCCAGTTGTAGAAGAAGAAGAAAGAAAAATAGGGCAGCTTCTTTTCTCACCAAATTAAGGTAAGTTTGGAACCCTTAAGCAGATTGCTTGGAAGACTAAGGATATTTTCAGTCCAACTTTGCATTTTCTGTTTTTAAATCAGCACGCCCCATGCTCTCTCTTCTCAGGGATTCAACATTGCTCTCCAGAGCTTGGCTGGTCGAGATAAATAGCCTAGCACTCCCAAGACTAAGAAGTCCGAAAACGCTGGAGTGTCTCAGACACCTATGTTTTGGGGGCAGATGTTGAAATGTGGAAATATGTCTGGGATGTGGTTAGTGATGATGCTGCAAGATTCAAAGGCAGCAAGTGTCTGACAGCCAGAAGTTGTGCCTAGAAAATGAAATACATTTTTCTGCCATGGAAATTGGCCAATGCTCAGTCCATTAAATTTAAATAAAATGCAAATAAGCCTTTCCTGTTAGCACTTGCCTTCTAGTGATGGCTCGAACCATGTTAAGATGTGGTTTGAAGTATGTCCAGCCATTTCTACTCAAAGTCTATCAGGATGATTCTCCAGGCTCTCCTTTTAAGTTCATCAAAGGCTTCCTGGACCCAGGTACAATGCCAAACCATAGATAGAGGCAAAGACTCTGGGAGGTAGAGAAGGTGCTAGATGAGGTGTCAGCAGAAGCAAAACCAGCTCTGAGGTCTCCATAGAAATCAAGGAAATGCAGAGCATTCTTCAGCCAAAATCATGCAGAAGAAGCACTTCACCTGAAAAAGGATTGGAAACAAGCATAGGAGAAAAGTAAAAAGGAAACAAATCATAAAGAGCAAAGTGAGCATTTCTCTTCACATACACATCCTTCTCTTTTCTTCAAGAAAGTCACATAACACACCAAGCACCCATACATTTTCAAGATTATGGGGCAGGCTATTCTCACTCATAAACATCATTCTTTCCTTCTTCTTCAGATATTATTTCAGCTCAGTTTATTTTTATGGTAACTCAATTATTTTTCCTCTCTCTACTCATGGCTCACATGTCTCTTGCTTCTATCTTCCCCTTCACCAATGCCAGTTCTTAATTCTCACTGTCACTCTCTTCATTCCACAAAAATAATGCTGAGACTTTACAGCTGCTTCCATCATTCATCTATTTCAAGGCAATTTTTAAAATTTCCACTCATAAAGTGTTTCTGAATTAAGTGCCCTTACACTCCTCTCTATCTTGACTCAGGATTGGGGAAGTCGGAAAAAAGCAAAAAAAAAACACACACAACAGTATTCTTATACTTTGTGCAGGCAGCACCACTTGAATGCACTTCAGTCACCTCATCTATAAAGTACAAATAATAACACAACCTCCCCCATCTCATGTTTGTAAGGACTAAATGAGATAATGGATGTCGATAGAATGTCACAATGCCTTTTACCTAATGAATGACAATAAACACTAGCAGTTATGAATAACGTGACAGCAACCTACGTTTTTATTGTCTGTCTACACAGCCCCAAGTGTTTGTGTCCTTAGGCCACTAACTAAAGTAGGGGAAGATGGGACATGAGGATATACAGGACATCCTGAGACTCACTAGTGGCCGTTGTTAAGTTGGCACTGCCTGACTCCCTACCGCATGTCCCCATTGTTTTTCTGTTCCCCTGAATCCTGAACACTCTCTACCACCCACAGGCTAGGAACTAATGCCAGTTTCCACATCTCTAATAACCATCTTCTCTCCTTGGCGGTTGCTCCATGTTCACCTCAATGGCTCCTCCTCCACTCTGCTCAAGGGGCTATCTCCTTATTTTTTAAAATGTCAGTTTGTGTGGACTTCATTCTTAGCCTATCGTACTTACCCCCACTTCAATAAAATCCACATCCCTAACATTCCCCGTCCTCTCTCTTTCTCTCTCTCTGCCCACTTTTATTTACAATCTCCCACTTCCAAATTGCATGTCCCTTGCAGCTCCAATCTGCTCCCTCTGTCACCTGTTATTCCTGGCCCTTCTTCTTCCTTAGTTTGCTCTCCCAAGATCCAGGTAATTCATCTCCTCAGCCGGGTCCTGTAAAAGCCCCCATCCAAATCTCCTGTCTCCTCTTGATTTTTCCATGTACTCTGTTCAACAGGACTTCCAAGAATGCAGGGAGTAACCCAGAGAACTGGAGAGAATGATGATAGTCAGAATTCAGGGCATCTACCAGCTTCTATTACTGGAAGCACTTGGAAAGCATAAGAGAAATGGCTTTCTGAAGCCATTAACAGGATTCAGCTCTTGACCACCTGCTGCTCCTTGATGATCCTGTCAGCCTAGCAGCCTAAACACACTGAATTTTATGAAGTGACAAGCATGGAAGTGGCAAACAGAGGTCTTCCCAATCATACACCCCTTCCCAATCATACACATTTTCCTAGGGCAAGGAGGGCATTTGATTGCAACACAAACTCCAGAAAATACACCACTGAGGGCCTCTCACATGCCATCTCCCTTCCTTTGCCTGACTCCTAACATCATCTCATACTCTGAAATGTTTACCCCCAAGGAGTTACTAAATCCCTACTTACAAAACCATCCTGAGGTGACATTCACCTTGGAGTGTCAGGCCAACATCCTTTCAAGACTGGTACAGACCAAATAGCCTGAGAGTTTGCTCAGTTTCTTCCCCAACTCCCCCAAAACAATTATAATTTCAATGAAGCCCCAGTGTAACCCAAGTTCCTGTATAGCTGAGTACTACACACACCTGCCCTCCCACCCAACCGACTTCCAGAAGGTCATAAATTAGCGAGTCTTCTAATTCACCATCAGCTCTTCGGGAGTTCTAGAACTGCCCTCTTTCTGCTCTACACCAAATAATTTCATATTTGTTTATTTATTTGGGATTATTTGTCTTTGTTTATCTAACTCCCTCCTCCACCCTACAAGTAGCAAATTGCCTTCCTTTTAATCATCTACTAATTATTTCACTATCCCTGATCTAGAAAAGGAGAGAGAAAGAAAAGAAGAGAAAAGAAAATCATCCCTCCCAGCAAATCAGACTGGTTTAAAATCTCTCTTCTTTCTCAGGGTACTCTTGTTTGGATAATCTATTCAAGCCAATTTCCAGGAGCCTTTATGATATAGATCTTTGCAGAGGAATTTGTCTTCTTCTTTAACACCATTAAACTAATAGGATTTTGCAGACTACCTATTCCCCAATCCCGGCGCCCCCAAACAACAGCCAAGCATCCCGCCCCTCCTCCTCTCACCCCTCCAACAACAAGGCTGTTCGTCTCTCAGTGCTAATTCCTGCAACTGTGTCAGTGTCAGGGTGGTACCCGAACCTTAGAGAGAGAGAGAGAGACAGAGAGAGAGAGAGAAATTGAGAGAGGAAATCAGAGAAGCCAATATCGTGAGAAATACACACTTCAACGCACGCCATTTATGCAGCCCCTATGTATGTTGCTCAAATGCTCGGAAAATGCACGCAAATCCAACCGTTGGGAGAGGCAGCAATTCAGACCCGTTCACCGGCTGTTCCCAAAAGAAGGGAACCGGTGCGGCTGGGAGGAGGTGAAATGATGCTAAATCTTAACCCCCCTCTCGTTGGGAAACGACATCTTTAATCGCGCCGTCGCCTCCAGACCTCGGTTCCCGCTCCAGCACGTTAAGCAGGGCGCACTCACCGCATCCCCGGGGTTGGGAAAATAACAACTGTTGGCCCCCTGGAGCGCCGCGCAGCATCCGCACCTCCCTTCTCCCACCTCCTGGTTTATTTTTAACCGCCTTCCATTCATGCCCTTCTGTCACATTCCCGATATTATTTATCCCTCAAATGTCCACTGTTTCTTAACAGCCAAAAGAAGAAGGTGGAGGGAGAAATTAAAAAAAAAAAAAAAAAAAAAAAAAAAAAAAAAAAAAAAAAAAAAAAAAGTATTCATACTTACCGTTCCCCGCGGGCGACAACAATAAAAATAAGAAAATCCACCGGCTGGCTTGTTTTCCCCCTCAAGCTGCGAGGAACAGCTGGTAGGAGGGGAAGAACGATCTTGGGTGAGGGGGTGGTACAAAGGAAATCACTCGGGTTTGGCAGGAGGCTCCAAATAGTCCCAGAACAGTTCTGTTGCCTGGCCGGGGGTGCCAGGGTTCTCGCGGCTGGAGTCTGGGGTGGGGGTCGGGTGCCCCAGAGAAGACCCCAAGACTCTGTTCCTCTGGAGTTCAGCACAGACAGGATTGCCTGGGAAAGGAGTCAAGTTCCTTCCGAAAGAAACAAAATCCTAGCAGCCAACGATCACTGTTAAGCCCGAATTCCTCCCTCCAACATCCACTCCCTCTCTGGCTCCGCTGGCTGCGGAGCAGCACACGCCTCCCACTGGCCGCGGAACGCGCGCCGGGGGGGCGGCCGGCCGACCAGAGGGGGTGTGCGTTCGGCACGTCGGCCAGGGTGCGCCTCCCGGCGCGCCGGCGGGCGCGCCAGTCACGACGCCAGCGACTCCCCGCGACTCCCCGCACCCCGGCTGGGCCCCCCGACTCCCAGGATCTGGGATCCATTCCAGGAGTCTTTGGCTCTGGTCCCAGAGGAGAGGAGCAAATCCTGGAGAAGTGTCCCCGTTGGGGCCGGAATAGGGGTTTCGACGGCAGCGCGGGAGTCCCCAGAGGGCTTGGGAGCGGGGAGCTCCAATGGGAGGTGCAGTCCCGAAAATGGGGTCCTTTGGGACATCTTCTCCTCTCCCTAACTTGCTTTCTCTATATCTCCCCTCTAGCCCCGTCTTCGTTTCCCCACCTAACCCCCTCCCAAAGCGGGTTTGTTGGGTTAGGAGGCGGGTGCATCTCCGGCGAGGCCGCTGGCGGGGAGCCCTCCTGTGCCTGCCAGCGCATGCAGATCCCTCAGTCTCCGCCTCCCTTGTATGCAGTAGTTGGGCGGCTTCAGCGCCGGGGTTGGGCCTCCGGGGCGCGGAGGAGACCGACTTTCAACCTGTGTTCAACCCCGGGCAGGTGAATGTTACAGAAATTGGAATCAGGCCCAAGCTAGGGGCTGCGCACGGGAGGCAGCAGTCCTAGGGGAGGAGGGTTGGAGAGACGAGTAAGTTGCAGGGTGGGCCAGGGCCTGGGGGCTTTGGAAGGCGGGGGAAGAGCACGCAGCCAACCTGTTGCTGCAAAAAGAAATACGGCTCTGGTACCGACTCCCTGAGGGCTCTTTGGATCCTTCGGGATAGAAATCAAGGGAGATCGTAGCAAAAAACAAGTTTTTTGGTTTTCTTTCTTTCTTTCTTTTAATTAAAGCTTGTGCGCACAAGGGAGCTAACACCAAGAAAAAAAAAAGTGGGCTGTTCCTCGAAGTCAGGGTGTGGGTTTCCTTTACGGGCCTCTGCCGTAAGGGCAAATAAGGGGAACTATAGGCAGGGCATGTAGAGGTGGAGTTTTTCTGCTGCGTGCATAGTGGTTTAACATGCTTCTTCATAGGACGTATGTATCATTAGCATCTTAAAGCTCCACCTCTGGGCGTGATTGTTTGCATTAAATTAAGGAAGAGGTCACTGTGAGTTGAAAGTTAAACCTACTGCGCATGCCAGGGCCTGGGGCAAGTCCCTCGTCCCCTAAAGCCGAAACTTCTGGTTAATAGCTTCTTGGGCTTTTCATGCTAATTGACTGGAGTTACAGTTTGAGGAAGAGTCTTTCCTTGTTTCTTGTTTATTTCTTTGGGCGACATCAAAACAGGAAAGTAGACAGCTTGCCTGTCTCAGGCTTGCCAGAATCAACCGGGCAAGAGGTTTGGCTCCTGGGGGCACTCCATCCTTAGTGATCTCTCCCACTGCCCACCTCCATTAAAAAAAAAAAAAAAGGTTTTGCTGTCCATCCCCACCGCGCGCGCGCGCACACACACACACACACACGCACGCACACACAAATAACCAGAAGCCCACGTGGCTACAGGGTCTCCTTAGACACCTCTCCCAGCTCGCCTGATGGACCAAGCAGGCCGTGGCAGCGCGATGCCCAGACTGCTGGAGCAAATCCGACCTTGGGCTGGTTCGTTGGCGCCGGGACTGTCACTGTCGTCCTCGGGCGGCAGCTTTGTTCAAGGGCCCTATTGGGCCTCCTTCTTTTGTGCTGCTCAATTAATTATTAAGGGAAACACTCCCGAGCTGAATTATAGATATGCCCTCCACTCACTCACCTAACCGCTGCGGGCTCGGAAAAGGACACCTGGAGGGCTGCTTTTTGTTGCTGTTTGATTTTCTTTCATCTTTTAAATAACTAGACACACACAAAAAATCGAATTGTAATCAGCGTGAAAGAAAAATAAGAAATGAAACCTGGAGTGGACCCTGGTTTTTCTAACTTCTTTCAGCTAGTGCAGCTTGAAACTTTGGCATGAATAAGTTTAACTGTAACCCCCTGGCCTCAACCCTGGTGGAGTAGCTGAGAGAAAGGTATCTTCACGCTGGCTCTAGAGACATTCTTTGCCTCAATTCATTCCCTACTGCAGTTCATCCGAAGAGCAGGAAGAGCGGGTTTCTCCAGAAGTGAGAATGATCCTGTTCACTCGCCCCAAATCCTCTCTCTGTACCTCCACAATGTGATATCACTGTGCGGTTTCATGCATACCAGAAGCAAATAACTGGTAATATTTATTGTTGGCTCATTAGAAGGATATTTCTTGGGATAGTAAAAAGCAGGACTGGGACCTGTTTCCCAAAAGCAGTTTATGAGATCAATCCAGTACAGCTATGGAATGCTTTCAGGGAGATGAAAAATGAGATGGAATGACGTACTAAAGATGATAGTTGTATTGAAGCTTGGATATTTTAATTGAATCATGTTACAACTTTATGAATTATGCTTCCCTTTTGCTGTTTGTTCCTATCCCAGATAATTTTAATGTTTTCAATGCCTGAGGACTTTATAAATATTTGCATTTGTTAGGTGTCGGTAATCTGAATTACTAAAATACAACAGGAATGCTGCTGAGGGACAACTCTACTCTCAGGAGGACTTGGTCAAGGCAGGTGAGATTAACTGAGTGTCTGCCTCCTACCTGGCTCTGTGTTAAGTTCTTTGAATGTATATTACGTAATTTTATTTGCATAACTAAATGCTTTTTTATATGGTAAGTACTATTATTACCACTATTTTATAGAAAAGGAAATAAAGGCGTACAATGATTAGCTAACTTGCCCAAAGGTTATATAACTAATTATGTAGCAGAACAAGGCCTTACATATCTGACTGTGCAGTGTAGACTGACCCCGTGCTAGTGATGTGGTCTTTGCCCATTTGTTCATACAAGCTAGTGGTTGTCACAGATGCATACACAGATTATAAAGCAAGGGGATTTGTGTTATGATGGAGGTATAAGAATGTTGCTCCTTGGTGCAAAGAGTAGAGTAGCATCTAGTGTGGAGGAAGTAAGCAAGAATTCTCAAGGAAAGGGGAGCAATGTCTGAAAAATAGAGTTGGAGTGGCCACCATCAGAATGCACAGGCACATGGTGATGGGATGGAACAGAAGCAACTAACTGGAGCTAGAGATAGGTTAGGACCAACTGGGAAGAACATGCCCCCTCCCAGCCTTCTCCCACCACATGCACATACATCCCTACCTCTTTGCCCATTTAAATAATTAATTCAAAAAGCAAACAAGAAACATTATGTTTCTCTCCTTGACATCATCCTAGGAATTCCTAGGAACTCATAAACAGTAGCAAAAGATTCTTTGCTTGAGACCTGTAAAAATCGACCTTGTCTTAGTCTCCAAACCTTGTTTACTTTTTATTTTCTTTTGAAATGGGGTCTCACTCTGTCACCCAAGTTGGAGTGCAGTGGGATGATCACAGTTCACAGCAACCTCGAACTAACTCCTGGGCTCAAGTGATCCTCCTGCTTCAGCCTCCAGAGTAGCTAGGACTACAGGTATGTGGCACCATGCCCTGTTATTTTTATTTATTTATTTATTTTTAGTTTTTGTAGAGACAGGGTCTCACTATGCTGACCAGGCTGGTCTCAAACTGGACTCAAGTTCTCCTCCCACCTCAGTCTCCCAAAGTGCCCATCATGATTACAGGTATGAGCCACTGTGCCCAGCCCCTCTTTTCTATAAAGAGGAAAAAATTATTTTCTTGCCTTTCTTAGTCATCAACTAGTCAAAATTCTTTAAGCTCGCCACCACCAAATACACCTATTACCACAAAGAATGTATCATTGGCTTTGAATTCTGTCAGTGGTGGTACAAATGTTCCAGATCACACTGTGAAGTCTTTGCTTATATAGAAAGGGGCAGAGGCCAACAGATCGTCTCCGTACAAAGCACGATAGGAAGCCCTGTGGGATACAAGCTAGGCCCATTATAAATGTTTTTGTTCTCTTTGAGGACTGTGGTCCACAGTGAATTGCAATGTTCTGTTTACTCTTCTATATCCACAAACATGCCTGTGATACTTCACTGAGAACAGGCATTATATCCTGAGCAATGAGCATTGTACTTGACCCAGAGTAGAATGTGAATGAATAATGGAAGAGGCTTCCCTTTGCCAAGTAAGTTCAGTGAATATGTTGTGAGAAAACTAGATCGCTTTTGCACGTGCTCACCCCAGCCTCTCAACTATCTATCTCACTTTTAAAGTTCTGAAGTGATGGGGGTGGGGGTGATGAGAAGGCCCTGGAGATTTGGTTCCATGCTCCCATTCCCAAATTTATGGATGGGGATATTTTGAGCAGCTCGTCATTCCCTGTAAAATGTGAGTCACTCAGCTGGTTTTTTCTTGGGGTTTTCAGGGACTGTTTACCACCACTTCCTAATCTATCTTATGCATATCAGCACTGGTCAAAACTTAAGATATCAGAAAAGCATATTTGTTTCTTACTACAATGAGTGTTTTATTCCATTTCAGCTGCTATAACAAAATAGCATAAATGGATTAGCTTATATACAATAGAAATTGATTTCTCACAGAGCTGGAGGCTGGGAAGTACAAAATTAAGGTATGAGTAGATTCAATGTCTGGTGAGAGTCCATTTCCTGGTTCATAGATGGCGCCTTCTTGCTGGGTCCTTACAAAGTAGAAAAGGCAAGGAAGCTCTCTGAGGCCTCTTTTATAAGGGCACTAATCCCATTCATAACGGCTCAGCCCTCATGGTTTAATCACCTCACCGTAAATCCTATATCCTAATACCATCACTTTGGGGGTTAGGATTTCAACAGAAGAATTTAGAGAGAACACATTCAGACTAGAGCAGTGACAAAACATCAACCCTGGAGAGAAAGACTGACTACTCATTCACTGACTCTCTGATTGCAGCACGGTGCCAGGCACGATGGTGATTAAGACAGCTGCTGCCAGTCCTGTGTGGACACTTGTGGTCTAGATGGTAAGAGACAGACAAGTCAACACACTTGGGTGGTAAGACAATGATAGAAGTCACACAAGGGGCAGAAAGAAGTGGCACTTAATTGAAGTTATAGAGAAAGGTTCTCAGGGCAGAAGGAGTCCCATGGCAAAAGCTCATGGAACAACAACAGCGTGTGTGAAAATAAAGAAAGATAACTGAGGATCCACTATGAAATGGGAAAGGGAAGCAGTGAGGGAGGACTCTGATATGCCATGCTCAAAGTAGGATCCATGAAAAAACACTGCATGATAGGATTCTCAACCCTTTCCACCTTTACACACAGGACAGATATAGTTCATATGCACTACACACACCCTTGAGCAAATCCAGATTAGCAACTGCAGCATTCACTAAATAGACTGAGTTGCAGACATTTCCGGGCCTCCTAGCTGCAATGATATCACTTTCTCCTTCATTTATGAATGCATCTCAGAGGCCAAGTGGGTGAAATTGAATTGGCATAACCTTAAATAATCTCAGATTTCGCTTTCTAAATGCAAGTCTATTTAAAAATGCCCCTCTTTAATTGAAGTAACTCGGTTTTTGCAACACAACCCATTATTAACACTGATACTGTGGTGCATCACTGGTGTTGAGATCCACTCCGTCAGAGAGAATCTCCTTTTAGCTCTTTGTTTTCCTTATATGTGCTTAGGAAATAGGGTGGCTGTGGAGATTCAGTGAAAGTGAAGTACCAATCCTGGTGCAGACAGAAAGCATCCACAGCCTCATCCACTGGCACCAATCAGGAGCAAACTTGGGGCAGAGGTGAATCAAGACAAGGTTTGGGCATGGGATGGTGTTTCAGTTCTACAGATACTACCACCACCATGCCTTTTGCAGTAACGCATAATAGTTCATGTCAAAGAGTTTTCCCCAGATGTGTAAACGTGATCCTTTTATAAAACTAGAGATCATGGTATATCCCCTGCAAAAAAAAAAAAAAGAAGTATTTCAAAATCATTGGCAGCCCCTTTAAATATATTCAATGACATTAAGACTTGCTGGTGTCTTCTCTTGAGAGCTGACTCCTCCCCTTCCTCTCTCATTTTGATTTTGACCAACAACTTTCACCTACTGCCCAAGGACAGCCATCACCAAAGCTCACAGAGAGCCTCTGTTCTCCAGCATAAGAATGTTTACATGCATTTCTACAGGCTGCCAGCATCCTGACTACTTCATCAGACCAGCATTCCTTTTGATTTGGTTAAGAGTTAGAAAAAGCTTGTCCAGCACATGCTTTTCAAAACAAGGACCATACTTGTAGGAAGGATACTCTCATGTGGAAGAAATTCCCACAGGGTACAGATCAGTTGGGAAATCTACCCAAAATTAGTTCTGTAACTTGCTCACTTTTTTTCATTCCTGGCTAAAGATAGAAACACAATTTTAGCAATTAGCTGACTGATACATTTTAAAACAAAAATTTAAAACAAACAAAGCTGAGAGTATGGGTGTCATAAGAATGCTAACTTTCGGCTTCTCATCATTGACTCTGGAGAACAGCATGTCACACATCAGATTTTATGTACACTTGAAGCTCCTCCGATTTATTTCTCAGTTAGTCTCACATATCAGCTCTTGTTCTGAGTAAACAAGAGATCTTAGGCTGTCATCTCCAAAGGCTATATGGGGGTACAAACCTACCCATTTCCTTTGGATAGTTTTTAGCAAAGAGACCTTTTCTTCATATATAGGTTTAAACTTGAAAGTAAATTTATAACTTTAAATTTGTAAATTTACAGTGAAATTTTAACTATTCAGAGCAACCCTTGAAAAGAGCTATGTACACATTTGACCAAAGCAATTGCTCTTGAATTGCTTGAGGGTCTGGACCAAAGACCAGATCCTGGGGCTGTAGGTTTTTCTCTCCAGCCTCTTGGCTGCAGAGCCTCTGGCTAAGACAACTCACCTTTGTAGGCCTCAACTTTCTTATGTGTAAAAATGAGTACTATAGCATCAGTCCTATTTCACAAAATCATGAATATGGATCATATGAAAAAATGTATGGGAAAGAATTCTACAACCATAAAAATATAACATAAATATAGGACATCATCATTTTAAAACAATAACCATCTGTCATGGACTGAATGCTCGTGATCCTACCAAAATCCATGTGTTGAAGCCCTAATTCCCAATTGTTATGGTATTTGGAGATGGGGCCTTTGGGAGGTAATTGGGATTGGATGAGGTCCTGAGGGTAAAGCCCTCATGATGGGACTAGTATCCTTATAGGAAGAGATACCATTTCAGGAAGCACACAGAAATCTCATGTGAGTACACAGCAAGAGAGCAGCCACCTCAAAACATAGAGAAGACGCCTTGAAATGAAACCTACTATATCAGCACCTTGATCTTGTACTCCTCAGCCCCCAGAACTATAAGAATATAGATTTCTGTTGTTTAAGACACTCGGACTATGGCACTGGTTATGTAGACCAAATCCAAAAATCCAAAACCCAAAATGCTTCATAATTCAAAACTTTTTGAACACTGACATGGCACTAAAAGGATGTACTCATTGGAACATTTCAGATTTTGGATTTTCAGATCAGTAAATGTAATGCAAATATTCCAAAAAACAAAAAATTCCAAAATTGGAAACACCTCTGGTCTCAAGCATTTCAGATAAAGGTTAATCACTCTGTATTTTATCTTTGCAGCCTGAGCTAAGACCCCATCAGAACTGCGTAATAGATATATAGACTTTTTACTAGCAAACTTCACAATGGTATCTGAAACTCAAGAATGTGTTGGCTATAAATGGTTCTTACAGGTTCTCTTTAAAGGAATTGATAGAAAGGTTTGCAATCAACCCACCAGTGTGATAACATGATACTAAAATTCTATTAGGCCTTCGTAATCTAAAACTTACTCCTCAACCAACTTGGAATTTTTGGCAAGTTTTCTTGTAAAATGGCTGTAGATTACATTAGCTTGAACATTCAGAATGTTAACAGTATTCATTTTTCATTTAGTCAACAAAATTTTACTGAGCATCTACATTGTCTCAGGCATTAGTCTAAGCACTAAGCAGTAGTGATAAGTGAAGACAAGGTCCTTACTCTCGAAGACAAGAAATTGCAGACAACAATAAATGTTACCCAGAAAATAATACAGAATAATGGAGTGTCAGCGAAGTGAGTTTCAATTCTATTTGGGTAGCTAAGGAAAGCCTCACTGAGGTAACAGTTGAGCTGAGGATTATATGACAAGAAAGCTTGCTCTGTGAAGATCTGGGGCAGAAAAAAAAGAAAAAAGAAAAAAGAAAAACCATTAGCCAGAGTGATTCAAAAGTTAGTAAAGAGTAAAAGCTTTCCCAAAAGGAGCCCATACATTTGAATACAAAGCATCTAATGCACAATTTAATTCTACCACACCACTACCTAATACATCCCAAGTTGGGATCTCAGAAACACATCTCTCTCTCCTTCCTTCACTTAGCACCTAATTCTAGGCTCAGTCACTCTTCTCAGTGCAGGGGAAAAAGATAGGAGGGCACCCCTAGGAGGTTAGAGAGACAGTCCTAGGGTTAGAGGGGAGTGTTCACAGTTCTGCATCTGAATACCACTCACATTTACTTAAGAGACAGTGATGATTACTAGCCCCAGGTGTCCTGATTTGTAAATGTAGTTAAGTATTCCTTTCACTGGTCTGGTGCTGCCTGTTCTCTGAAAGGCAAGATGGGCTGCGTTCTGTTATAGCTTCTGTTCTATTAAAGGTTCTTTTGGTAGCAAGGAATGGAAAGCAATTCAAGCTAGTTTATATACAACAGTGGTGAAGAGTCAGATTTTACAGGAGTCCAGAAAAGAGCTGAGGAACCAAGATTCAAAGACAGAAACAGATGATTAGTCAGGCTTCTCTCACTCCCTTTCCCCATCCCCCACCCCACATCCCCATCTCTCCCTCTCTCTCAATTCTGAGTCTCTGCTTTTCCCATATCCCCATGTATGTGGGGATGAGTTTGTCTAATGGCTGAGTTTGTCATTGTTACGTGATCTTTCAGGTCAACAGTCCTTCACATACTTTCAACTTTCCAAAAGGAGGAATCTAATTGATTTAGCTTTTTGAACAAGGCCACTCAAATCACAGTTTACCAGCTTAAGTGGTCAAGTCACCTGTGTCCCAAATCAAAGTCACTCATCTGAGTCTGTGGGTGGGATGAAATTTTCCGAACAGAAGCCAACACAAGTCCAGTGCATTAATTCTGACAGCAACAAGCCCAGTTGGTTCAAACGCTTGAGAAACCCTTGGTACTTGTATTTATAACAGACCCTCCCAGGGCCATATCTAGTGTGCTTAAAATTTACACATTCCATATAAGAGTTTATGTAAACTATTTTACAATTGAGTTGCAGCAAACTAGTATACAATGTTACAATGAAATTATGTGAGTTTTTTTTTCCTGTAATTCAGAGCTAAGAATTTCATTTTCAGAACACAAACATTTTAGAACCTTATTAAAAGCTTATAGGCACAAGGCATGGCCCAGAAAGCAACCATAATCCCTGCACAAAGAAGTAACTCATTGATTATTATAAAATACTTAAATTTATTGGCTTTTAAAGAATTGTTAGATCATCCAATGGGGTGATAAACTCCCTATGAAAAGTATCCTCACTCACCTGTTTGTGTGTGACTTATATGCTGACGTATGTGAATGCAGCCTGTGTTTATGTTGTCTTCTATGTTGTGTGTAAGCTATACTAGGAAAGCTAATTATTAAACTCTGCAAATACACCAAGAGGCTACTGTGAATGATGCACCCAAAAATAAAATCTAAAAATAACTAAGCAATAAATAACCATTTGCAGATGGGAATTGTTCCTGCAGTTTTCTAAACAACAGCAGGTTTCTTTAAGACATTATGATATTTCCTGATATTTTATTAGCTGTACTAAATCTTCCTCCACTTAAAAGGCAGATAATTTGAATAATGCGTGATAAAATTGACTGGATCCTAATTAAAGTTATTTTTAAGACAATATCAAACCATTGCTTTTATCTTAGAATAATTTCTTGTATGCATATTCTTCTGTGTTAGTTAAAAGTACCAAAAGAGTCATTTCTGAGAGGCAGAGCATTCCAGCAATTATTTTAGAATCTTGCATTGACACAAATGTTAAGGGCCACTCTTCAAAGTAATATCTTGATTACTTGTTCTATTTGTTCAGGTTCATTCAGAGAGAAAAAAATTTTCAAAAGGAACAAAATAGAGCTAAAAGTTCTCTATGGCCTTCTTTATTGCAGAAATTGGTATATGAGGAAGTTTCAGAACTTGCAGTGAGATACTTACTGAAAAATGTAAGGCGTATTAAGGATTCTTAGCAGGGTGACATACCAAACTTTACAAGACAATTAAAATAATATTAAATAAGATTTAAGATCAATATGCACAAAATTAGCTTGATATGTGATCGTCTGGGAGGGTTTATCTATCCAGGAGTCATGCAAAGTATTTGGTACAATCTTTCAAGGGAGCTCCAGTTTATATGGTCTTCTGCCACCACTAATGTATATGTACTTAGTGGCCCAGCCATGTGCTTCAAATTTAGCTCAACACAGTCCCAGTACTAATAATATATTTAATAACATATTAATTTTCTGCTCAAGATAGTGCTCATCAAATGGCAAACTTTGGCTCTGGTTTTAAGCTAAAAGAACAGTGTAATATACTCTTCTCTCCAACTCTAAGGAAGTTATTGCATATTTCATTCCTAAGGTGAATGTGATGTATGAAAAAATAATGATGTGACTCATTTATGTCGATAAATAAATTACAGTTTAAGAGCACAAACTTTAAAATCAGAAAAAAATCCATCAATTACTAGCTATATGACCTTGATTAAGTTTTCTAACTGTAATGTTCTCATCTGCAAGATGATAATGATGATGCCTGCTTTCTAAGGTTGTTGTGAGAACTGGATGAAATAAGTTATATGAAAGACAAAATGCAATGGAGAATTGAGGAAATTATTTTATTTAGCCTACTACAACATGAAGAGCATCCATTAATGAGGACAGGCTCAAAGAAAAGGAAGGAGCCTGGTGTTTTATGGAGGCAGATATATAAGGTGCTCACCCTGGAATCCTATGGGTGTTACAGGACAGATGATAGGAGGAATGATGGAGGTGAGCATTAACTTGAAATATGGCTGAACAGGGTGGTCCTTTGTGGCTTTTCTTCTTATGGCTCTTTTCTGGGAACACAGAGCTCAGATAAAGTCCAACATTGTCAGTCTTTTCCTTTTGTTCAAGACAAATGAAAGTCATTCTTCACTCAACATTCAACAACTCAGAAGCAATAACAAGCATCCCAGGTGGGGTGAGGCAGGGTTAAAGAAATAATCTCAATGGTTCTTATTGGCATTTTTACTATAAAACTAGTTGAGTCAGTCAGTTGTTTTAGAGGTCTGAGGTGAAGCATCTTAAAAGAGTGATGATGCCTAAACTGGAAAAGAGAAAATACTAGTATAATAGGTGTCACTAAAGAGTCAGTTATTGGCCGGGCGCAGTGGCTCACGCCTGTAATCCCAGCTCTCAGGGAGGCTAGAGGCGGGAGGATAGCTTGAGCCCAGGAGTTCGAGACCTGCCTGGGTAATACAGCGAGACCCCGTTCTCCACAAAAGGAAAAAAAAAAAAAAAAAAAAAAAAAAAAAAAAAAAAGAGTCAGTTATTGAACCTAAGAGTAATAATCAGTGCAGCAGATTCTAAGAGGTTGCTGGAGGAAATCTTACGGTTATGCAATACCATTGGTTAAGTGTCTTGAAGCTTGCCAGCTAGAATGTGCATGTTCTTGGTGATGTTGTCCACGGCCTTCCTTACTTTTCATAGTCTATGTGAAAATCCATGGTTTTCTTAAATAATCAAGGATATAATAAAGTCAGTATAAACCATAGGTTAGTCTGTTAAGACCTAAACAGAATCTCTGCTATTGAGGTAGATTACACAGAAGCTAAGGAATAACCATTTATTTACTCTTATGAAGAGCAGACCAGTAATTTTAAAAATGCTATTTTAATAGAGAAAACTAAATGCTAGTTTTGCAACAGTATAATATTTGATAGAATATTCTTTTTTAAAATGTTATAAATAAATCAAACTTTAGCCAGCTTTGGCTATGACAAATAAAATTCCTTTTCCAAAAGTTTTCATATCTTTTATAGCCATATATAGCCTTACAGTACAAATCTTCAAAGTGGTGAAAATGAACATGATCATTAACAAACCCAAAATATATAGCTTCTTTATAGCATATAAAAGTAAAAATAAAAAGTAAACAAACTTAAAACTATGATAAGTAATTGTTTTGATATTTTATGTTACTTAGAAATAATCTAGGAATCTAACATAGCCCATAAGTAACTCAATTTATTATCCATTCAAGGTTTCAAGCTACCTAAAGATTTTGTAAGTTATCTTCAAGCTAGCATACTAAAAAGTATAACTGCTAATGAAATAAAGTTTTATTCAATTGGTAAATACAAATAATTATTCAATTTGGTAAATACAAATTTATATTTTTTATGACTTAAACACTAAGTAGAAGAAATGTTAGCATAGTTACCAGCAAACCTGTAAATTTTAAGGAAAACATAACCAAGTAAAATAAAAATCTACGTGAGTATTATAGTTAACATTGATAAATTAAATAAAACATGGCTGCTTTATTAAACTAAAAATATTAATGTCTCATTGGTAAAGATTTGCCTACATTATATAAGCTTGAAACCTTAAAACTTTTCTGAATTAGTTTTAGAAGGACATTTTAAAATTTAGCACACTGAAAGTCTTAGAAATTCTGATAATTTTACGAATATTCAATTTCTAAGCAATAATTTACCTCTAAGTCAATTAGAATAGAACTTTAAGAGATTTTACGATCAAATTTGGTAAAACTATCTAGAAGCAGGAAAATATTATACTTTCATACAATGAGAGGTAAAAGCCTTTCTGAAATACAGACATAAATGTATAAAAAAAGAGAAAAAGTTTATAGCCTCAACTCTAAAATTCAGTCATGGGTTAAGCATAAACACAGAAATACAAAACTCACTAGTCCATGTCAAAGAGCTATTCTCATCTCAGTGGGTACAAGCTCTTGATTGATTTGTCCTCAAAACAGACATGTAGACAAACACAAAATACTAACACACTAGAGTTTCTAACATCTTTCACCCAACAAAGACAGATCTCTATAAATCATTCTTTTCTTTAAGAGATCAGCAAATGCTCAGACCACAAAATCAAAATATGTGGGCGCGAGAAATCAAGTGAATATTCAAAAAAGAAACAAAATCAAATCATTACCATGCTATTGGTAGACAAGAGCCCACGTCACAGGACCAGAAGTTGGAATCACCACTGGGTCCTGAGTCCCAGATCACCAGTCAGGAGTGGATCACAAAGGGCTCTAAGAGGTCTTACTGAAGTAGAGTAAGCAGGTATTCCTA
Source organism: Rhinopithecus bieti (assembly GCF_001698545.2). Classification (NCBI taxonomy): domain Eukaryota; kingdom Metazoa; phylum Chordata; class Mammalia; order Primates; family Cercopithecidae; genus Rhinopithecus; species Rhinopithecus bieti. The sequence goes on along the minus strand of NW_016803776.1, from coordinate 845,613 downwards.
AGACAAGGGCTGATCATATCCTGGTTATGGCACTAAACTGCGAAAGACAAGTGTACCAAAGAAGTGATTTTATTTAGACCACTGCAGTAGAGAGAATATTCATTAGTGAGGAACATCTCAAAGAAAATGAAGGGGGTCTGGGGTTTTTTAGAGACAGGTAAGCAAGGGAGCCATCCAGGAGTTTGTGGGAGTAATAAGAAAGGATAGAGGTGGGCCTTAGCTTGAAATACACCAGCTCAGGGTGATCCTTATGTAGGAGGATTTCTTCACCATTGCTTCTTTCCAGGAGCAAAGGACTCAAAATTCAACATTGTCACATTGTCAACTATATAAAATGTTTGTTCATAAAGAACAAAGTATTAGCAGTTGTTAGAGAGGGCAGCACACTTCACAGTGCACTTCCTATATTCTAACTGCCTAGGAGCAAATCCTGACTATTCTTCACTAGCTATATGACTTTGGGAAAATATACAATTTCTGATTCTTATTTTTCTTATCAGTTCATTGGGCATTAAAACAGTAGCTTCACCATAAAGCTGTTGCAAAGATCAAATGCAGTAAAGATGAAAAATTCTGAGACCATAAGCTGGTGAGCTGTGATAAACAATACTATTTTCATCACCAGTTAGAACTAAATGAATGCCAAAAGAAAGGAGATAATTGTTCTATTTCTAAAATCTATTTGACAAAGTAAACATTTTTATAACACAATGACTCATTTTTTTTATTTGCCAGGTTAGTTTGGTAATTTTAATAGAAATTTTTGATAACTCTTAACTAAACATTTTCATCACTTCATTAAGATGGGGGGAATTTTTAATTTGTTTCTTCAAAAGAAATTTTTTATTGCAGAGTAAATGGAAGATAAAACAATTAATTGAATATTAACAAATTAAACCAACGTAAAATTCAAAGAAAACTAAATGGTATTTTTCTGTGTTGTGTTAACATCCATAATTCTGTTTTTTTCTACCCTAGCTGATGTAAACTACCAAGACAACTGTCTGAGGATGGTTTGAAAAGAAATACATATTTTAAATCTTACCATCTTCTTTTTCTTTGGATGAGTGAAACGAATGGAAAGGAAATCTCACCAGATCAGAGTTTATGTGGACATGGTTCTGTGAGAGCAAAGGTTTTGCTATTGAAGAATAGCAAATAAAGCAGGCCTATAAATTCCTTAACAATCATGTTAATTATCTTCCTCTACTTGGACTTTAGAGTGCTTTGTCACAGGTTAAGTCTACACCTTTTTCAGTTCTCAGTCTCCCACTGATGCTAGTAATGCGATCTAATTAATGACCTTTACAATATCAAGGAGGAAAATAATTTATGCTGAATTTCTTGACTCTCTACCTGTGATGAAGAAAAGTTTACAAAAGATGGGAGGTGGGCATTATCTTCAGCAAACTAATGCAGGAACAGAAAACCAAACACCACACGTTCTAACTTATAAGTAGGAGCTAAATGATGAGAACTTATGAACACAAAGAAGGAAACAACAGACACTGGGGCCTACCTGAGTATGGAGGGTAGAAGGAGGAAGAAGGACAGAAAAGATAAATATTGGGTACTGGGCTTAATTCCTAGGAGATGTCCATATCATTATCAGCATTTTTGTCAAAGCCATTCAACAAGTTTTTAGGGAGTTCCAAACTTTCCCACATTTTCCTGTCTTCTTTTGAGCCCTCCAAACTGTTCCAACCTCTGCCTGTTACCCACTTCCAAAGTCACTTCCACATTTTCAGGTATCCTTTCAGTAGTACCCCACTCCTGGTACCAGTTTACTGTTTTAGTCCGTTTTCACACTGCTGATAAAGACATACCAGAGACTGGGAAATTTACAAAGTAAAGAGGCTTAATAGAGAACTCACAGTTCCACGTGGCTGGGGAGGCCTAACAATCATGGTGGAAGGTGAAAGGCACATCTCACGTGGCAGCAGACAAGAGAAGAGGGCTTGTGCAGAGAAACTCCCCTTTTTAAAAACCATCAGATTTCATAAGACTTATTCACTATCACGAGAACAGCATGGGAAAACCTGTCCCCATGATTCAATTACCTCCCACTGGGTCCCTCCCACAAAACATGAAAATTCAAGATGAGGTTTGGGTGGGAGCACAGCCAAACCATATCAGGGTGGAAAGCCCAGATGAAAGGACAAGGAACTTAGTATTGTGGAGAGGCTAGAGAACACTGGGGAACATGAGGAAGAACAGCTTCAATGTGGCATTGGGGGCTGACTAAGCCGATGGATTAGCCTGAGGCTGAGTGGGCTTCCTAAAAACCAGAGTCAGAAGAAATTGGCTATAGGCAGACCAAATCAAAAAGGCTCAAATAACAGGAAAAGTCCAGACTCCCTGCCCTTGTTGTACCAGCTTGCTATAGACTTGATGTTTTTGTCTCCCTAAAATTATTTTAGTGAAACCTAACCCCCAATGTGAAGGCATTTGGAGATGGGGCTTTTAAAAGGTAATTAGATTATAAAGGCAGAGGCCCCATAAATAGGATTAATATCCTTATTAAAAAGACCTAGAGACATCCCTTCCTCCTACTGCCATATGAGGATGCAGCACAAATATGGTGGCTATGAATGAAGAAATGGGCTCTCATCAAAACCTGATCCTGCTGGCACCCTGATTTCAAACTTCCAGTCTTCAGAACTGTGAGAAACAAAGGTCTGTTATTTATAAGTTATTCAGTTTATGATATATTGTTATAGCAGTCTGAGATGACTAAGACACTGCCAGTTTACTGGCTTTTTGATAAATAACAGATAACTGATTATTTTAAAACTCATATGGGTATGGGAGCACTAGGGAGAGAAAAGAGGAGATAAAATATACATGGAAATTAGCACATGCTCTCTAGGGTTTTGCATAAACCAGGTGGTAGCCCCAAACGAAAATCAATAACCACTGCTTCTATCTGTGGCTCTGTTTCCACAGAAACATGTTTGTGGGTGAATTTGGAAGGCAGATTTACAATGCCAAAACAATCAGTCTAAAAAGAAGAAAAAATTCCAGTCAAATAAACTTTTTTACTGTAGTAACAAATGTTTTTTACTAACATTTTTTCCATTTAATTAACTGAATTTAAAGAGGTGTTATCAAATAAGCTCAGTCATGCTCCTGTAAGCACAATAATATTGAAATGTGGGGACAATATTAGCTTCAGTGTAAACGGAATATGTGGAAGGTTGTTGGAAAATACTTGGCTGACCGGTCAAGTTGAAGCTATCTTCAAGAATAACAAATATAGTCAAACTTAACTTTAGGGAGCTGTGATAGTGAGGTTATCAACACTAATTAAAAGAAAAACAAACAAACAAAAAACGCTTTTGATTTCTGCCTTCCTCTATCTTAAATGTCATGCCATACATATTTTAGGCCCTCCATTAAAATGTTCTTGAAATTATCTGTCAGAGGGAGTATGTATACATGACTCCCTACTACAAGCACAACAAAATTCTTTCTAAGACCCATTCATTAGTAAAATGAACAACAGTGTCAAACTCAAAATACTAAGTGTTTAGAACTTTAATCATTATAAAACATAAATTTGTGACAGTTCACTTTTAAATACCAGTCAATCTAAGTCTCTAAAGACAATGTGATCCTCATATATTAGAAGGGTGCTTTAGCATTGAGTCTCAGATCTGGATCTTCCTAAATTCTCCTAACTTGTGAGTTTTCCCTAGACTCTGGAGTAGTGATGAACCTGCAAGAGTTGTAGAGGACAGGGCAGGAGGATGAAGGTAATATCATTGGCCTCAGCTGTGACATCTGTGAGAGATTTGAAGAAAAATGAAATTGAGATCTAGGTAGATTTTCATATTTACAAGGAAATCTCATTCTTGCCATAACACTTCACAATCTCCATAAATTATATAGATTAACCAAGTTTCTCACTTCTTAAATCAGATCCTCCCCATTTACTTATCTTCTACTATCTTATCTGAAATGAAATGCTAGTTTCTTACCTACCATCCTTTATTCCCTTCTCCCTTAGAAGCAGCATCCCAAATTGAATGGCCATCATCTCTATTGACACTACTTTAAATGCCTCCTTAAAACATCTTTCTGCTTCTACTCTAACTCCTTAAGTTCTTTCTCCTCACCTCACATCAGAGTGACCTTTGTAAACTTTAATCATATCAATTCCACATTTAGATGAATTTCCCTGGTATTGAGATCAACACCCAACCTTCCGACAGAGACTCACAAGGTTCTAAGTGAGTCAATGCCTCAGTCTCTGACTTCAACAATCTTCACTCTTATCAGAGACCAATCACAATGGCCTTTTGGCTCCTTAAATACACCAAGCTCTATTCACCCTCAGAACCCCTGTCCTTGCTGTTCTTTCTGCCTGGTAGGGCCTGACCTAAGTTCCTTCCATGGCTGGCTCTTCCTTATCATTCAAGTCACAGGCAGATGTCACAGGTCTTTCCTGCCCACCTAATAAAGGACCCCCACTGCCCAGTCACCATCGCAGCATCCTGTTTCACGATGTTCATGCCATTGATCATTATCTGGAATACCCGTATCTATTATTTGTGTAATTTTCCTGGACTAGAAGCTTTTTAAGTGCAGAAGGGCTTTCACTACTCTCCTTCCAGAGCTTAGTAAGTATTCAGTAAATATTTGCTAGATAAAAGGAGGGAAAGGAGGAGAGAAGGAAAGAGAGAAGAGAAGGAAGGAGGGAAGGGAGAAAGGAGGGGATTTAGTTAGGAACTTCAGTTGCTGTCCATCTATAAGTAATCAATATATATTATAAGATTTAGCAAGCCAACTAGCTGAGGAATATGAAACTACATTAGTATCTTAAAAGTATAATGAGACACCTGAAATAAAATTTTAAAAGCACATAATTTTAAATTCAGTGATGACATAACCTATTTCTAAAGATTTCACTGCTTTCCTTCAATGTTCTACCCTAGCTGGATAAAATTGTTCATGAGCAAAGTAACTGGATGGTTAAAAAGTAGGATTAGACAATAGATGCTGGGTTACTCAGCACAGTTCTTGCACAAAGAATCTGACAAATCTCAACAACTATCAAAGTGTCTTAGATTATATCTTGTTGTCAACAGATTTTCTGAATAAGCACTTGGCTCTCCCATTTACAATAAGAGCAAAAGAATGAGTCACCCCGCATTGGGTCCATATGCAATGTTTGATACTATGTTCTCTGAACCTTGGCAGTATATTTGCTTCCCCTTAATAATGATAGTAGCACTTTCTTCAGCTGTCAGCCAGCCATGCCTGCTAGGCCTTTATTTCCTTTCTATAAAGCTCTCTTTCATTGCAGCTTCACATATGCATCTGATTTGGTCTCTGCTCTGTGTGGCTGCCAATGTGTGGAATGTGTTTGATCTTGACGAAACTATAGGAGTAGAGATAGAAATTTATCAGAATCTTACATTCTTTTTTGCCTTCAATTGGGTTGGGTACCTTGAAGATAAAAAATAAAGCAGCATTATTTTCAGGCTGATTCCTAGAGAAAACTTCATGTGAACTCAATAGCTAATAAAAGGCACATAATGGACTATAAAACCTTTCAATTATAAACATGTATTTAACAAAAGTTTAGAATAAAATGTAACAAAAAAGCAGGCGCCGACAGATGCAGAAAATAAATTACCCAATCACTCCTAAATTCTTAGAGCAAGGCACTTATCTACTCCTTGCAATACGAAATTTCCATGGAGAAAAGATACAAAGATTCACATTAAACTAAAGTTCTGAATCTGATTGAACCTTAGTTTTACAGTTGCATATTTTCCTGATATTTTTGTGGTCTGTGCTTATACGCTTATAACAGCCTATCATGAAATGAGGCATAAGCAAGATAAAAAAATTTCCGTGATACACTAAAGCCAAAAAAAGAAAAGGTGATGAAATAAGGAAGTGGAATTTAGAGGAAGGTTAATTCTCTTGGAATTCAAAAAGCACAATATTTCATTGTGATAAATAGCTCTTTCCCCAATAAATGGGGTGTAATTGTAAATCTTTCAGTTGTGGGCAAAAGTTACAAATGAATCATGTCATTATAGGGGAGCCTATCTGGCAATTCATACTTAGATTCAAAGAGCATTTACTATCTGCCAAGTGTTGTGTGGCAGTGCCTTATGTTACCTTACTTATTTCTCACAATTACCACATAGAGAAAGCATCATGGTCAGCTTTTGTCATATGAGAAAACAGATGCTCAGTGAACTAAATTCACTTGTGCTTAGTTGCACAGCTTAAAATGGCAGCTCTGGAAGTCACACCTATGTTTATTAGATTCCAAGTTATTTGACGGACAGGCTCAGAACTGTCAGAGAAATGAATCCTGGAAAGTGGGAGGTCAGGACGTATGAATGAAGAAAAAGTTTATAGATAGAAGGAAGGGTACATCGCCTGTAATCCCAGTACTTTGGGAGCCCGAGGCAGGAGGATCACTTAAGGTCAGGAGTTCAAGACCAGCTTGGCCAACAGGGCGAAACCCTGTCTCTACTAAAAATACAAAAATTACCCAGGCATGATGGTGCATGCCTGTAGTCTCAGCTACTCGGGAAGCTGAGGCACAAGAATCACTTGAGCCCAGGAGGCGGAGGTTGCAGTGAGCTGAGATCGCACCACTGCACTCCAGCCTGGCTAACAGAGTGATGCTCCATCTCAAAAGAAAAAGAAGAAGAAAGGCTATGAGGTTTAAGACAAAATTCTCAGAGAAATAGGGAAAGGATTAAAGGGTTTCCTACTCCTGAGAAAAACTGTAAACACCATTTACAATCTATCTTGCTCTGCTGCCTCAGCTTATCACCCTGACCCTAAATGTGGGTAATCCCCAAGGCTCTGTCCTCATCTCCTTTTGTTACCTTCTTCCTCAGGGATATCATCCTCTCTGTAGGTCACCTATGTAAAGACAACTCCCAGATGATACCTCTAGCCTTGACCTCCCATGGAACCTCCAATCACATCATGTCCAAATGCTGGACATTTTCACCAGCATATTATAACCTCCTCTCAAACTCAATACTTGTAAAAGAAGGAATGCCTCTCCTCCCCACTTTGGTACTCAAACTTCGCTTCCTCCTGCTACCGCTATTTCTATCTACAATAAATCATCCATCCAAGCCCCTTGACACAAAATTCAACAGCATCATTTTTTTTTCCTTTTTCTTAACCTTCACATTTTTCACTGGTTTGTATTGATTCTATCTTTTAAATCTCTTACATTTATACCTTTATTCTCTTATATCTATATAGATATTAAAGAATAATGTTTTTTAAAACTATATAATCAAGACTCTCATGTAATTAAACCCATGTTAAATATGGTAACTCTTTTAATTAACAAGAAACCAGTAAGCTATTCCAATCAAAGAATCACCCATATATAAGCAATAAGAAATACTAACATGAATTTCTAAATAGAGGTAAATAAGTAATATTCAAAAGTAGATATAAAATGGGTTTATTACATAAGTAGAGGGGGAAGGAAAATGAATTGTTCCTACAGCAGACAGATCTCATTTGCATGTCTATAAAGAAGATTAATTGGTATGACAATCAGTTAACCACAACTTACATTGTAAATCCTTGGAAAACAGCTCACAGGCAATGAAAGACAGAAACCCCATAGATTCAAATAAACTGGCAGAGTGCTCACTAGAAAACACCTACTTTATCAGCTGAAAGCACCTAGTAATCTTTTTCATTTATTTCAAGGCCTTTCACAAATTTTCTTGGTTCAGGTGTTAGTCCTTCATTTTGGACTTCAGAATGTCACATGTGGATTATTGCCATAGTTTCTGACTCCTCTCCCTGCATTTATCCTCTGAATGAGTTGGCCTTAACACTCAGCTTGACTAAACTTTAGACAAGTTGTGTGTGCGTGTGTGTGTGCGTGCTTGTGTGTTTGAGATGTAGTCTCGCTCTGTCACCCAGGCTGGGTTGCAGTGGCACAGTCCTGGCTCACTGCAACACTGCAACCTCCGCCTCCCTGATTCAAGCAATTCTCCTGCCTCAGCCTTCCAAGTAACTGAGACTTCAGGCACATACACCATGCCCTGGTAAATTTTGTATTTTTAGTAGAGACAGGGTTTTACCATGTTGGCCAGGCTGGTCTCAAACTTCAGACTTCAAGTGACCTGCCCACCTCAGCCTCCAAAAGTGCTGGGATTGTAGACATGAGCCACCACGCCCAGCCTAGACAAGTTTATTTCTAACTTTAGGCCTCTGTCCTCCCTTTCCTTAGAGCATTTACTTTAGAAAACTTGCAGTTGTAAATTCTTTCTCTGCCTTTTAGATGTGGTAAAAGAAAAAGTACAGTTGAATTAAATTTAAAGGAGTTTAATTGAGCAATGAATGATCTGCGAATTGGGCAGCCCCCAAAATTACAGCCAATTCAGAGAGACTCCAGGGATGCCTCGTGTTCAGAACAAATTTATAGACAAAAAAAGAAAAGTGATGTACAGAAATCAGAAGTGATGTTCAGGAACAGCTGGATTGGTTACAGGTTGGCATTTACCTCATTTGAATATAGTTTGAACACTCCACACTGTGTGAGTGGTTGACGTATGGCTGCTGGGATTGGCCAAGGCCCAGCCACTGTTACAGGCACACACTCCCAAGTTAGGTTCTCAGTCTTGTCTACCTATTAAGTTAGGTTGCATTTCATCCACGTGGACTCAAATACAGAAATAGGGAGTCCTTCTCAGGCCATGTTTAGTTTGCTTTAACAGATATAAATCTTCTATAACCCAGGAGTGTCTGAAGGACCTAGGAACCATCCTTTTGAAATATACTCATCAAGAAAGATAGCACTCTTATCGTCCAGTCTCTGTGGAGACATAGGAGCCTAAGTTTTAAAACAGCCAGTTAGCAATTACAGACATTCTCATCACATTGATCAACTTCTCCACTAACTTCCTTCAGTATTTTTCCACTAGTGCATCTCAGTACTTAAAAACTCTTCCACTTTTCATTCCGCAAAATTGAATTCAATTTCTCTCCTTATTGTGGTAGTCTTGAATAAGATCTTCCTGTTTAACTGGTCTGATGCAATTAATATTATTATCATCATCATTATTATTATTATTATTTTGAGACAGCGTCTTACTCTGTCACCCACATTGGAATGCAGTGGCGGTATTTCAGCTAACCTCAGCCCCCACCTCCCTGGTAAAACAATGCTCCCACCTCAGCATCCCAAGTAGCTGGGACTACAGGTGCACACCATCATGCTTGGCTAATTTTTTAATAAATTTTTGTAGAGACGAGGTCTCACCATATTGCCCAGGCTAGCCTTGCACTCCTGGGTTCAAGCAATCCCACCTCAGTCACAAAAAGTACTCAGATTGCAGGTGTGAGCCAGCATACCTGGCCTGAGGCATTTTTTCTTTTGTATCTCTACCTCATCCAGTCTATCACAAACACCAAATCTTCCTAAGACACCATTCAATTCATAGCCTTCTCTCCTACCAAAATTGTTACCCACCATCACCACCAAAAGCTCTTGGGCTACAAATAAGACAAATGTATTTTATTTGAGCTCTATAACATTAAATAATTAATCTAGTATTTTCAAGTCAGTAGATTTTACAGAAGTTTTTTCTTGAACAATCACAAGAACTGTCAACCCTACAGAGGTTGCTTTCGAGTCTGGCTATAATCAGCTAGAACTGCATAGTAGAACTCACTATTAGCAAAGATTGGTTTTTCACATCCCCCATTCCTATGTCCATGGGACCTGTTGCACTTACACCTGGCCGTTTTACTTACTCATAACTTGCCTGGCCCCTGTGGGCATTTCTGTTTTTAAATCCTCCTAGTCAATGGGATAAAATCCAAACTCCTAATGTTTCTCTACCAAGTTACTTATATTGAGAACTTTGCCTCCTACTTTGTTTTGCCACCTCAGACTTTTCCCTGCTGCCCTGGAATAGGTTTTTTTTTTTTTTTTTGGCTTATACTGTTCTTCCTATCTGGAATGTACTTATTTCTCTTGTTTTATTACCCCTATCCTCAGTCATCAAATCCTATTTGAGATTTAGAACCCAGCTCATGTGTTGCCTCTTTCAGAAAGTCTCCCCTAACTATCCCAGATAGACCTAGTCAGTAATAATTATTGTCCATCCAACTCACAACAGCCTTTATCAAGACCTCAAGAACAAAACTGTTCTTATTTTCTGTACACCTACTCCATTCTCCACACTCCCAGCTTTCTAAAGCACAGCGGTTGAATATGATTAAATTGAATCGTATCTGTTCTTTCCACCTAAATTGTTTTGGCCTAAAATTAGGGTCAAATATTAAACTTTCTCTTAATCTTTATAGTCTCTGGCCCAAGGTCTTACATGCAATACACAATCAGTAAGTGAACAAATAGGATACTTCCAAAACCTTACCTGAGAAAAGGTCAAAGATCTGTTAAAGGGATTTAGGCTCAGAATCCATAGAAGAAAGCAACTAATTGGGTTTGTCAGGTAGTTACAGATGAATATTCATATAAATGAATTTAGCATGTACCAGATTTCTTTTCTTTCTATAAACTGTAATAGTAATTCTTCCTGCTCCAAAAGCAGGATGATTTAAACAAACATATGAATATAGAAAGAAGAACCAGAAGCAGGCCACAGTCTGAAATATGAAGAAGGTAATTCTCTTTAATTCCTTTAGTTGTGAAGTGCAGATCCCTGGCAATGGAACCCTTCCATGGGGGAACATCTTAAGTATTTTATTAATTTGTTTTTAGTGGCTTATAGCAACACAAATTTATTATCCCATGGTTTCTGTGGGCCTAGAACCCAGTGCAGATTAGCAGGATACTTTGTCTCTGGGTCTCTGACAAGGCTACATTCGAGGGTCAACTGGGGATATGGATTCATTTCTATGCTCACTCCAGTAGTTGGCAAGATTCATTTTTCTCACACAAGTTTTGAACTGAAGGCTTCAATTACTCCTGAGCTATTGGCCACAATAGGTATCATCTAAGAAGTGTCCACTCAAAGACAATTTCATTTCAGCATTAGGGAAACCAGCACAGGTACTCTCAGACCATATGAAAGACAAGAAGGTCAAGTCACAATAGGTACTGGCCATAATAGGTATCATCTAAGAAGTGTCCACTCAAAGACAATTCCATTTCAGCATTAGGGAAGCCAGCACAGGTACTCTCAGACCATATGAAAGACAAGAAGATCAACTCACAGCAAGGTCAAATCACTTGTTCAAGGGCACATAAATGTTCAAGGAGTCAGGGCTGAAGTTAGATGTCTGACCGCCCAAAGATGCAGTAGGAGAGAGGTGGCTGCAGGGAGACTGTCGGGCACCAGGGAATTTACAACCAGTTCTGTAAGTGGAGCCCATATAGGAAACAGGAAAAAAATGACACATAGATATACACATCCAAAATGGGACAACAGGCAATACATTACTGCAAGGAACAGGGCTGCGCTTTGGTCAAGGAACAGGCCGAAGTGGGCATCTCAGCCAGAGTTTGCAGTGCACGTGCACAATTCCATGTATAATGTAAACACAGCTGTGTAGCCACAACATGGGAAGGCTATCCCTTGGCTCTATGCCACTATTGTCTATAAAAGGTATAATTGCCCTGCTGACACTGTATAGGCATGTGTCCAGAGAAAGAGAGAGACAGCAAGAGCTGTTCATCTTTGCAGACAGAAAGGAGAGAGCCAGAACAGAGCTCAGCTTGCTGGTGCCCAGAGAAAGAGAAAGAGAAAGAGAGTCGGATACGTCCATCTTTACAGACAGAGAGAGGGCATCCAGGACACAGCTCAGCTCACTCATGCCCAGAAAGAGAAAGAGTTAAGCTGCTTACCCTGAAGGCAAGTGAGAGCCAGCCTCATAGCTGTGTGTGGGAGCCGCCAGATTAAGCAGCCAAGACAGGACAGACAGAAGCTGTCGATGAGACCTGCTACTGAATAAAGCCATATTTCACCCAACTGTGCCCCCCCACCACGAGTGTTCTTTCAGCTTTCTTCTCATCCACCCACTCCTTTCGGACCTCAACATGACATTGTTGCAGTCGTGAACCTGACAATTGGCAATGTCAGCAGGCTGAGGTGAGTGGGTCTTCAGCCTCTGAGGGCCCCCGGTGGGCTATGTGACCGCAGTACGGGCTATGGTACCTGGTGGTGGCAGTGCTGCTTGGAGCTCACCCAATGGAAACGTGAGAGGCAGTGAATGGGTCTCCAGCAAGTGTGGAGAAGGCACTGAAGCAACTGGAAGTTCATAGCACCAAGAAGGAACACACCTTCACTGGCAGAGTCAGATGGGCATTTCTGACAGTACTATGTGAAGTGCATCCTCAGTCCCTGTGGGACGCAGCACAGGTAAGGGACCTCCAGGCACAAGTTGAGCACCTGGGGGCCAAATACACAGCTTGGAGCAAAACCTTGGGGTGAAGGACCTCCAGGTGCAAGCAGGGTGCTTAGAGGCTCAGATAAATAGCCTGGAGTCACAAACAGTTGTCAGCAGAGACTTTGAGCCGGATCTGCCGGCGGGACACTCTCCCACTCAGTCTGATGCTGTTGCAGAGGAGGAGGAGGACGCTCCTCTGCTATGGGCTCATCCTGTGATCCCTACCCCAGAAGGTAGAAGATGAGCAGCTGATAGGACCCCAGGGGAGAGCCCAGCCCCCCCTTCCCCCGCCCAGTGGTGAAACACACCTCTTACAGTGCTTATACCCCCACTGAGTTGCAGGAGTTAGGTAAGCAATGCAGGCAGCACCCAGGGGAGCACCTCCCAGCCTGGTTACTCCGCCTTTGGGATGAGGGGGCTGACAGCATTTCTTGCTCCACTTTTGAGATGGAGAAGCTGGCTTCTATCACAACTCACCCCTCCCTTCGTCAGCAGCTACAGATGTGCTGACAGTTGGCACAAGGGCAAGGTGACCACATGTTAATTGAGTGGCTGATGGCAGCCATATGGACTGTTTGGAATGATGCTGGAGAGACAACAGAAATTGTGAGTAAATGGCAATCGTATACTGATTTGGTGCAGGTACTCCAGGAGATGGGTATGCAGCAGGCTATGTCTGATCTGTATACCCAGGGGCCAGATGATGAACATTTTACCTCCCACATGAGGGATCTTGTGTTGGGCTCAGTGCCCCTGAGTGCTTTTGGCTCCCTAGCTGCAGTTCACTCCGTATGTGGGGTGCCACATACATGAAACGACGACTGCTATGGCAGCCCTCAGGGAGGCATAAGGCCATTGGCAGGACTGGGGAACCCAGGCCATAAAGAAGGGGAAGGTGTCCCCTCTGCAGGTAACCACCCCATGAGATCAAAAGGGGCCCCAGGGGGTGACCCACATGCAGATGTGGATTGATTTAATTGCAGCTGGGGTTGCTCGGGAGAAAATTGACAGGCAACCCAATGGGATGCTGCTGGCTCTGTGGAGGCAATTGTCCCCGGAGCAGCAATTCCAGAAAATGTCCAAAAGGGGACAACATACTCTTGCTCAACCCAGCCCCACCCAGATGCTGTACTCAAGGACTACTTGCTGACAGCCAAAGAGACCGGACCCTTCCTTTGACAAGGAACTTGCCATGGTGCCTGGCTTGAGGGAGGGGACTTGATGATCAGAGGCCACATGTGGAACTGGCAATCCACTGGCCTCCCACCAATGTACAGTGGGTCCTAGAACTGGTAGACACTGCTGCAAACTGCAGCTTCGTTTATGGAAACCTGGGTAAGTTTCCGGGCAAAGCTGCATTCATTGATGGTTATGAAGGCCAGTTGGTGAAAGTGAAACCTGTGTCTCTGCATCTTAGCAATGGCCACTTGGCTCCCCACCTGTATACTGTGTAGGTTTCTCCTTTACCTGAACATATTCTGGGGGTGGACATTTTGCATGGTCTGGACTTACACACCAGGGCCGGAGAATTCGGACTCCGGGTTTGGGTAGTAAAGCCAGTACTGCGTAGACAGACCCATCACCAGTCCCATGTCTTATATAATCATAGCCATGTAGACATAACATAGAGAAGCTCACCACCTGGCTCTCAGTCACTATTGTTTGTGTGGTGTATAAATGTAACACTGACCCTGTGAAGGGGATGCTGAATCAAGCCATGTCTCGTTTACCTACTGTCTCTCGCGTGTTCTTCCAGCTCCCTGCGCCACATCCACCCACTCCCCTTGGGCCTTAGCTGGGGCTGGAACCTGACCCTTAGCATGACGTTTGGCGTAGTCATGAACCTGACAATGACGAACTTCATTTAAAAAAATTACTTAATAAAAGAACTTAGGCAAGATATTTCATGAGTAAATTTTTTGTAAAGCTTAAAGAAATGATTTTTATACTTTTCCAGAATTTCCCCCAACTTTTAAATATAAAGCCAAAAGCATACAAATAACTAAATATAAAATATTTAGCATGGAAAAATAAAACTATAAGTTTACTCACTTATGAATAGTAATGCCATATAAGACGTTAAAAGAATAATACATTATAACCAAGTATGTTTCATCCCTGAAAGTCAAAGATGTGTCTATATTAGGACATTATGGCAGAGATAACCAGCTATCCACTAAAAATTCTTGTCCCATTATCTGTGGTATATTATTTGCTGCTGGAAATTAACCGCCAAACTGAAACTACATTTCCCAGCTATTCTTGCAACTGGATGTGGCTATATGATTACATGTTAGCCAGTAGAATGTAGGCAAAAGTAGCATGTGCCACTTCAACGTACATCTTGCAAAGAACTGCTGCATTCCCTTATTCCCTTTTAAGTGGTTGGAATGGAAATGATACCAAGATCTTGGAGCTATTTTTTTTTTTTTATCTTCAACTTTTATTTTAACTTCAGGGGTACATGTGCAGAATGTGCAGGTTTGTTACATAGGTAAACGTGTGCCATGGTGGTTTGCTGCACAAATCATTACGTCACCTAGGTATTAAGCCCAGCAACCATTACCTATTTTTCCCGATGCTCTTCCTCCCTCCAACCACCCCCACAACAGGCCCCAGTGTGTGTTTTGCCCCATGTGTCCATGTATTCTTGTCATTCAGTTCCCACTTATAAATGAGAACATGCGGTGTTTCGTTTTCTGTTCCTGTGTTAGTTTGCTGAAGATGACACCAGCTATATTTTGAAGATGGCAGAGACTGTCAGTCTGGGTCTCAAATGATTATGTGGAGGAAGACTGCCTTATTAACCTACTCATCTCTAACTCTGTCTCAACAATAAACTTTTGAACTATTGCTCTTTGATTCTGTTTGTTGTAGAAGTTAGCCTACCCTAACTAATACATGTCTATTAATATAAATCATCTAGATGGCAAGAAAAAAGACACAATTATTATTAACACATTTTATGAAAGCATTTGATAAAATTCAAATTCTTATCTCTGGTGTCAATTAGTTTTGAGATCCGACAGCGTTGCTGACTTTCTTGCAGTTGGCTGTCCATTCTCCATTTCTAAACCTGTTAATGAGTTTCCCTTTTTTGCTTAAACTTACCTGACCTACCTGCTGTCACATGATACAATGATCCAACTAAAACAAGCAAAAAAAAAAAAACCACAAAAACCCAAAATGCACTTGGTTTTAAAGATTAACATTTTCTTCTACTTTTTTCTTTATCAGAAAAAAAGCATAGTTATCAAGAGCAAGAATAATTTTGATTTTCTTCGAAGTAAGCAGAACACCTTCCTTCTTTAATCCCAAAATGGTACAGGGTAAATTTATTATTTTGCTAGCACTTACAAGAAAAAGGGCCTATCAAGGTTCTGCCTCATATTACAAAATAATATCACCTATTCTATGACCCAGTAGCAAGAAATTGGCTTTGGTGATGAATTGACATATATTGGTTTAATGCAATCAGTCATCCAACAAGATCAGTAAATGAACAAAATGTCATTTCTCTCAGGTAAAAGAATCCACAACACTGGCAACATCTTTGGTAGATACTGTAGCCCTTCTTCTTTATCTAGGCTTTGTGTAGTGTTATATAATATTCTGTAACTTTTAATGAACAAGCCTTAACAGACAAAAGCTTCTTCTGCTTACAACTGTAAATTGATACAAACTTATTATCTTTCATGAAAGCCATTGTGGGTTCACAGCAGCCTTCTACTTGGAAATAATTCCTGTTTCAGAAATTACAAAACTTGCAGAAGAGCAGAGGAACCACCATTCTGTTCTTATAGAGTGATCCCTATTGGAAGCCTTTACAAGTAAACAAGGGTAGACATGCTACTGAGAAATAGAGTTAATATTATTTAAAATATATGATTACTATGACCATTCTTTTTGCTACAAATGCTTTGAGTTGCTTCTGGGATCCTGGCTTTTCCCTTATAGATTACAGTTATTCCCTGACTTGACGTAATTTCTGTATTAATCAGGTACTTTTGAAAGCAAGTGACAGAAGCCCAACTCAAAACAATTTAAGGAAAAAAGTGGAGGAAGTAATTTATATTGGCTAATGTACTTAAGAAATTCAGGAGATTATAAAGCTCAAAATAGGCTGGATTCAGGGACTCAATGTCTCCACTTTTAGATAAGTTCTCATGTGGTGGCAAAAATGACAACTGTCAATTCTAGGCTTACATCATATTTAGACCCAGAGATTCTACTGAAAAGTTCTTTCCTGAACTTTCGAATCAGTGCCCTATGTCTTGTTGTCATCTTTGAACCAGTGACTGTCTTGAGCAGATACAGTGCTCTGATTGGTCAGGCCCTGTGGGACATATCTCTTTAAGTCTTAGTAACACATATTGTAAAATTCTCTTTGAGCAATCGATTCCTGTTGGTGGGATTATTTTCTTTTTCTTTTTTTTTTTTTTTTTTGGCTGATGAAGAAAGAAGAGTCAGTCAGCCTTTAGTCATTGAGTAGTTCTTTTTTCTGTTCAAAGCTTTCTGAACAATGACTAAACCGAAGTGGGATCACTGCTCCACTGACATCATGCCCCAACCCTAATCAGTTCAGAAAGTCAGCAATAATTATGATTCAGATCAACTACAGAAAGATACCAAGAAGGAAGAAAATGGGAGAGGGATAGAAAGAGAAAGAGAGGGAGGGACTGAGGAAAGGAGAAAGGAAGGAAAGAATGGAGGGACGGAGGAAATCAGCATATATTACTTGTCAGATTCTCAGCCCACAACATCAGGCATGCAAGAAATTTCTCATTAAAATTTATTTTCAGACAACCTAGTACTGACTGTGACCCCCAGCTTCCTGGGTTAAAAGGTGATCTAACCTGTCATTGTTGTAGCATTCCCCACCCTTTACCCCAGAGTTGTGTAAAACACCAGGATCAAAATAGCACTAAGACTTTGGGGAGGCCCATCTGGTGATCATTCATCCATACTGATGCCCACTCAGACACCCATAATCACCTCAGTTCACATGGTCACTTCAGGAGAAGTTGCTCTGCTGCTTTCCTGTGAGGCTGGAGGCATATGACCTTTAGGCAGGGTGGGGAGGCCTAGGAGATGGCAGCCATTTCTGTCTTAGGTCTTGACATCATTGCAACATAATCCCTGAGCACAGGTATCCTCTCTTCTCTTCTCTCCTGTTTTTCCAATTTCTTAGAAGCTTCCCTCCCTGCTCAGCTTATTTCTGATTCATGCATCTGCTCCCAACTATCTCTGTTTCAGAATGCTAGCATAATCTCTCATGGCTTTAAAATCCTGAAAAAAATAAAGCTCAACAGAACAGAAAGAGAATTATCAAAGCTTCTGCTTTCTATGGAATACATCACAAACATTCCAGAGGCAAGAAATTACAAAGCATAGATGTGACTTTAAAATGAGGGGGAAGGTAAATGTGGGAGAAAAAAAATCACAATTTAATATTTCCTACTAGATTTCTAGCCCCATATCATTGGAAGAAAGAGAAGATGGGAAAGAGAACAAGAGGCTAAGTTCTGAAAGTTTAAGTAAATTACCAGTAAGTGGTAAAACCTGGGTATTTTTCAATCAGTGCTCTTTGCAAACCTATCCTAACCCAATACATCATTCAATTTTAAACTTAAAAAAAATTAAATTCCAAAGTTAAAATCCTCTGTTAATTTAATTACTTTTCTAGTTGTTTCATCAATTTAGTTTACTATTCCTTTAGAAATAGCTTGGATTTCTTGGAAATACGCTTGGTTTTAAGCCCTTGATTATGTTAGCAATGTCTTTTAGACTAAAAGTTTTCATAAATTCCCATAGTATAACTTAAGATTCAAAATGGCACAGACACTAGAATGTTATAAAAAATTAGAAACATTGAAAGTAAAGTCCCTAAACTCCCATTTCTTACAGCTCCTTGATAGCAAAGTGGAATTGGGGGTCTTATTTCATTGGCGATTTTTCCAAGCTGTCTTACTCATCCCTAAGATGTCAGATACCTGAAACTAAGGCAGATGGTAGATTTCCAACCATTGAATTTGTAACAGCAAGGAATCAATATGTGAATCCTTTGCTTTTACTCTGTATGTTCAAAGACCTGTGAAAGTTCCCAGAAACTACATGGGTTAGCTGAAGTCCAAATACTATGACAGAAAAAAAAATGCACTGTGAAGAGTTGTTCAGCAACAAAGCTAACACAGTAGGGTCATTTCTTAGCTCTTTATGATAATGGACCTTCTTGATGCCCCCAAGCACTGAATCCTAGAGCCCTTAAGACTTCTCCAAAATTTAGAACAATGGAGGTTCATTTAGGTAGAGAATTATGATTCTAGAAGAGAAATTCAGAGAGTTTACACATGATTAGATAATATAGTTTCTGCAGGTTTCAAACATTGTTCCTGAAATTCAGTGGGGTCTCGTCATAGATGCATTTAACTCACTTGAATTAGATATATGCAAAAAACAACTTTAAGAAAAAAATCTTACTGTTGGTTTTTGACTTCAAATAAGCCATATCCTGCTGGTGATTATAGGGGATTTTTAAAAGTAATTTGGCCTTATTCAAATTTAGTCATAAGTACTAAATTTTGAATATAATCCTCACATAATAGGATGCTACTGCAGTGTTGTCAACCTGAAAATCATGGCCAGCTTTTTAGTGGGATGATGTTAAAAGGCCTGCAGCCAAGACCATTCTTTCAGCTGACTCTATGTAAGGCACTTCACCTCCAGTGAAGTGACTCTCATTTCCTCATCTGCAAAGTTGAGGTAATAATTATCACTTCCCTTCCATCATAGTTGGGCTTTTGTAATAGTCAACTCACATAATACATATGAGAGTATTTGGTAAAATTCCAAAATTTTACCTGAATAAAGAGGATACAGATAGCCGAGAGAGAAGCACTACAAGTAGCCAGTTAGGTAAAGCAACCCTTACCGGCATTCTAATTTCTTCACCCAGTTTTCAGCCCCAGAGAAGCCTCATTCTTTACAATAGCTGTGTATACTCAATACATTCAAACTGTCTCCTTACATTCTTTTTTGAACTTCCTGTAGGTGTTATCCTCCAACATCCCACCAAAACTAATAAGTGCCACATTGCCAAAGACATGGCCAACTTTGTCTTATTAGCCCCAGGAAAATAAGTTGATAGGCTTCATCACTCTTTCTTCCTTCACATACTTTCTTCCTTTGGTTGCCAAGACACCGCAGTTACCTAGATTTCCATTCTCTGAACTCTTCTTGGGATTCTTTGCTGGCTCTTCCTCATATCCTTTTCCTTTTCATGCCCACTGGGCATGATCTTTTAACTCTGTTCTCTTCTCTGTCTACCTATTGTTTTTATGGCCTCATTCAATCACATCTATTTACCTATGACTCCAAAATTGATATCCCCATCCTGGATATTTAATCAGAACTCCACACTCAAATATCCAACTATCTAATATTTTCACATAGATATTTATTAGAAATTAAAAACAATATTTCCAAAACAACATCAGAAGCATGATCCAAAAAAGAATAAAGTTGATAAATTGAATGTCATTAAAATGAAAGAACCATTGTACCGCAAAAGGCTTAATTAAGGAGGCATGTTCTTGGCATATTTGAGTAAGAACCTGAAAATTCGATTCCTTCATAAAGGCAATAAAAATGTTGGCAAAATTTGAATAAATCAACTTTCTCAGAATTCAGGATATTTGGCAAAGACTTACCAAAATCCAAGGAGTGTTTGCTAATTTTTTTTTAAAGTGAATCTCACCAAGAAGAAAGAGTTTTGTGATACTTTAGCTTACCCTATTTCCATTACCCCATCTCCAACTCTGCAACAACCTTGAAAATCAATAGTCTCACAACCATGAGAGCTGCAAAAGACAGCAGACTAGCAGCCAACAGACAGGGAAAAATTGATATTTGGCATTTCTAAAAAGCCCCATACCCTGAGAACTAATACTAGTTGACCTATCTGAAAATGTTCTGAATAGCTCCATTCTTAGAGTTTATGTTTATTTGACCTAATTTAAAGCTCACTCTGTGCAAACAGTCCTATTCCTAGGGCATTTGTCAAAAGCAATTGGGGCAATTATTTAATATCACAGCAGCTTCAAGTATTAATATCTGTTTAGACTTACAAGAGGCTCCACGAAGACTTAAAGGGAAAAACTGAGGAATGAGATGGCCATAGGAGGTTTATAAGCTTGTGAGAATCTGTAAGGCCACATACATATGCAGATTGTGCCTATGCCCAGGAAAAGCCGATGAAGAAGTCTCTAATCTTTTCCCTCTGGTTAACCTCCAGGCTCTGTTCAAACAGGGAGTATAAGCTAAGGCTGAGCTGTAAACTGCCTAACTCAGCATTGAAGGTATGCCTCAAAAAACACACAGAAACCCTACAGAGATTAGGAGGATAATTTGTTCAAAGAATTTAAGAAAATCCCAGTCCAATAATGATCTGGCCCCTAAGATAACTGAGCAAATACTATACTACAGTGCCAGACTACTCACACAGTGGCAAAACTACATACAACAAATAATACAGACCTTACAAAATTAGTCCAGGAAAGTCACTAAACTAACCATCAACAAAAGCAAAAACAACAAATCCTGATGAAGGAAAAATTGGATTTCCAAAGTTGCTACTTACGTTATTTAAAATGTCTAATTAAAAAAAGAAGTAAAATTATGAGACAAAGAAACAGAAAAAGTATGGTGCATATACAGGAAAAAAAATCAGTCAATAGAAATTTTCCCAGATAAATGTTGGACTTAATAGACAAAGACTTTAAATCATCTATTATAAATATATTTAAAGAAAGAAAGAAAACTACATCTAAAGAACTAAAGAAAAACATAAGAATGATGAGAATCAACATACATAAATATTCCATACTTGAAAAGTACAAAATCTGAAGTGGTTATGGGACTCAATGGCAGGTTTGAACTGACAAAAGAAAGAATCTATAAACTTGAAGTCAGATCGATTGAGATTATGCAGTGTGAGGAACAAAAAGCAAAAGATTGGAGAAAATTAACAGAGCCTCAGAAACTGTAGGACATCACTGAGTATGGCCACATGTGCATAATGGAAATCTCAGAAAAGGAGAAGAAAAAACAAAGAAGCAAGAAAGAATATTTGAAGAAATAATTCTCAAAAGTTCCCAATTTTGATGAAAAACATTAATTTATAAACGTAAGAAACTCTAAAATCTCTAAGTAGGATAAACTCAAGCAGGTCCACACATATACACATCATAAAATGCCTATTGAAAGACAGAGATTCTTAAAAGCATCAAGATAGAAGAGGCTTATGTACAGGGAATACTCACTAAGATTAACAGATGACTTCTCATCAGAAACCATGGAGGCCAGAAGGAAGTGGGATAGTATGTTCAAAGGGCTGAAAGACAAAGACTGTTAATGAAGAATTTTATTATTTTTATTTTTATTTTAATTATACTTTAAGTTCTAGGGCACATATGCACAACATGCAGGTTTGATATATGGGTAAACATGTGCCATGTTGGTTTGCTGTACCCATCAACTCATCATTTACATTAGGTATTTCTCCTAATGCTATCCCTCCCCCAGTCCCCCACACCCGACAGGCACTGGTGTATGATGTTCCCCGCCCTGTGTCCAAGTGATCTCATTGTTCAATTCCCACCTAAGAATGAGAACATGTGGTGTTTGATTTTCTGTCCTTGTGATAGTTTGCTTAGAATGATGGTTTCCAGCTTTATCCATGTCCCTGCAAAGGACATGGACTCATCCTTTTTTATGGCTGCATAGTATTCCATGGTGTATATGTGCCACATTTTCTTAATCCAGTCTATCATGAATGGACATTTGGGTTGGTTCCAAGTCTCTACTATTGTGAATAGGGCTGCAATAAACATACATGAGCATGTGTCTTTATAGTAGCATGATTTATAATCCTTTGGGTATATACCCAGTAATGGGATTGCTGGGTCAAATGGTAATTCTNAAAAAAAAAAAAAAAAAAAAAAGAGATGTGGTCTCACTATGTTGTCCAAGCTGGTCTCGAACTCCTGAGACCAAGCGATCCTCCTGCCTTGGCCTCCCAAAGTGCTGGGAATAACAGGCGTGTTCCACTGCGCCCGGCCCCAAATCTTTGTCTTGGTAATGGAATAAAAAGCGGAGTATACAGTTGGCGGGTAGGACTTAAATCCTCAGATGACGCCAACGTTTCTAACCAAGGATTTCAAACGGCTCCCCATTAACTTTTCATTAACCTAGCGAACAAGAAAGTGACACGCTGAGACTTTGGATCCTTTTTTTTTTTTTCCCAAACTCTGCCTCTGGCAGAGAAAGAGGCGCCCAAACAAGGGGTGTGGCCCACTGGCAAATCAGTCAGACCGTCCCGAATCAGGGACAAATACTGGAAAGCAGAGAGGAAAAAGAAGTTTCGCGTTTCCGCTCCTCGGACTCTGCTCCAGAATTCAGCGTTACCCGTCCGAAGCAGCGGCGTCATAACAAGTTACTAAACATCACCCGCACCGCCTCCCGGGAGGGGCTGGGTTCCCTCTCGGCTGAGACACGGCCGGGCAGTGCGAGCACAGCGGGGCCAGCGCGTCTCCCCCCAGGGCAACCCAAGGCCCAGAGGGGCCGAGGGAGCCCGACACGAAAACTCCAAAAGTTCCTGAGCAGGGACCTGAACCAAAGGTCTCTGCCCACGGCGCGGGCTGTAGGGCCGCCGCTCCACTTGAGAAAGGGGTCCCCACACCGGAGTAGGGCGAGGGGTTCGCCCCCCGCCGCCGAATCCAGTCCCTGCCTGGGTCGCCGAGTCCCGAGTCCCGAGTCCCGCCCTCTCCCGCAGGGCTCCCGGAGAGGACCTCCGCCTTCTCGCTTCGCCCCTCCGCCTCGCTCAGGAGGAGACCTGCCACGGCCCTGTCTGACCTGTCGCCGCTGGGACCGAGCCGGCAGCGCGAAGCCTCCATGCCCGCCGCCGAGGAAGCCCCCACCACGTACACACTCTTCTCTGTGGTCGCCAGAGTGGCTCTGCTGGCACGCCGCCGCGTCCCGCCTCCTGGCAACCGCGTTCCACACCGTCGCCGCCGCCGATTGGTCCGTGTTCTCGTGGCTCCTGTCTCATTGGCTACTGCCGGGGCAACGATGCGGGAGGGTTGCTAAGGGGCGGGAGGCGAGCGGGAGTTAAACGCGCCTGCGCGGGGGTGGGGTGATGCCAGTCAGGGCTTGGTCCTCTGTGGCGCCACTCGGGTCCGGCACTGAAGGGCAAGAGTTTGTTTTTGCCTGGGCCTCGTCCGCCGCGCGGCCAGCGGGCGAGTCCGGTCAGAGGAGTCGCCCATACCCCACCAACCGCCACGCACGCAGCGGCTCCCCGCACCCCCGCCATTTTTACCGAGCCCACTCAGAGCGCTTCCCTAAGTCTGCCCTGTGAGGATGTACAGACCTCTGTCGCTTCCCATTCTGGCCCCTGCCCTGATACCAGAGGCCTTCGTGGACCCGCTCTGGTACCCTCTCCACTCTGCCAGTCACTGCCAGTGAAACGCATCTTCCATAGGCTGGCCTTGACCTTCAACTGCACACAACTCCTTAAGCTTCCCATACTCCAGCCCAAGCTTTCAGGTCATTCTTTGACCTGCTCTTACAGACTCCCCTAAAGCACACGAGGGAATCCAGAGACTCTTTTTTTGAGACAGGGTCTCACTGTCTCGCCCAGACTGCAGTGCAGTGGCCCAATCTCAGCTCACCGCAACCGCCGCCTCCCAGGCTCAGGTGATTCTCCTGCCTCAGCCTCTGAGTACCTGGGATTACAGGCACGGGCCACTACCGCCTGGCTATTTTTCGTATTTTTAGTAGAGATAGGGTTTCACCATGTTGGCCAGACTGGTCTCTTAACTCCTGACCAAATGATCCACCCGCCTCCGCCTCCCAAAGTGCTGGGATTACAGGCGTGGGCCCGTCCTGGAGACTCAGTTTCCATCTACCTTTCTGCAGCCTGTGGGCTTTCCTCAAACATCCATAGCCCACAGTGAAAGCCCCGGTCTAAAAGTGTACTCGGTCTCCAATAAATCCCGTCCCCAAATGTCAGTCCCTTTCTCCCTACTGACATGCACATAATCCCCACAGAACATCCTGAGTCCTGACAAGTCTCTGCACAAATGGCTTTATGGCATTCTAAGGTCAAAGTTGTTTCCACATTGGTTTTGAACCTACAAGCTAGAACTTTAGGAGGCACACGCTGAGTGGACCGTTACACTGCCTGGGTCAGCCTGCACTCACTGTGTGACCCTGTGCATGGTTCATTCTCTGCGTCAAATTCCCATCTGTAAAATAGGCAGGGTAATCCCTGCTTGATCTAGTTGGGGCTGGACCTGACACAGTAGGTCCAGCTGAATGAATGCTGGATGAGTGGGGTTTAATGAGATGTACTTATGAGTAAAAGGCCATCTGAGACATTCGGTTGACTGGGGAAGTCCTTCTGCATTAATTACAATAAGTAATATTCATTGAAAACTTTCCTTATTTATTTATACACAGTTGAACAGTTACTCAAAGAAATCATTTTCCCACCCTATTTAATATTGACAGATTTCTTCAGTTAGAAACAAAAACTCAAAACATAGGCAATCCTAAAGAACTCGTCCATGTCCCCTTTATCTTCCCTGATCTCATATAGTCCCTAAAACGAGGCTTGCTGCCCTTTCTTCTTCTTGCCTTTTCAGCAGATGAGTCAAGGTTGCAGAGGTGGCAGTCAACCATAGTCAAAGAGTTTGATTTTTTTCCATCCATCAGGTCATAGAAGCTGCCACTGAGCCTGACAAGAGCTGGTCCTCAAAAACGCAGAATGAATTGGTTTGAATGAGGTGATTAAAGGGTTAATGAGTAGTGGTTAAGGAGACAAAGACCTTTAGTGGATGGGGTAATATTGCTGTATTACTGACAGAAGCAGGATTCTCTAAAAAAACTTTCTGCAGCCATTTACTTACATACATTTTAAAGAGTTACTACAAGATATTTTAAAATTTAAACAGTTAATACAAGAAAATATCAAGTGAATAGTTCATGACACTAAACTCAACTGTTCATGACACAAAGTATCTTAGAAAACAAATCTCGGCTGGGTGTGGTGGCTCACACCTGTAATCCCAGCACTTTGGAAGGTCCAGGCCAGCAGATGACTTGAGGTCAGGATTTTGAGACCAGCCTGGCCAACATGGAGAAACCTCATCTCTACTATAAATACAAAAAAATTAGCCAGGCATGGTGGCAGGTGCCTGTAATCCCAGCTACTGGGGAGGCTGAGGCAGGAGCATCGCTTGAACCCAGGAAGTGGAGGTTGCAGTGAGATGAGATCATACCACTGCACTCCAGCCTGGGCAACAGAGCGATATTACATCTCAAAAAACAAAACAAAATAAAACAAACAAACAAAAAAAACCCTGGGAATTGAATTCCTTTATGACTCCAAAAAACATGTGTCTTTTCTATTGAGACTGCTGATGGTAGTCAGCTTTTCACAAGGAATTGGCTTCTGCTCAGCTTCCCTCTCTCCCTGAGGTAAGCAAGCAGGTGCTGTCGTCTCCTCCACGTGACCTTTATTCCATACTTGTCTTCGGGGTGTCTTCAACCAGAACAGGTCCAGGCTCTGGGCTATCAGGAGTGCCAGTGTGAAGAGAGCAGCTTGGAAGGCTGTTTTCCTTCTGATCTCGGGGAATGAGTTCTTCCTTCACAGACGATGACTCTGGGGTCTGGATATCAGGTGGAATGAACACATAAGGTAAGCTCTGAAGTGCCTGTGCTGACATGTCCCCACAGCTTTGGGGACTGAGCACTGGAACTAAGGGTCTTCTGGAAACATCCTTTTCTGATTCACTGGGGCACTCCCGGATTAAGGGGATCCCCAATGTCTCTGAATTGGAAGACTGCGGACTGTCAAAAGTTAGATGTGGAAACTTGGAGGTGGTAGATTTTCGACTTGAATGTCTTGCCCGGTTTTGGTGGTGGTGTTTCCGGTAGGCTGGGAACAAGCTTCCCGCTGTTGTATCAAAATCAGGTGATACCCAGGAAGTGATGGTGCTGTGGTCAATGGGTTTGCTGGGCACCTGTCGAGTGTGAGTGATGGGAAGCTGTGTAGATGCACAGCTGTGTTTGGGGCCCTCCAGTGGTTGATGGTGGAACAGCAGCTGGGCTTTCTGGGAAGGCTGGCGGCGTTTTTTTCTGGGAGGCATCAACCGGTGAATGAGGAACAGTTAGTAACCACATGATGCTCTTAGCCTTCGGGTTGGGTGATAGGCTCCAATTCCAACCCATGCCAGCCCGGGCCGGACCGGGCCGCAGCTCCTGTCAGACCGCACCTTTGTTGGTTTTAAGTCTGTTTTATCAGAGACTAAGATTGCAACCCCTGCTTTTTTTTTTTTTTTTTTTTTTTTTTTTTTTTTTTTTTTTTTGGCTTTGTATTTGCTTGGTAGATCTTCCTGCATCCGTTTATTTTGAGTCTTTGTATGTCTTTGCACATGAAATGGGTCTCCTGAATACAGCAAACTGATGGGTCTTGACTCTTTATCCAATTTGCCAGGCTGTGTCTTTTAATTGGGGCATTTCACCCATTTACATTAAGGTTAATATTTTTATGTGTGAATTTGATCCCATCATTATGATTTTTGCTGTTTATTTTGCCTGTTAATTGATGCAATTTCATCATAGTATCGATGGTCTTTACAATTTGGCCTGTTTTTGCAGTGGCTGGTACTGGTTGTTTCTTTCCATGTTTAATGCTTCCTTCACGAGCTCTTGTAAGGCAGGCCTGGTGGTGACAAAATCTCTCAGCATTTGCTTGTCTGTAAAAGATTTTATTTCTCCTTCACTTATGAAGCTTAGTTTAGCTGGATATGAAATTCTGGTTTGAAAATTCTTATCTTTAAGAATATTGAATATTGGCCCCTGCTCTCCTCTGGCTTGTAGGGGTTCTGCTGAAAGATCCACTGTTAGTATGATGGGCTTCCCTTTGTGGGTAACTCGACCTTTCACTCTGGCTGCCCTTAGCAGTTTTTCCCTCATTTCAACCTTGGTAAATCTGACGATTAAGTGTCTTGGGGTTGCTCTTATGGAGGATTATCTCTATGGTGTTCTCTGTATTTCCTGAATTTGAATGTTGGCCTGCCTTGCTATGTTGAGGAAGTTCTCCTGGATAATATCCTGAAGAGTGTTTTCCAACTTGGTTTCATTCTCCCCATCACTTTCAGGAACACCAATCAAACATAGATTTGGTCTTTTCACATAGCCCATATTTCTTAGAGACTTTGTTCATTTCTTTTTACTCTTTTTTCTCTAACCTTGTATTCTTACTTTATTTCATTAATTTGATCTTCAATCACTGATACACTTTCTTCCACTTGATCAAATCAGCTACTGAAGCTTGTGCATCATGAAGTTCTCGTGCCATGGTTTTCAACTCCATCTGGTCATTTAAGGTCTTCTCTACACTGTTATTCTAGTTAGCCATTTATCTAATCTTTTTTCAAGGTTTTTGGCTTCCTTGCAATGGGTTTGAACATTCTCCTTTAGCTCAGAGATATTTGTTATTACTGACCTTCTGAAGACTACTTCTGTCAAGTCATAAAAGTCATTCTCCATCCAGCTTTGTTCCGTTGCTGGCAAGGAGCTGCAATCCTTTGGAGGAGAAAAGCCACTCTAATTTTTAGAATTTTCAGCTTTTCTGCTTTGGTTTCTCCCCATCTTTGTGGTTTTATGTACCTTTGGTCTTTGATGTTGGTGACCTACAGATGGGGTTTTGGTGTAGATGACCGTTTTGTTGATGTTGATGGTATTCCTTTCTGTTTGTTAGTTTTCCTTCTAACAGTCAGGTCCCTCAGCTACAGATCTGTTGGAGTTTGCTGGAGGTCCACTCCAGACCCTGTTTGCCTGGGTATCACCAGTGGAGACTGCAGACCAGCAAATACTGCAGAATAGCAAATATTATTGCCTGATCCTTCCTCTGGAAGCTTTGTCCCAGAGAGGCAGCCGCCTATGTGAGGTGTCTGTCGGCCCCTACTGGGAGTTGTCTCCAAGTTAGGCTAAACATGGGTCAGGGACCCACTTGAGGAGATAGTCTGTCTGTTCTCAGAGCTCAAACGCCATGCTGGGAGAACCATTGCTCTTTTCAGAGCTGTCAGACAGGGATGCTTAAATCTGCAGAAGTNTTGTTAGTTTTCCTTCTAACAGTCAGGTCCCTCAGCTACAGATCTGTTGGAGTTTGCTGGAGGTCCACTCCAGACCCTGTTTGCCTGGGTATCACCAGTGGAGACTGCAGACCAGCAAATACTGCAGAATAGCAAATATTATTGCCTGATCCTTCCTCTGGAAGCTTTGTCCCAGAGAGGCAGCCGCCTATGTGAGGTGTCTGTCGGCCCCTACTGGGAGTTGTCTCCAAGTTAGGCTAAACATGGGTCAGGGACCCACTTGAGGAGATAGTCTGTCTGTTCTCAGAGCTCAAACGCCATGCTGGGAGAACCATTGCTCTTTTCAGAGCTGTCAGACAGGGATGCTTAAATCTGCAGAAGTTGTCTGCTGCCTTTTGTTCAGCTATGCCCTGCCCCCAGAGGTGGAGTCTAGAGACAGTAGGCCTTGTTGAGCTGTGGTGGGCTCCACCCAGTTCAAGCTTCCCGGCCGCTTTGTTTACCTACTCAAGCCTCAGCAATGGCGGATGCCCCTCACCCAGCCAGGCTGCCATCCTGCAGATCGATCTCAGACTGCTGCAGTAGCAGTGAGTAAGGCTCTGTGGACGTGCGAGCCACCAAGCCAGGCACGGGAGAGAATCTCCTTGTCTGCTGGTTGCTAAGACCTTGGGAACAGTGCAGTATTTAGCTGGGAGTGTCCCATTTTTCCAGGTAGTCTGTCACGGCTTCCCTTGGCTAGGAAAGGGAAATCCTTGTGCTTCCCGGGTGAGGCGACGCCCCACCCTGCTTTGGTTTGCCCTCCATGGGCTCCACCTACTGTTCAACCAGTCTCAATGAGATGAACCAGGCACCTCAGCTGGAAATGCAGAAATCACCCGTCTTCTGTGTCAATCCTGCTGGGAGCTGCAGACCAAAACTATTCCTTTTTGGCCATCTTGGAACACCCTCCTAATGAATAATTTTATATCTGGCAAATCTATCTCACAAAAAATAAAGAGAAATTAAAACATTGCTAAGTAAACAAAAACTGAGAGAATTCATCTCTACCAAACCTGCCCTATAAGAAAAACTAAAGG
This sequence comes from Rhinopithecus bieti, assembly GCF_001698545.2. Taxonomy (NCBI): domain Eukaryota; kingdom Metazoa; phylum Chordata; class Mammalia; order Primates; family Cercopithecidae; genus Rhinopithecus; species Rhinopithecus bieti. The sequence continues at coordinate 816,014 of NW_016803776.1, read as the reverse complement.
GAGCACTTCAGGCAAAATGAAAACAAACTAGAGATTAACTCTAATACAAAGAAATAGAAAGATTAATAAGGGTAATTACATAGGCAAATATGAGAGACAGTATAAATATATTTTAATTTGTAACACTTTTCTTCTTGCATATGGTTAAAAGACATAAAACTGTGTTGATGTTCTTGAAATGTACTAACATGTAAAATGTATAATAATAGCGCATGAGTAGGGAGGCAATGGAGCTACAGGAGAGCAAAGTTGATGTATACTATCAAAATTAAGTTTTAAGTTTGAATCCATAATAGATTGTTTTAAGTTAAGGTGTTTTTTGCACAAAGCTTCTGTATGAAGCCCTAACACAACCCCTTTTGCTTAGGTCATCAGAACACTTATTCTATTTTATGGAATGAAGTGTTGCCCAATTCTGAAATCACAATAAAACCAATTGAGATTTTAACTAAATTTATTGTAATTTTGTCTTTTGACACCAATTAATTGGTGAATGGATAAACAAAATATGATATATCCATACACTGTACTGTTCAGTTATAAAAGAGAATGAAATATTGATACATTTTATAACATGGCTGAACTGCAAAAACATTATGTGAAGTGAAACCAGCCAGAAGCAAAAGACTACATATTATACAATTCCATTTATATGAAATCTGCAGAAATGTCAAATCTATAAGAAATCAAATTAGTGGTTGACTGGAGAAGGAACAGAGATTAATTGTAAATATGCTAAAGGGAAATTTTCATGATTAAATCTTCTCAATTGGATTGAGAGAATAGTTGCACAACACTATAAATTTACTAAAAAATTATTGAATAAGATACTTAAAATTTGTGATTTTTTTGGTATATAAATTATACTTCAACACATGTAAATATATCTTAATATGTAAAATTTATAAAAGTTAGAAGCATCATCCCTTCTACCATTTACTTGCTTTAAAATTAGTCAACGAATTCCTAATGTTCTTAAGCAAATTTCAAAATCCTGCATACTCAAGTCCCTGCTTGTGCTTCCAGATTTGTCTGACCCATCTTTCCTTTCTCATTGTACACCAGGCCCCCTGGCTTTATTGACTTCCTCTTGTTCCTTCAAAAGCTCTACTTGGGGCCAGGCATGGTGGCTCATGTCTGTAATCCCAGCACTGAGGGAGGCCACGATAGGTAGATCACGAAGTCAGGAGATCAAGACCATCCTGGTCAACATGGTGAAACCCTGTCTCTACTAAAATACAAAAAATCAGCTGGGCATGGTGGTGCATGCCTGTAGTCCCAGCTACTTGGGAGGCTGAGGAAGGGGAATCACTTGAATCTGGGATGTGGAGATTGCAGTGAGCCGAGATTGTGCCACTGCACTCCAGTCTGGCGACAGGGTGAGACACTGTCTCAAAGAACAACAACAACAAAAACAGTTCTACTTTATTCCTTTCTTGCTCAGATCTTTTTTCTTCCTTCCTTCTTAAACATTTTTAGAGGTATAATTCATATCCCCAAAACTGCACATATTTAATGTTCACATCTTGATAAGTTTGGACATATGGGACATATGCGCACACCAATGATACCATCACTGTAACCCAGGTGCTAAACATATCCATTGCCTCCAAAATTTGCCTGTGTTCTTTTGTGTGTAAGGGTTTTTTTTGTTTTTTTGTTTTTTTTTTTTTTTTGTCATTTGGAGTTTTTTCCTTTTTGGCAAGAACACTTAGCATGAAACCTATGCTCTTAAATTGTAAAGCATACAATACTGCATTGTTAACTACAGGTTCATTTTTTTCCCTCAGATCTTACAAATGAGCTATCCTCTCTGCCTGCAAATTGCATCCCACCCTCCCTTTTCTCCCTGTTGAAGAGACATCTCACCAAAACACCACCAGTTGTGATCATATTATCCTCATTGTTTATGTGTATTTCCCTCTTTGTTTATGTGTCTGTTTCTCTTGCCATCAGGGTAGTGACATTTTATCTCCCAGTGTCTAGAACAGTGTCTAGAACATGGTGTATGTTCAACCTATGTTTACCTAATTAATGAACATAAAAGAGACCTGTCCTCAGCTCCTATTCTACTCTCTCTCTCTACTATCATCTTTCAGTCTCCCAACTATCTACTTGACAAAACTAGGGTAGTGTAGTACCGGTTCACCTGTTCAATCTCAATTTCAAAGATGGATCTTCTCTTTAACATTTAGATTCTCATATGAGACATTGATCTCAGTAAATTATTGTTCTTATTCCATATCCCAATTCTTTTCCCTTTTTTTTTTTTTTTTTTTTTTTTTTTTGCTTAAAATTGGTTGTTGGCCCCTGACACAGAATACTTTTTCTTGTCAATGGACACATGTTGTTATGTATAAAACAAGCAATTGTTTGAGACGGTCAGTTTAAAGATGAAATTCAATATTTGGTCTCACACGCTATAACCCCTGCTTACCAGGGACAACATGGCAGATCTCATTTCTGGGAATTATATTGACTTCATTTCACTTGCTGCTTTGGCAGCCATGGGCATAAAAAGAGTAAGCAAATAACAAAGGAACTTAATGCTTCAAAAACTCAGAGGCACCATTTTCTAAGTCATTGTCAACCCCCATCCAACTACTGATGTCTGTGCAGATTTTAAAATGAACCCATGCTGTTTGCCATAAATCTTATTTTAAACATAAAGGTGGAAATCAATATGCGGAACTGGGCTGCAGGCAACCATGAAAATGGGAAGTCCATTTCAGGCCTTGCAAAATTTTAAGCAGAGCTTCCAAACTCAAGCTGGCCCGAGTAACTGTTTTCCCAGCCCTCTCTCAAAGTATGGAGAGAAGATAAAAGTAAAAGTTAGAGGACTTTTGCCCTAAGAATCTACAGTGCATTAATTTCAAAATCCTTTCTCTGTACCCTTTGGTTCTCCCCACATGGAAGTGAGCACTCCTCCTCTTCTTTCTTATCCTCCATGATGGAGCCTATTACACCAAATTTAGATGTACAGATAAAAATTTGCCTCTTGTGCTTAGAAGGCAAAAGTTTAGTCTTAGTTATTGACACTTAAACACTTCCAATCTAAACTCATTTTATTTTGGGTAGCCAAATTTAGATTTCTTCTCCCACTGCTTCTCTTGGGAGATTATCTAAATTTCTAGCAGAATTACTTATCATCCCAATTTGAAGAAACCAATGGCTCTCTTGGTGTCCATGGCTGGTATATATATTGCCCATTTTAAGTAATGGAGACAATAATTTTACTCAGAAACCTTTTCCATCTACCCTCCCAATCCTTGTTTACTTGGGTCATGACTCTGGCCTTCACTGACATGACTGAGCTCTAAGACTCTGCTCTACCTACACTCAGGCTGTGTCTTGGACTTCTCTTGGTCTCTGCTATGGGGTTTTCTTGACCCATTAGAGACACATGGCAGGAACCTTGGTTCTAAACTCTTCCAGGTTTCATTTCACTCAAGGATGTGGAGACATTTTACCCTTATTCCCTGATAGGCTGAATTCTGCATTCAGCATGCTACAATTCTCCCCCAGTTCCCCTCTGCATTTCCCCCAATACGTATCCTAATAAGCATATATTCCCTGTCTATTCTTTGGAGTTCACCTGAGTCTGGCAGAGTAGATGAAGAATCCTGTTAAATACGGCTCACAGCTCAGTTGTGTTCAACTAGCAAAAATCCTAAGCATCCTTTTCTGCTTGATTTTAAATTTGACATGTTGGGAGAAGGAGGTTGCCTTCATAGAAACTTGTGCTTCTCTAGTTAAATGAGAGTTTTGCTAATGACAGGATTCTATTAGTCACAATCTTTTACTAAAAGATAGCTATTTATTTTGTACACTCAAATAGATTTTTCCTTTGAGCCAGTCTCAGTCAATGTTGTGAGGTGACGGTTTGGCAATAGGAGGGTTCAGATAGTCCCCAGTGGTGACAGGGGAAAAACCCCCATCTGAAACATGCTTGTAAGCTTTGCTGTTTCCTACCAGGGAACAAAACTAGAAATGGGCTTGGTGAGAAGCTGTTCTGGAGGTGCCTGGCATACCTTTAAACTACATATAAAGCAGACAGCCGTTGTAGACATAGCATGCAAAGAAAAATAAGTGGTTTCATTTTTTTAAGGAGAGAGGCAGTTTAAAACAGATTCTTTGTGTGCTCTATTGAAAATACTGTGTGTTTCTTATGAAAGGCTCTCTTTTCCACATGGAAACTGACATTCTCCTGCTCTCCTATTGCAGTTAATTCAGTCCAGAATTAAGCTTCCTACATCATTTGAATCATGCCACAGTAGCTTCCACCTCTGTGTGTGCTAAGAAAACAAAAACAAAACAAAACAAAACCATGTTGATTAATGCTACTCCTGAAAAACAAAAGACCGTATAGTAATTACCTTTTCCTTTTTAAAAATGGAACAACAGTTACCCATTGTAGATCCATGGCACCTACAGAGCTTAAAACATTCTCTAGACAACTTGAGAATGTACTACAATCCTAACCAGAAATAAAATGTAAGTGTTCCCACTTTATGAATATTAAAATGAGATATGGGAAGAGAATAAATTTCAAATCATACAAATATAATAATAACTCATATTTAGTGAATAAGCACTGTTCTAAATAATTCATGTACAAAACTCATTTAACCCACATAATCCTATGAGGTTACTACTATTATTACCCTCCATTTTTACAGATGTACAAGCAGGTATAGAGCTACTTGCTTAAGGTCACAAAGACTATATGTAATAGAGTTTGGATTTGAACCTTGGCAACCTGAGTCCATTGTCAACACTCAACACTACACATGCTGCCTTTTCAATACATGTGTAGTGAAGCTTCATTATACAGCAAACTGGAATCCTGCTTCCATATTAAGAGGCATTTAGTTATTCAGTGTGTTTTAAAATAAAAAAAATTAGGATTAAAAACTGTTCTCGGCCAGGTGTAGTGGCTCACACCAGTAAGCCCAGCACTTTGGGAGGCCAAGGCAGGAGGATCACTTCAGCCCAGGAGTTCAAGGCTGCAGTGAGCTGTGATCTCACCATTGCACTCCAGCCTGTGTGACAGAGTGAAACCCTATCTTAAAAGAAAAAAAAGTATTCTCTGTGATGGTAAATGAAGAAAAAATTAAGAAGGAAACCAAACAGATTTTCAAATATTTAAATCGCCCTCCATATAGAGAGATTTAAATGTAAGAGATAATAGCAATGTAGCTGGGCTTATCACCTTCTAGAAATTATTCTTTATAAAATAAACTCAAGGTTTTGTTTTGTTGAAATGTTATTTATCCATTCTAAAGAACTTTGTCAATTGAATCAGGTGAAATATAAATATATGTGAGAAGAACCTATGTTAATTTAATAGTTTCTCAGTTTACTAAGTAGCTCCCTATAGGCATCACACCTTTTATTTGTTCTTTTGCACAGTTGAAGAAGCCCAATGAAATAAGTGTCTTGTTCAGGGTTATATAGGTGTGAAGTTATATGATTGTGATGTAAATCAACTCCATTTCTCTTTCAACTATACATATAGGATATTTTAGCACTTTGCCACTTATAAAGTATTTTCATGTATGCATATTTACTATGTTCTTGTAGTAGCCCCAGGGGGGTGATAGTGTATAGCATTGAAGAATATGGACTTCCAAGTCAGACTGCCTTTGTTCAAATTCTGACCCTGCCACTTAGCAGGTGACCTTAGAAGAGGCACTTAATCTTTTGGTGTTTCAGTTTACTCATTTCTTAAACAGGATTAAAATACTATCTATCTTGCAGGGAAGAGGGGAGGATGTGTAAGTATTCATTGAGATGCTATAAGGAAGACATCTGGAGTAGTGCTTGGAACAAGGTAATATATATGGGCTTTTACAATCAGTGTATGTTAGTACTTACGTGGAGAAAAGCTTATGGTGTCAATTTTTTTCAAAATATATTTTTTCTTTTGAAAAAATAAATTTTATCCTGTATATTTGAGGTTTACAACATGACGTGATGGAATACCTATGGATCGTAAAATGATTATTATAGTGAAGTATATTGACATATCTATCATCTCACATAATTCCTTTTTTGTGACAAAAGTCACTAAAATCTATTTATTTAATGAAATCCCTGAATACGATACAATTTTATCCACTTTAGTCTCATATTATACATTAGATGTCTAAACCTGTTCCTCCTACACATCTACTCTTTTGCATCCTATGACTTACATCTCCCCATCTCCTCTCCCCCAACCTCCTTCCCCATCCATTGTAACCTGTTTCATTTTCTATCTCTGTATATCTGGGCTTTTTTTTTTTTTAAGAAAAAATTATATTCCACATGTAAGTGAGGTTATGCAATACTTTTCTTTCTGTGTTGGGCTTACTTTATTTAGCAAAATGTCTATGTCCAAGCAGATTCATCCATGTTGTGGCAAATGGCAGAATCTCCTTTTTTAAGGCTGAATAATATTTCATTATATGTATGCCACATTTTCTTTATCCACTCATCCATCAACAGACATTTAGGTTGTTTTCATATTTCAGCTATGGTGAATAATGTGGATTTCTTTACAAGGTGGTGATTTCATCTCCTTTGGGTATACACCCAGAAGAGAAATGACTGAGTTATATGGTAGTTCTATTTTTAACTTCTTCAGGAACCTCCATATTTTCCAAATGGCTGTATCAATCTACATTCCCACCAACAGTATACTTATTTGTGCCCATTTTGTAGATAAAAGAACTGTGGCTTCAAGTTGAATGACTTGCCATTGACCCAATTCTACTGACTCCCAATCTACTTCTTTCTCACTGTACCAGCTTGTTTTATGTACAAATCTAGCCTTTACTGACTTTTATTCAAGTTGGAGAATTATAGACAGGGGTTCTAAATCAGGCATCCATCTGTGGAATTTAGGGTTTCTGAGAACTCCCTACAATCATATGAAAAAATGTACCTCCGTATATTTTTCTAGAAAAGGGCTTTTAGTTGACATCAAATTCATAATAAAAGTCCAACACCCTTAAAGGTTAAGGGCTATTGATTTTGAGGTAGTATAGAATAATGTTTAAGATTCCAGGTTTTGGAAATGTCTAAGTTCATATGACAGGTGTAACACCTAATAGCTCTGTGACTATGGTCAAATTACATACTTTCTCTGTAACTTTATTTTCTTGTTTGTAAAAGAAGCATGATAATTTGCAAGGATTAAATTAGTTCAAAATTTATAAAACACTTAGAACACTGCTTGGCACATTAAAAAAAAAAACTCCATTTAAGGATTGCTATTATCATAATTGTTGTGGCCAGGGTATATTAAAAAAAACCAACAGGAGTTTCTTCACTTAGGAAGTGAGTTATTAATGTAGGTCATATCTGTGAGAACTCAGCACTGTGCCTGTCCCAATGCAGTGGTACATGACCCCTCACCTCTTGGTTTTCACATCCTGCTCTTGAGTGGAATTTATTGACCAACTTCTAATGAATCAAATTCAGCACAAGGGGTGGGATATCACTTCTGAGATTAGATTAGATGTTCTCTCTCTTTCTTTGGGGAGGTCACCTTACAAGTCATCAGGCAGCACTGTGAAAAGATCCATGTGAAGAGAAACTGAGGGAAACCCCCAGTAAGCAGTTAGCAAGGAAATGAGGCCCACAATCAAACATCTCTAAGGAATAGAGGTGCACATGAACACACTTGAAGGAAAATCTTCCTCCAGTAACGTTTTCAGATGAGACTTCAGACTTAGCCAACAGTTGGGGCAACCTCCTGAGAGAACTTAATCTGGAAGCACTCAGCTAAGCCAGGCCCAGATTTCTGACTCATAAACAGCAAGATAACATATCTTCACTGTTTTAATCCACTAAATTTAAGAGTAATTTGTTAATGTAGCAATAGATGACATACATGTGCCAAGTACTCTATAGACATTATTTCATTTAGAATTCATAACCACATTGTGATGTAGAGATCGTTGCCCCAATTTACAAAGGAAGCCTGGAGAAATCAAAAGACTAACCAGTCTGGTAGTGAATTCTGCCTGACTTCAAAGCTCATGCTCTTTCTTTGTCAGGATATTAATTTCGTTCACCCATTTCTGAAATTACTTTTAATTTGTGTAAATTTTGTTTTTAGTAATTAAAACAATAATTACTAAAGTTATTCAGGAGTAAACTTCAATATGGTTTTGAAATATATTATTGGTGTGTATTTTAACCAGAAGTTGGAGTGCTGAGTAGCTCTCATTTAGCAAGACACTAGGTTTTGCCAACATTTATGCTGTAGGGAATAGGATCCAAGATTTTATGATCATCAAATTATTAACTCTAAATCTGGCCTCTTCAACCTCTACATTATTATTATAACTTATTTTTGGAACACAGCTCTTTAAAAAAATCATTTATTGTGCTTGAATTAAACATGGCTTTAAGTAAAATGAATAATTATTCATTACCTACTCACTCCTATCTTCAAACAGAATATTCCTCAACAAGTTAGTTGTCTCTTGTCTCCAGGCCCTTTGGCTCTTGGGCAGCAGTCTATCAGTTATATCCTCAATTTCTTAGTGGAAGAAATATTTAAAGTCCTAGGACAGTTAATGATCCATGCCAAATCATTAGAGAAAGCAATAGAACCCATTTACACTTGTAGTCAAATTTGAAAGAAGACACTAACAAAGAGATATTTATGACTTCTCCAGAATATAGCTCAAGTCTCACAAACCAATTCTTTAACAGAATTCTCTCCCTCTGCCCTTTTTAAATAATTAGTGACTTTAACTCAATGGAATATTAAAATTTGATCACTGGTTACTGTAGCAAATTGAGAACAAATTGAAAATCATTAATCCCACAGTTAAAAATGTCAGTTGTCTTGGGTATAGAGACATTCCAGTGAAATATGTTATTAAAATTATTAGATATGTTTTAATATTTGAGATACCTACATTTCTATCTATCTATTTTTCTTTCATCTATGTTAGAATAAGCCTGGCACTATTGAAACTATCACAAATTTTAAAGTAGATGTACTTTATGCTCTTTATCACTTTATTTTATCAAACACCTCTAAGATCACTAGTACTCTATAGAAGTAATACAATTATAGCTTTTTTTTAGAGGTTGAGTTATTTGAATGTTCTAAGGCACTTTGGACTGGATCCTAATGAACATACAGTATAAAAAAATAAGTTAGAAAATGAAATTCTAGTTTTGATACTGCATATACTATAAAATATTTTAAATTTAGTTTTATCATTTTAACAATCCATTTAAAATCATCTTGATTGACTTTACTCATACTACTTGCTGAAGACTAAAAATTCTTTGTGTAAATGTAGACAACATATACCTCTGTGGGTATGGTGAATCCATGATATGATTAGTCATAAAAATTAGACCCAGAGATTTGCCACTGAAAATAGTGAAATTGTCAAGATTGACTATAAATACTCATGCTTTCGCTTTGCTGAGCTCCCTACATTTTAAAGATGAATTTAGACAAGAAATTGGCATAATCATTGACACAATATCAATCTCTGCACTCTATAATGTGGAGTGCATTTTCAAAAGTACACATACATTATATGGGGTGATGTAGTAGAAAGAGAAACAGGCTTAGGATCAAGAAATGTTGGTCTTGTTTTGCCACTGTGTGACTTATAACGCAATTTTGAAAAAGCTGCTTTACCTCTCTAGAGTTTATCTTTCTTATATATAATGTGATAAGATTGACCTTTCTTATACATAACATGGTAAGATTGATCTCAATATTACTACTCTAACTAAATAATTATGACACGGTCTAAAATACCTTCAAATATTCAAATAACTCAACCTCTAAGAAATTGTGGTTATGTTGCTTCCTTTAGGGTACTGGTGACCCCAAAAATATTTATTTCCAAGTACAGTGGATCCTTATTGTTCATGGATTCTCTGTTTCTTTTGTTTACCTGCTCACTAATAATTACTTGTAAGCCCAATATTAATGCATGCATTGCCTTCATGGTTATTCATGGACATGCAGTGTGGCAAAAAATTTGTCACCAAATGCCTATGTTCCAAGCTGAGGCCAAATAAAGCAATGAGCTGCCTTACTGTTTAAGCTCTCATGCTGTAAATAAGTGTCCCTTTTGCAGTCTATTTAATGCCCTGCTTTTTGCATTTTTTACTTTTTGCTATTGATTTTACTGTTTAAAATGGCCCCAAAGAATAATGCTGAAGTTCTACCTAATGTTTATAAGCCCAAGTAGGCTGTGATGTGCCTTATGAAGAAAACACACGTGTTAGATTAGCTTTGTTCAAGCATGAGGTATAATGCTGTTGCTATTTCAATGTAAATGAATGGACAATATGTATTAAGTAAGGTGTCTTTAGATGGAAACCCACACAAAAAACAGTTATGTATTAACAGGTTACTAAGTATGTTACGACCAGAGACTAATAAGAATGGTATTTCCCCTAGTTGCATGCAATAAGTTCTTTCTAAAAAGAATCCCTCTAAAGAAATTCTTTAGGAAACTTATAAGAGAATTTTATTTTCATACAATGTTTCAAGTGCTCACCAAGGTGTGACAATCACATTGTAAGGTACAGCTAAATATTTAGGATTCCATCATGTCTTTTCTACTAAGAATACTCCTCTCCGCTATATCTAAACATTGTCATCATTTTCCAACTTATTTCCACTTGAGTAGTATCCGGGCAGTTCAAGATTTCATTTGATGTTATAACTGTCTTCAAAAACATGATTTTCCAGGGTCCCTCACTTCCTATCACCCAATAAAACACTTATACTTCCTTTGAGTGCACATTCAGCCTGCTCAGTATTCTATCTCTGGGAATGAAACAGCATCATTTTGACAGAAGCATATCTGAACATCTTAATAGACTGGAGAAAATGCTTAGGAAATGGGATATAGGTGTGGGAGCAATATAATTTCAAAGACAGAACTTGCTTTTCCAATAAAAACTGAACACCTGTGATCTGTGAAAAATTTGATAAACAGATATAAGAGAAAGGGTGGGGAAAAAAGGTTGCTCTTGATATTTCACGCCTTGCTGACAGCAGATTGCTAAAGTTACCACTTTCAAATTTTGCAGCTATTGAAATTCTATTTCAAACTCACACAGGGAATGGGTTTTATATTATATTGCAACTATAAGTTAAACAGAAAGATATGCATCATATTTCACATAGTGTAATCTGTATGTGTTAGAAAAATGCATTGGAATATTAATTTGCCTTTTCTTGTCACTGCTGTAAATAATTTGCAGGTCTGTGTCTCAGAAGATAGCAATGTTTTTGTCTTCCCTTTTCCCAGAAATGGGAAAAAATACAAGTGTACTCAAAAGATCAGTTGCAATCTGGACTTTTTTTTTTCAAAAATCAAGGCTCATAAGAGAATATGGAATTAGATGATGTGAGAGAAGAGATTTCAGGGTTGGGAAAGGTAGTGAGTTAGTTTTTAGAGAAGAATACTGAGAGAGTTTTCCCAGCCAATGGGAGAGTAGGAGTCTGGGAAATTCACAAGCAATGGGGAAATGATGTGTTGCTCCATTTTCTACAACCAGGGAGATGGCAGCTGCTATGGTTTGGATTTGTGTCCCTACCGAAATCTCATGTTTAATTACAATCCCCATTGTTGAAGATGAGGGGGGCCTGGTGGGAGGCGATTAGATCATGGGGACAGACTTCCCCCTTGCAGTTCTTATAATAGTGATTTCTCATGAAATCTGGTTGTTTAAAAGTGTAGCACCTTCCCCTTCTCTCTCTCCTTCCCGCTCTAGCCATATAGGATGTGTCTGTTTCCCCTTCACTTTCCACCATAATTTTAAGTTTCCTGAGGTCTCCCAAGCCATGCTTCCTGTATAGCCTGTAGAACCTTGAGCCAATTAAACCTCTTTACTTTATAAATTACAGCAAGATATACCTGTGGTGGTCAGGGATGAGAGACTGCAGCCCTTGGCATCAGCCAAAATCTAAATGCCCTTTTGATGGAGGCAGATAAAAGATAGGTAACAGTCGTGACTAGTATACACTACAGATCCAAAGACTATTCTTCAAATGCTCTTTAAGTACTGTGATTCTTTCAGGACTCTAGGTTCCCCCTAAACACATGAATTTCAACTTTATTTTTATCAGGTAGGGAAAGATCCTACCTGATAGGTCATTGATATGATTTTTACAAGAAAAATAAAATTATGTTTCTTGTACTGTATCATAGACTAGATCTTGCACTGGATCACAGACATAGATCATAGCCATATGTTAGCTCACGTAACCCTTATAACAACTCTAGGGTATAGGTACTATTAAACCCATTTTACAGATAATAAAAGCAAGGCACAGAAAGGTCAAATACCTTACCTAATGTCACAGAGCATGGGGGTAGCAGAGCCGGTATTTGAACCCAAGCAGCCAGACCTGACACTGTGCTCTGGACTACGCCACTATTCTGCCTATCCTGTCCTGTTCATGTCAGGCCACATAACTATTTTAAAGTGGGCTGCTACAAATAATTATTGTGCACGTGTTTCATCTTCCTTTAGCTTTTCAAAGTCTGGCATGCTTCTTATTCTTTATATTTCCCGCAGTGCCTGATACTGAGCCTGGAAAAACATCACTCACATGAATGTGTAAAAATCAAACTTGCTCACAAAACAGGTCTGAATATATATGTGTGCAGATAATGACATATGCACATATGTATTTATATATGTATATAGGTGTATATATATATATAGTCTTTAAAACATAGATGGTCAGGATTGATCAGATTAAATGTAACAGATATCTATTTTAAATGCCTATAGCTATGCAATCACACATCAAAATACATTCTCACCAGAGAATGCATTAATATTTTTCAATATCTATTATCTTCATGACTTCAGAATATATAATAAAAATGGTAATTAGATGGATTTTTTAAACTGCAGGTAGTAAACTGGTTCTGGAATTTATTCTAAGTGGTATTACAGAACTATTTTGAGCCAGGAATATATGACTTTTAAAGAACATGCCATAACTAATGCAGTGGCCTCTGTTGTGCACACCCAGATCCCTCTTCAGATCTGAAGCACTTATGCCCCCAGCTGCTGGAAATGCTACCCACTGCCGATTGGTTTTCAGCCCTCGACAGAAATTAGTCTCAGCTAGGGAGAAAAAACAAAGAGAAAGACATCAAGCTAAGATGTGTCTGTTTCTTCAGAGGCTGCCTGCAACTGATGACTGGTCAATATGGGAATATAAAGGTCCACTTCTTTTTTTTTTTTTTCCACAACTTAGGACTACTCTGGTGGGCCATCATAACCTTCAAGTTCCCTGTACAGAACAGCTGTGACTTTCTTGGTATCAAAGCCCAACTTCTACATCTGCTCAATCCCACTTTTTTCCCTTTTCCTTCACAAGTGTTGATCCCAAGAGTTCCAAATAAACGTCTTCCTGTCATTCTTCACGTCAGCATCTGCTTCTTGTGGAAATCAAGCTGTGACATCTAATGCATCCAAATGCATGCTACATGCTAAACTGACATCACACTTGTTTCTCTGCAGGAGTGCTCAATACATTTTCTTGCAGTTTGTAGCATTTATGTGACTTAACCTAATAGAAGCAGATAAGTCATGTCCAAAGATTCAAGTTGATCTTGCCCTGCTGTAATTTACAACATTGAAATGAGAAGATCCCTTTCTAGCTAATCATTAGATCCTCATATGATAGTATCCATGAATTGCAACTGTAGAAGCTAAAATTGGGTGCTGATAAGGTGTCAGGCGTTATGCCAAATGCTTTGCATGTATTATTTTATTTAAGCCTCACAATGATCATATGAGGTAAATACTATTTTTATTTCCTTTTACAGTGATGCTTACAGTAGTAGTTAAATAACTTGCTCAAGGTTACAGTATGACATGGCATTCTGTCTACAGCCTCTTAATACTACTATATTGCCTAACTTATATACATAATGAAAAAGAGCTATAAAGAATTCAGTAATGCATTTAAATTACTTTCTATTTTATTCACCATAAAATAGCATCTGAATTCATTTGAAATATAGTAATACAATAAGTGCTATTTTTATTCAGCCAGCAGACAATTTGTGGAGGGCATATGCAGTTGCAAACTTCTTTCAAAAGCTCTGTACCTCTCACAGAGTCCTCTACTACTGACTCAATAGTGAGTGACCATTGCCCTCAACAGTTTATATACCCCTCCCATTCGGTGTTCCTGGTGCCTAATGTTATACATTCTCCCACTGTACACCTAAAAATATACATATAAAAAAGAAAAAAAGCAAAAAAACAAACAAACAAAGGCAAGAAAGAAAAAAGTTCAAAAGGGGCAAATGTTATTACATTGAAAAGCAGTAGCCCACAGAAGGAAGTAGAAAATTTTAGTACAGTGTGTGCAGATTGTAAAACTTACTACCATTATTGCTCATTGACAGACCTTTTGTGGAAAGAAGGTGAGTATTCCAAATCTTGAGGCTTTCACTGATATCTCTAATTTGACAAGAAATGGACTAAAGGATATGTAGGAATGTAGGAAAAAACAGGCTAGGCAAATTCTTAAGAGTCAATGCCATGCTGGATGATGAGTGAGCAAGAGCAAGAACAGAATTTTCCAAAGTTACATTTTGATGTGAATGAATTGACTGAAGGCTTAGGGTATTCTACCAGAAAAATAGGATATACCTTCAACCAAGTGAAATAAAACCATAGTACAGGATATTTGAGAACATCTCAGAAGACAAAGCAAATACTAAATGTTTTAGTTTCTTGTCAAAGCACATTGCAATACAAGGAACTAATAAGTTGTTATCCTTCTCTTTCCATGCTTGTACTCTAAGGTTAAAAAAAAAGAAATAAGAGAAAAGAAAAAGAAAGAGAGAGAATGGAAGAAAGAAAGAAAAGGAGGGAGGGAAAAAGGAAGGAAAAGAAATCACTTTGGTGCAACAGCCCAGCTAGTTAGTAGTGTAGGGGACTTGCGGGTGGTAGGAAGAATAGTCTTTGGGTTGACTGGAAGAGGATCAAAGCTAATTTATCTATATTATATTAGAGCAAACAGAAGATCTTGGCAGAGCTACCCAATGCAAGCACAAATAAATGAAAATGAACACAACTGAATTAATATAAATTTTATATTGTAACAAAATGAAGAACCAAGTCTGGAAGAAACAATAATTCAAGTGAAAGAAGAATATTCTTTTTGAATGTACTAAGCTATCAAAAAACATAGTAAAAAACACACACAATAAAAAAGGCTCAAAATGAAATTACTAACAGTATTCAATTGAAAGAAAATTACATAGCCAATAAATGAATTATGAACACCAATTTACTATTAAAGAGGAAAGATTTGAGTTAATAATACACGGAGAAAATTGGAGAAGAGAACAAAAAGGTTAGAAGATACTATATAGGTAAGATAGAAAAAGAAAAATCATTAGGAAATTTGTGTTCCTCAGAGAACCTAACAAGTAGAACAAAAAGCATATGCAAAGTTGAAAGGTCCAGTGTGGTCAGGGAAATCCAAAAAAAAAAAAAAAAAAAAAAAAGAGAAAATGATCAATATAAGATATATTCTGATTAAATTTTTTGACATCTAAAAGTAAAAAAGATTACCTCAAATATACAGGCAGGATTTTTAAAAAAACCACACACACACACACACACACACACGCACACACACACACAAAATATAACAATTAACAAAATCAAGCCACATTTACTCTATAGCAATATTCAATGCCAGAGACAATAAATTCAAATGTTCAGAGCTGTGACCCAAAGCTAATTATCAAGTAAAGTAATCATTCAAGTATAGAAGTTTCTGGCAGAAATTTTTAATAATAAGAAAACACAAGGTATAAAGTACTCAAGAGTTGTTCTTGGGAAAAAAGAAACTCTGGAACTATAATTTTTGAGTTTGGAGAACTAAAATATAAATAGGAAATTTCTAATAAAACTATTAATGAAACATGAACAGTTGAGAAAAGTATATAAAGTCCAAAGGGAAATAAAAATGACTCAAGTATTTCATATCCAGACTCATATTTCTTGGAGTAGAAAAACATCTCACAAATATTCTTAGACATTAAGAAACAAATAAAGGAACTCAATGTCTCTTAACTTTTATAAAAAGTCTTTCAATGCAATGCAATAAAATGCAGCAAACCAAGAGCTGAATCAAAATAAAGAATCCAGAAATGGAGAAACATAGTAAGGTCCTGTAAGAAAGCAGTGGGTCCATGTATTAGTCTGTTCTCACATTGCTATAAAGAACTACCTGATAATGGGTAATTTATAAAGAAAAGTGATTTAATTGACTCACAGTTCCACAGGCTGTACAGGAAGCATGGCTGGGGAGGCCTCAAGAAATTTACAATCATGGCTGAAGGTGAAGGGGAAGCCGGAAACGTCTTACGTGGACAGAACAACAGAATGAGAGATCAGGGAGGTGCTACACACTTTTAAACAACCAGATCTCATGAGAATGCACTATCACAAGAACAGCAAGAGGGAAATCCACCCCCATGATCCAATCACCTCCTACCAGGTCCCTGGTCCTCCATTGGGGATTACAATTCGATATGAGATTTGGGCAGAAACACAAATCCAAACCATATAAATCCACTTAAAGATAAAAATAAACCTAAACAAATGTGGAAATATGGTTATACTACAGGAATTAAGAGTTTAAACTCTGATAACAGTTTGGAATGGGTTTAAAATGTGGCTTCACCGCTTATTAAATGTATGTTGGGCAATTACTCAACCACTTTGTATCTCAGTTTTCTTATCTGTAAGACGGGAAAATGATACTTGCCTGAAAGGATCCTGGTGAATATTAAATTACATGATAAATATAAAAAGCCTGAACAAGTTAAGAAATATAATATGCTGTCAGCCAAAAATAAGTATGGGCCAGCTCTCAGATTAAAGAAAAAGAAAGGGCTGGATGTGGTGGCTCACACCTGTAATCACAGCACTTTGGGAGGCCGAGACAGGTGGATAATCTGAGGTCAGGAGTTCGAGACCAGCCTGGCCAACATAGTGAAACTCTGTTTCTACTAAAAAATTACAAAATTAGCTGGGCGTGGTGGCGCGTACCTGTAGTCCCAGCTACCCGGGAGGCTGAGGCAGGAGAATCGTTGGAACCTGGGAGGCAGAGGTTGCAGTGAGCTGAGATGGCACCACTGCACCAGCCTGGGCTACAAAGCGAGACTCAGTTAAAAAAAAAAAAAAGAAGGAAGGAAAGAACAAAGAAATTTAAAAAAGGAAGGGAGGGAGAAAGGAAGGCAGGCAGGCAGCCTTAGAGTAATGTTTGTAATCTGCAGATTTCAATAAATGTCAGCCATTATGTTTTTATATAAAATAATGTAAATATTACCAATTTTGACAGAACAAACATGCTAATATAAATAACCAATACAAAAAAGTAAGGGAAAATGGAGGAAGGAGAAATGTAAATACAAATTTTTCCTATTCTTCATAGCCTGCAGGAATTTGGTAGTATTTAAACTTGAAGTCTTGAATTCAAAGAAATGACTTGCCACATCTTATTTTTCACAATGTTTTACTTACCTTCAGAACAATCTATTCATAACAAATATATATATTTGTTTTATATATATGTCTGTGTATATATGTGTATACATACATATATTTATGTGTGTATATATACACATATAAATTACACATATATAAACATATGTATATATACACATATGTATATATAAACATATTTACATACATGTTTTCAGAAGAAATGATTATTGGATGTTCAACTGTTTATTTTCATTTGAGTTTGTTTTATTATAATAAAATTAATTCAATACATTTCATTTAAAATAGAATGTATTTCTGGATGCCATTTTATAAAATCATTTTCATTTATCTACCCATTCATTCTTTTGTTTATCTGTAGACAAAATATGTATCTGCTATTATGCTCACTTAATAGTGATGGTGTTTATCTTTGGGTGGTTAGATTTTGTTTTCTCTTATATTCTTGAAGTTTTCTTAAAATAGTAATTGTGCATCATTTTATACAAATAATAAAGCGTTTTATGGAGAATGTTTTATAAAGACCCACTACATGAAAAAAAGGCTATTTATTCAGTTTGCTATAGCAAAGGAGTCAGCCACCATTACTTGCATTTTGGCAGAGATTCAAAGGCAAGAAAGAGTAGCAAGAAAGCTTTATAGTGGAATAGAGGGAAGACTTCAGATGTGTCCTGATTAGAAGCTGTTGTCATGAACAGCCCCTAATGCTAATCTCTTATCCTGATGAAGGTAGTATAACTAGAAGTGGGACTTCCTATGTAATTGCTTAGGGGTACATATTTGGCTTTCTCTAGCTGGTCCTAAATTTGAAACAGGGACTAAAATTAGGGAAACTCAGTTAATTATTATGGGAGTTACTATTTGGCTTTCAGGGCTGGTTGTTAAGAGACAGTGGTCTGACTTTTTATAAGTCTGACTTGTAGATAGTAGGCAGGCTTCCTGGGCTGGTTACTATAGATAATGGGTTGGTTTCCTGGGCTGAGTGCTCATATTGTGGGTCAGAATTCCATTTTTTTATGTTTGGCCATTGTCTGTTTGTATATTTTTTTCTCTCACTTAAAACAAAAGATAAAAATTACAACAAATCAAATGATAAATTATGTGAAATATTCTTAAACTATTCTTGAGGTATTCTTGAGGAGCTTGAGATTGGCACAGTGATGGGAAGACCAATTAGTTCAAACTCACTATTTTCTTTTCCATTATATATGTGTGTGTGTATATATATATATAAACACACATACATATATATACACATATACCTATATGTGTGTGAGTGTATATGTATATACACACATATATACACATACACATATATATACACACACACATACCCACACATACACACATAGATACACGGCCCTTTCTAAGCTTTTGGGTCCTTCCTACAACTGTGGTTAAGAAAACACTTTGATTACAAAAGCTGGAGAACACTTAATAACGTCTTATTCATCTGACTTATTCCTAGAAAACATTGCAATTTGACATAGGTATCAACACCATATGAAGTATAGTGAGATGGCTCCTTATTTGTTGTGTGACTTGGGACAGTTGACTAAACCTCATTTATTTTCTTCATCTTAAAATGGTAAAAATAATAAATAATAAACAATGTTAATACCTGCTTTTTAAGAATAAAGAGCTAATCTCAGAAAAAAATTTAAGCATTTAACCCTGAAAACACTGTCCAAGGAAGATTATTAGGTAAATATGTTTGTTAGAATTTTATATGCGGTATGATTTGATTTCGTAGTTTGAATAGCTTTGTTGCTATATAAAAAGTAGGTGATGTGCTCTCAATACTCTGGCTCTGCTTATGCTTATTTTAATCTATATTCTATTTGATTTGATCATAATGAGACTATTTCTATTTCTCATTGAAAAGCACAAATTAAAATAGCTTTGATTCTTACCAAAACTGGATGCTGATTTTATGTAAAAATAGTTGTTCTTCTAAGTGACTTATTTCTCCTTTTTTTAACTTCAGATATCATTCAAGCCCATACTACAACTCATCAAATTTCTTTATTTATTTCAGCAAAGGAGCTACATTCTAGAGTTAATTTATCTTCAGCATCCATAAGTAGCTCCAGAAATATATAAAAGTTGGAACCAGCTATAAATATTTTATTTCTTTCTACATAAACTATAACTCAATCAGTCAGAAAGTTTGTGGGTTTCAGTGGTTAATACATAAAGTTTAGTGTTAAAGAGACCTAAAGTCTGATTTTGCTCTTAATTATTTTGTATTACCTTGGAGCTGTTACCTATTTAACTAATATTTGTCTCAGATTTTTAAATCTTAAAATGGGGGATAATAATACCCTTTGCTTGGCTAATGTCATTAGGGGTGTCTTGTCTAACTAACAAATGCTATACAGTTTCCTCTGTAATTACATGATGTAGTTGCTTTGAGAAAAAGGTTACTGTGTCTCCACCATCAATTAAGATCAGCAGTCACATTTGATTAATTCAGTGCATTTTAATACACTCAGCAGCTGATATATTTACAAAGGCAGCACCTACATACCAAGTGTTTGTGCTGCATTGGGTAATAGTAAAACATATCAGTCAGTAGGCTGTCAATACTTGAAGGCATTTTTATCCAATCAAATGTCTCTTATTACTACACAGGGGATTGGATTCTAAAAATCTAAGAACATTCATTTGTATGTTTGTTTAATACTTCTAAACCTAGAATTAGATTAAAATTATTTTTGTTTTAAAAAAATCACTATACCTGATTATGAATGATTTTATTTCCTTTGTTACATGATTCTCTATTCCAAACAGTATGCAATAAACATATTTACTTTTATTATTAAAATAGTATCATAGGAAAAAAGGGGAAACATCACTACATTGAGTATTATGACACAAAATTCTTGTATTTAGATAACTACTCTCCACAAAAACAGAGCCTCATTTTACAATGACAAACCCCTTTATCCTGAGATAGGAAAGGGGGAAAAAGCTAGATAGAAGTAATTGCCACAAAATGCTCTTAAGAATCAGAGTTGCAGCCAGGCATGGTGGCTTACGCCTGTAATCCCAGCACTTTGGGAGGCCGAGGTGGGCAGATCACCTGAGGTTGGGAGTTTGAGATCAGCCTGACCAACATGGAGAAACTCTGTCTCTACTAAAAATACAAAATTAGCCGGGCATGGTGGCGCATGCCTGTAATCCCAGCTACACGGGAGTCTGAGGCAGGAGAACTGCTTGAACCCAGGAGGCAGAGGTTGCAGTGAGCCGAGATCACATCATTGCACTCCAGCCTGGGCAACAAGAGTGAAACTCTGTCTCAAAAGAAAAAGAAAAAAAAAAAGAATCAGAATTATAAACAATGACTTAAGCCTGGCAAAGTTGTCCATGAGGCAAAATATTACATATAAAGTCACTTTATTTTTCTTTATTATAAATGAATTCATTTATTCTGTCCTTTTTATACCTTCCTGTTTGGCTATTTTTTGTAATGAGTATATTACAAAATTAGTTGATTGCCATTCATTAATCGAGATAAAATTCATTCTCAATCTATGTTGCTTACCAAGAGCCCTATTAGCCACTGCTGTGATCCAGTTTCAATTTCAAAAAATTGGCTGACATTGACATTGTAGGGTGTCTGCTCAGTTTTAAAAACTCCCTTTCTTTTAGAATGTCTACTCTCACTTGTCCAACCTCCTTCTTGATACGTGATTGGAACAAGGGTCAAATATCCTGTCTTGGAATTTGGTTCACAGAAAGCCAGAAAGTTTGTTCTAGTGACTAGAGCTGAGATGGTATAAACTCTGGGTCAGTGGGATGGGGTACTCCACTTTGAAATTATGTGGGATAGCATACTCCACTTTGAAATTATGTGGGAAGCAGGGAGGGAAAGAGAGAGAGAGAGAGAGAGAGAGAGAGAGAGAGAGAGATAAAGAGAAAGAGAGAAGTTGAAGGCTGAGCATACTGTTCTCTGGGTTCCTGATTCTTTGGCAGTCTCTGAAGCCTGCTCCTTCTGGAGTTCTTGTACATCTTTCCCTCAGTCTCTTGGTCTCCACTGAATTGCCCTTCTTCTTCTTTTGTGACTCAAACTAACCTTAATAATCAGTGTTAAAATTATTTCATTTGTTCTGCATTCATTTTCCCTTGGTCTTTACTTTTCACTTTCCTGGGATTGTAATATTTGACTTGTCCTTTCAGTTTTTCAGGAAAACCTCCTTACGAGATGAGTCATAAAAGAACATCTCACACAATCATCTTAAAAATCACTCCCTCTTCCTTTACCAGTTTCCCAAGACTGAACTGGAAACTGTACTTTGATTCTCTACCAACCTGTGACAGGTATCCTCTCAATCTAGGAGAGCCTTCAGAAAATTATAGGATATCACTTTTCCTTGTGAGTGTTGATCATATTTTCCTAACTATCCTAAATATAAGCCTATTGGGACTGGCACACGCCAGAACCCTCAGTGACCTGACCTTCTCCAAAAGCCCTTATATCTTGGAATTCCCAAAGGAACAGACAGAAGAAGCCCACGTTGGGGTCCCTTGCTGCATGTCAAAGAAAATTTCCATCTGTTCCATTTGGCAAGTGGTAACTTCCAGATGGCTTCATTTAAACCTGCCATTCCTCTCTCCTCCATTTAAGTCTCAATGGATACCATATGCCTGTCTGCAAATGAAGATTCTGAGAGGTAGTAGTTTTCTTGCCCAAATCATTTTCTGCCTCTAGACCTAAGATGTTTTATCTGTGAAATTAGGAGGTTGGACTAGATATTCTCTATGGATTCACTGTGTTTCAAAATTCTATAAATTTTTCTCTATGAAAGAGAACAGCCAAGAGAAATAATTCACATACTCCACTTTTAAGGAACAGAAAAAAAATAAATTATGTTTATGAAAAATGTCATAGTCTGTATATCAGTAATCACTTATACTTTTCAGATCTTAAAAAAAAAAAGGTTTTATCTAGTGAAAATGGTAACATAGTATGAAGAAAGCAGTGGGGAGTTTTAGTCTTTCAGATCTGGATTTAATATACAGTTCCATTATTTACTCTCTGTGAAACTGGGCAAACTACTCCATCTCCCTTGCTTTACACATCTGTAAGATAGGACAAATGATACTGAACTTATAGGATATTTTGACAATTCATGAGATAACATGTATAACGCACCTAATAGAGTACATAATGAATATTAATACAGATTATGATTGCAATAATATTAATACTGCTTAAAGTTTATGCAAATTTCAGATACCATTAATATTTTTTTCTAAGACCACACAGGATAGCTCAGCTGTGCAAATGCTTGTACTGTATTATTCATAAAGGTCATTTGATGTTGCACAATGGCTAGAAAGAGAGCTGACCTCCCTAAAAATCTTTTCCATATCTCTCCTTCCATGTTTATCCTCATATTCAGAAAAAGGAAATGAAGGCATTGGAAAGTTAAAGAGAAAATAAAATATTTTTTTCTTTTACCAGTTTACATATGCAGCATTCTTTCAAAATCAAAGTAAGAGTCAGCATTTCAACATATGTGTTTGATTTCTACTGACCTCCTGGCTGAAATAATGTTCCCTTTTCATGAAGAAAATATCCATCCTGACAAGATTATGCTCATCCCTCTAGATTAGTTTTATATTAATTCCTTGTGGCTTCAAATAAAATAAGATTTTAATGATGAGGTCTACATTAAAAATTTACTAGCCTGATGATTTTCATGAACTGGTGGGGAGCAAAATATTCACCCTTTTCAATATTACATTGGCAGATTATTTATTTCATGATCAATGAAACTATTAGGAGTCATTGGTTGATTTTTTTTTTTTTTTTTTTTGGAAGACCTGTTTTTGTTGAGGTCCACTTAATAAAACAGAAACCACTCTAGCTGTCATAAGCAGAAGGAATTGGTTTCACTAATTGGTTACTAGGTGATGAAAGAACTTTAAAAAATTAGGGGACAGTGAGGAAATCCATAGATTAACAACAGCAGGAAGCCACTACTACTCCTAGGGCTGGAGCACCATTGGGAATAAGAGGATCACAGAAGGCAGACCCAACCATGGAGCCAGAGCCACAGGCTGCCATGAGGAAAGCAGAACCCCAGAGGAAATTCCGCCTGCTGCTAGATGTGTCACCACTGTAAATCCCATTCTAAAATGTCCTCCAGTGTCTTCATTGGCCAAACCTACAAGGGTAAAGTTTTCTGGGGGAAAAAAAAGGGGTGGGGGGTATAGTAAAGAAAGATCTGGGAATGCACCGGAGAACAAAAAAGAGATATGGTTGACCAGCCCAAGTTAAGCTAAAGTTGTAAGTTCCTGGAGAACAAAGACTGTATCTAGTTTCTGAGTATATACTCACCACTAACTCATCACCATGTACAAGGATATGTTTAACATTTATTAACCAAGATAATGAATACGTGTAAGTTAGTTGTATCAGACACCTTGCAGGCACTAATCAGATCTGCTCAACCACTTTTGTTTCTTTACTGCTTAGCTACCTGTATTATCCCAATGCCCATAGCAGCTGACATTAGTAGGCAGAAGCCAACAATATGTCTTGTCTCCCATCTCTCATTCCAGATGAATTCATTCAAAGCCTACATATGTACAACCTATGGATTGATGCTTCATGGGAGATTGCAACTGGCAGATAAACATCTCTCTTTCTCCTGCTAATGGAGTATCTTTTTATTTTTTTAAACTATACTTTAAGTTCTAGGGTACATGTGCACAACGTGCAGGTTTATTACATATGTATACTTGTGCCATGTTGGTGTGCTGCACCCATCAACTTGTCAGCACACATCAACTCATCATTTACATCAGGTATAACTCCCAATGCCATCCCTCCCCCGTCCCCCCTTACCATAATGGGCCCCGGTGTGTGATGTTCCCCTTCCCGAGTCCAAGTGATCTCATTGTTCCCTATGAGGAGACTGCGGTGTTTGGTTTCTGTTCTACAATAGTTTGTGAGAATGATGGTTTCCAGTGCATCCATGTCCTACAAAGGACCCAAATCTCCTTTTTTTATGCTCATAGTATTCCATGGTGTATTGTGTCGCATTTTCTTAATCCAGTCTTGTCACTGATGAACATTTGGTTGATTCCAAGTCTTGGCTATTGTGATAGTGCCGCAATAAAATACGTGTATGGGTCTTTAATAGCGCAAGATTTATAATCATTTGGGTATATACCGCAGTATGCGATGTGGGTCATATGGTGCTTCTAGTTCTAGGTCCTTGAGGGAATACCCATACTGTTTTCCATAATGGCTGAACTAGTTTACAATCCCACTAAACGGTAAAGTGTCCTATTTCTCAATCTCTCCAGCATGTGGTTTCCTGCTTTTATGATTGCCATTCTGCCTAGTGTGAGATGGTATCTATTGTTGTTTGTTTGCATTTCTATGATGGCCATCCTTTCCTTACTCCTTATACGAAAATTAATTCAGATGGATTCGAGACTTAATGTTAGACCTAATAGCATAAATCCTAGAAGAACCTAGGTAATAATTCAGGACTAGGCAGTGGGCCAAAACTTCATGTCTAAAACACAAAAGCATGGTAACCAAAACCAAAATTGACAAATGGGTTTCCTAATTAACCTAAAGAGTTCTGCCACAGCAAAGAAACTAACATACAGAGTGAACGGCAGCTACAGAATAGGAGAAATTTGCAACTACCCATCTGACAAGGGCTATATCAGACTACAAAGAACTCAAAACAAATTTACAAAAAAAACAAACAACTCCATCAAAAATGGGCAAAGGTATGAACAGAATTTCCTTCAAAGCAGACTTCATACAAAGAAGACATTCATACAGCCAACAGACACATGAAATAATGGAGTATCTTTAATTGCTGTTACTCATAAACTCTCCCAGAAAAAATGGTCCCATGACATCAAGCAATCAGTAGCCCTAGATACCAAAAAGTGATGTTCTTGGTTTCATGGCCTCCTAATTGTGCTCCCTCCTTTCTTGCCTCCTTCCCTCTTTCCCTTTCTCCTGCTTTCCAGGGATGGCACTCCCTCATAAGTAGTAGCCCATACACTTTTGTGTCAGCCTTTGCTTCCTGGGGGAATCCAGGCTGAGGCACTGGTAAAATTGAGAAGCATGGAATCAAGGGTATGGATTCAAGTTTGAGCACTACCTTGAACTAGCCCTTTGACCTTTAGCAAATCTGTTAACCACTCAATACCTAAATTTTCTTTATTTAAAATTTATTTATTTGCTTCCTTATTTTTCATTGTTTCCCCCTCCCTCCCTCCCTTCTTCTCTTCCCTTCCTTCCCTTCCTTTCCTTCTTCCCCTGCCTTCCCTTCCTTCCCTTCCTTTCCTTTCCCTTCCTCTCCTTTCCCTTCCTCCCCTGCCTTCCCTTCTTTCCCTTCCTTTCCTTTCCCTTCCTCCCCTGCCTTCCCTTCCTTCCCTTCCCTTCCCTTCCTTTCCCTTCATTCCCTTCTTTCCCCTTCCTTCCCTGCCTTCCCTTCCTTTCTCCCTTCCCTTCCCTTCCCTTCCTTCTTCTCTCCCTCTCTCTTTCTTTCATTCCTTCAATAGAGTGTCTCACTCTGTTGCCCAGGCTGGAGTGCAGTAGCACAATCATGGCTCACTGCAACTTCAAACTCCTGGGCTTAAGCAATCCTCTCACCTCAGCCTCCCAAGTAGCTAGGATTACAGGCATGCACCACCATTTCCAGCTAGTTATTTTAAATTACTTTTGTAGACACGGGGTCTTGCTATGTTTCCTATGCTGGTCTCAAACTCCTGGCCTCATGTGATCCTCCTGCCTAGGCCTCCCAAAACACTGAGATTACAGGCGTGAGCCACTGTGCCTGGCCAAATGTTATTTGTGAACATTTTTTGAACAGGGGCTCTGAGCCAAGTAAGGTGCTTGGTTATAAGACACAGATTTAAAAAGAAAGTGATCTTGGCTCTCAAGGACTTTACATATTAAGGAATGGCAGATTTGTAAATGAATAATAATGACCTCATCTGTAAGGTAAGAATGTCCTCTATAATTCAACAAGTCAGAAATTCAAAATTCAAACTTGGGACATTACATAGTGTCTCAAACTGTTACCCTTAAAGATCTGACATTTCCATTCTGAGCTGAGCAGTGTCATTATACAGACTAGCTTGAATTCTGAATAATGGTTGCTCCCACTTAAATTACCCTTATAATATTTAAAAATAAGAATATTCAAGGCTATATCTAAAACAACTACACTTGGCAATTTATCCTATAAAATAATCAGAGATATGTGCAAAGATGTGTGGACATGGATGCTTATAACAGTACATTATGTAAAAAAAGATATTGGAAACAACATAAATGTCCAATATAGGCTAAATAAACTATGAAGCATTCTTATGATATTAATCTCTAAAATTAATATGGATGTTTATTTGTGACAGAATATTGGAGACATTTTTAAGTGGGAAAAAATTATTTTAAACTAATAGGTAAAATATACTATCTCTGTAAAAAATTACATATACATACAAATCTAGAAGAAAATATTAATTTTAGCTGCCCCTGGATGGTGGTTTATTGATATATTCTGATTTTTCTCCTATATATATTTTATAGCTTAATGGAATAAAAAACTTAAAGAAATCAAAGTAATCTAACAATAAGTTTTCCCAGTCAGGCACCACTACAAGGAAAGTGACAATTTATTTCTGTACCACATGCTTTTTTCTATTAATCTACTTTAAAATACTATATATGTGTATGTATATATATATGTGTGTGTGTGTATATATATATATACTTACATTTAATGGTAAATGTGTGCCACAGTGGTTTGCTGAGTCTATCAATCTATCACCTAAATATTAAGCCCCATATGGATTAACTATTTATCCTGATGCTCTTCCTACCCCTGCTGCCCACCCTGCCCCAACAGGTCCCCTCCCTATGTCCATGTGTTCTCATTGTTCAGCACCCACTTGTAAGTGAGAACATGCAGTGTTTGGTTTTCTCTTCCTGCATTAGTTTGCTGAGAATAATGGCATCAAGCTCTATCCATGTCATCTTATTCCTTTTTATGGCTGCATAGTATTCCATTGTATATATGTACTACATTTTCTTCATCCAGTCTATCATGGATGGGCATTTGAGTTGATTCCATGTCTTTGCTATTGTGAATAGTGCTGCAGTGAACATACGTGTGTATGTACCTTTATAACAGAATGATTTATACTCCTTTGGGTCTATACCCAATAATGGGATTGCTGGGTCAAATGGTATTTCTCATTCTAGGTCTTTGAGGAATCACCATGCTGTCTTCCACAATGGTTGAACTAATTTACATTCCCACCAACAGTGTAAAAGCATTCTTATTTCTCAACAGCCTCACCAGCATCTGTTGTTTCTTGACTTTTTAATGATTACCATTCTGACTGGTATGCCATTGTATCTCAATGTAGTTTTGATTTGCATTTCTCCAATGATCAGTGATGTTGAGCTTTTTTTTATATGTTTGTTAGCCACAGAAATGTCTTCTTTTGAGAAGTGTCTGTTCATGTCTTTTTTTTCACTTTTTCATGGTTTTTTTTTTTTTCTTGTAAATTTAAGTTCCTTGTAGATTCTGGATATTAGACCATTGTCATATGGAAAGACTGCAAAAATTTTCTCGCATTTTGTAGGTTATCTGTTCACTTCTGCTGTGCCGAAGCTCTTTTGTTTAATTAGATCACATTTGTCAATTTTTGCTTTTGTTGCAATTGCTTTTGACATTTTTGTCATGAAACCTTGCCTGAACCTATGTCCTGAATGGTATTGCCTAGCTTTTCTTTAAGGGTTTTTGTATTTTTGGGTTTTACATTTAAATCTTCAATCCATCTTTAGTTAATTTTTGTACAAGGTATAAAGAAGGGGTTCAGTTTCAATTTTCTGCATATGACTAGCCAGTTCTCCCAGCACCATTTATTAAATAGGGCATCCTTTCCCCATTACTTGTTTTTGTCAGGTTTGTCAAAGATCAGATGATTGTAGATGTGTGGTATTATTTCTGAGATCTCTATTCTGTTCCATTGGTCTATGTGTCTGTTTTTGTACAAGTATCATGCTGTTTTGGTTACTGTAGACTTGAAGTATACTTTGAAGTCAGGTAGCGTGATGCCTCCAGTTTGTTCTTTCACTTATGATTGTCTTGGCTATTTGGTCTATTTTTGGTTCCGCATGAATTTTAAAGTAGTTTTTTTCTAATTCTATGAAGAACATCAACGGTAGATTAATGGGAATAGCATTGAATCTATAAATTACATTAGGCAGGATTGCCATTTTCACGATGTTGGTTCTTCCTATCCATGAGCATGAAATGTTTTCCCATTTATTTGTGTCCTCTCTGATTTTCTTTAGCAGTGGCTATGGTTCTCCTTGAAGAGATCCTTCACTTCTCTTGTTAGCTGTATTCCTAGGAAAATACTAGTAATATTAAATATTTTCTCCACATTCAAAATTAATAAAGAAAAGAAAATTTTCCCTCATTATTATTTCACATTAAATGCAATTTTATGAAGTATGTTTAGAGTTTAACAATTTTGATGTCCCTTGGAGCTCATTAAATTGGGATTCACTCTGAAGAGTAAATTAACTTTTGGTGAATCATAACCTGGGGTAGAAGGGAACAAAACAGTACAGTATTGAGGACACATTTTGAGGTCTGAAAGTCATAGTTTTAAATCCTAGCTTTTCACCTACCAGTTGTCTGGACTTGCACTTTCTTCAGATGAAATGTAGAAATATTAAGACCCAATAAACAGTTGTGAAACTGAATGGGGATAATCTGAGAACAGCCTAGTGCAGAATTTCTATTGACAAAAGTTAGTTCTTTTCCCATTTTCACCACCCCAAAGTCTATAAAGAAGTAACTAGGGGTGAAAGGGAAGTGTAGATTATACATCTGAATCTATCCTACTTTCCTAGTTTCCTGGGTTTTTTTTTAACGTTTTGACATATAAGAAAACAAAAGAGGTATTAAAAAAGAAGAAACTAAAATACAAGTGGAAAGCTGAAATGTCTCTGTAACCACAAACATTGCAATTACCCAAATTTATTTCTGAGTAGTCCAAATTTAAAACAAATCTTTGTTTTAGTTTTACAAATTGGAACAGATTATTCATCTATTTTCATTTAGGGAAGGAAAATGTTATCTTTCATAAGAGCAGTTTCACTGTGATGTACTTTTCTATGTCAGAAAATTCATTTTTAGAATTTTCATATTGCTGCTAACGTATGCAGTTAAATGATTCTCAATCCACTATAATGCATAAAATTCTAGGAAAATGAATCTCTTAAGTGTAAAAATTAAGTCTCTTTCCTGTCATGTTCATACCATTAAGCTATGTGGTACATTAAAAAAACAAAAAAAAAAGGAAAAAAAATTAACTACATTTTTCAATAAAAGTTTAAAATGTCCCAGAGAAATAAATTGTTCTTATCATAATTTCTTATGTAAATTGACCATTTATACAGAGAAATATAAGCAATTGGGTGAGCATTGGAATAGATATTGATAAGAATATAGATACAGATACATCCTAAATGATACACATACATCCTAAATGTGCTATCTCAGGAAGTCTTAAAGAATATTTTCCTCTCAATACAGGCAATGTGACTCTATTCTGAATTTTCATGTTTCATCTCCCCATTTTCACTTTGGTACCTTCCTTAAAGCAACAAACAGCTTTTTCTTTTGTCCTAGAACCATATCCATAGTGAAATTTTAACCTCTCATTGAAGTGGCAATGAATATATAGAGACCTAAGAAGAGAGGTAGTGACAAGAGGTAGCAATAAGGACAAAGGAAAACAAAAGTTAGAATAGTTTTGCATTGATCCACCCTACTCCTTTCCAAAAGCATTAAACATCTAATGAAGGGGAAATGTGGCCCATTGTCTTACTCTGGAAGCCACAGGGAACTGAAACAGGGCCAGTAAATAGCAACAGGACACTGATTGGTGTGCAGTTCTAGTCTTGTAACTTATTTACACCCCAAGATCCCTATGGAGAGGACTCTGAGGGGAACTCTATTATTAGGCTGAGAGAAACAGGATTGGGTATGGTATTAGGTCATGATCCCTTGGGGTGCCAGCTATATATTTTTTCCTTGGCATTTAGAAGAATCACACATTTTTAAAGTGGAACTCATATTTCCTGATTTTTCTTGTGTAAGGATTATTTTGGAATGACCAAGCTTCTAAGCATCAATCCTATCTCCATTCTCAATTAGAAGTTTCAAAGCACCTTAGAAAATAAATTCAACTGTTTAGACTTCTGTCAGAGCACAAGGTCATGAAAATCATGAAAATAACACTGTAAAAGACTTAAACCACTCTCACTTCTCCAGCAGACCAGCATTTTGTGTTTTCTGACCTGGAGAAAACCAAAAGCAAGCAAGAGAGGGTAGAAAAGAGAGTGAAAGCCTTGGCTCCCAGGCACAATTACACATCACACAAAGCAAGCTGTTGAACAAAGGCGGATTGAGGGGTTGAAGAGTAGTGTGCAGGAATATGAATCAGAATATTGATGAAACAACATCTTATGATTATGTCTGCAGAGTGGCATGGCAAAGCCAGTTCAGCTCCAGAAAAACACACAGAAAGAGTGTGTTTTCACAGGTGAGTGAGGGTTTAGCTCTGAGGAGATGCACACCAGCTTTATAAACAGCAGGTATAGTGACCCTACTGGGTTACTCAGAGAAATCATCTGCAAACAAGGCAAGGCGGGGCAGGCATGGAGGTCTGGAATTGACACTGAAGGATGAAAACAACAAAATCATTATCCCACATCTCTCTGAAGTCAGGGCACCCTCCATTAGCTGAAGTAGAAGGCAGCATACCCCTTTGTCAGCTGAGTAGAGGGAGGGTTGAAGTAAAGGTCAGGGTTTCACCCCAGGTTCCAGTGTACTGAGGGAAATGGAAGAAGCTCAAGGGACACAAGTTGAAGGGAGTAGGATAGCAAGTCCCTGCCTCTTCATAAAAGGCCAACTAGTCTTGGTTAGGGGTATATTAATCTGCTCTCATGCTGCTAATAAAGGCATACTCGAGACTGGGTAATTTATAAAGGAAAGAGGTTTAATGGACTTACAGTTCCATATGACTGGGGAGGCCTCACAATCATAGTGGGAAGCAAAGAGAAGCAAAGGCACATCTTACATGGCAGCAAGCAAGAAAGTGTGTGCAGGGGAACTCCCCTTTATAAAACTACCATAATCTGTGAGATTTATTCACTATCACAAGAACAGCACAGGAAAGATCTGCCCTATGATTCAATTACCTCCCACCAGCTTCCTCCCATGACATGTGGAAATTATGGGAGCTACAATTCAAGATGACGTTTGGGTTGGGACACAGCCAAACCCTATCATTTAGGGGTCTCTGACATTCATTCCATTGCATGTTTTCCCTTTTCTTTAGATTCCTCCTTTTCTTTAGAAAAGCTACTCTATGCTCTCTTCTGTTGCTCAGCATCTTAAATTTCTTACTTCACCCCTTTGGCTCCTGATTTCTATTCCTGGAGCTCCATGCTTTTTAGAAACTCTGCCTTCACCTGGCACTGTCTGTCACATACAGATTCCACCCTCCAGCACGATGGGCAAGAGGCTCTCTAGCATGCTTCTAGGCTCTGGTCCTCAGGATTTACTCAATCCTCCATCAATTATACCTGCCCATCCTCCCTTAATTTCGTTCTAGAAGTAACACGGGCCAGTGGGCAGTCTGTTGACAATAACCTTCAAGTGTTTGTGCTTTAAGCCTTTTAATAGGAATGGTCAAGATTAATTTCAAGGCTCTATTGATTTGTGGGGTTAAAGAAGCCTCCTAGAGATCTCTCAAATCCGTTCTATAGTCTCCTTCCCCACTATGTAGTTCCAGCTCTATAATATCTGACCTTTATTGGTCCAACAGCTTCCATCTCTTCTTCCTTCCTTCAGTTTCCCACAACACTTCCACAAATCTATTTTACACAATATGATGAAATAGTTTTCCTGAGATAAAACCTGACTACATCATCGTTCAGCCAAAAATTCTTCATTAACTTCCCTTGTTCTTAGGATACAATGGAGTGCCTTAATAACACCTTCCAATCCCTGCAGTCTACACCCTGTTTCTTCGGCAACTTCTCTCTCTGTTCCTTCTCACCTTGACACCATAAGCTCCAACCACAGCAAGCCACTGTCAGTGATCTGGACATATCTAGAACTCTGTCATTTCTGTGCCTTTATATATGCCAGAAATTTCCTCTTCACCATTATTCTTCTAACTTTAGCTGGTTAACTTCTATCCATCCTCTTGGCTTTAGCTACCTCCAGGAAGCCTTGTCTGCTCCCACAAAATTAGGTCACATGGCTCTTCCTAGCTGCCACAGCATTTGCTTTTAACTCTCTTATGATACTTAATGGCATTGTATGCTGATCGGCCACTTATTTTCCTAAATCCTCCATTAAACTCTAAGCTCCACAAGGGCAGGGATCACTTCTGTCTAGTATAGAGCCTGGTGTGAAACCTACAATTATTACATTTTTGTGGAAGAAATAAATAATGGAGGAAAAGGAGAGAGACTGCCTGGATGTGTTAATTATACTCCTGGAAGTGACTTATAAATGGGTTACTTATAAATAATTTCCTTCTCATGAAGAACAGGTTAGTACACTGCAAGTCAAGACTGACACACAGTGGGTATACACCCAAGTCAAATCGTGCCTCCTTCACAATGCTGCCCAGGGCAAGCCCTTTACAATATCAAAGTGGACGAGCCCCATTACATGTCTGCCTTCACCCAGATGGAGGGTACACAGTAAACACAACATCACCTAAATGTTACTGCTCTGGTTGTTTAGATATCTGAAGGGAAAAAAGGAGTGGCACCGCAGTAGGAAGGTGTCATCTAAGGTGTGTGCTCATCTGCTTTCCAGGATTTATCTGACACATAATGAATTCTGACACATGTAACACCATGTTAGGAATATACTTTTGAATATGAAATATATGTGCCTTGGAGATTTCCATTTCTACCACAGAAGATAATCTAGGGAAATGCATAGACAAGAACAGATAAGAATTCAGGTGCTCAATCAAGTGAATTCCTCAGTCTACATTCAAACTACAGAGAGAAAATTCAGAAAACAGTCTCCAGTTCATTGATTGCAGTGTGATGGGCTCTGAAAAGCCACTTGAGAAACTGAAGAGAGAAAAAAAATGTTACTCATACTCTTTTGCTCATAGAGTGAATGTCATTTGAGCATAAGCACCATGTACTCAGTCATGATGCTTGGAAATTTCGCATTCAAAGTTAGGAATACAAGTGAGATTCATGTATCTAATATTCAACAAATATTTATTAAGTACCTACCATATGGTGAGTATTGTTCTAGGCACTAAGGATATAGAAATGAAAATGTTTGTTAAAATACTCATTCTTGTGGAGCTTAAATCCCAGTACAGTATCTAATATATCAGATGCATATAAGTGATACAGAGAAAAATAAGGCAGAAGGGAGGATATACAATACTGGGAAGAAAGGAGGTTGTAATCTAACAAAAAGTAGTCTGAGAAGGCACCTGAGTCTGTTTGGGTGGCTATAGAAAATGACATAGACTTATGCAACAAATATTTATTTCTCACAGTTCTAGGGGCTGGGAAGTCCAAGATGAAGGCACTGACATATTCACTGTCTGATGAGAATTTGCTTCCTGGTTTGTAGACTGCACCTTCTCAGTGTGTCATCACATGGTAGGAAAGGGACAAGAGAGCTCTCTTGGGTCCCTTTATAAGAACACTAATCACATTCATGAGGGCTCCACCCTTATGATCTAATCCCTTCCCAAAGGTCCTACCTCTAGATATCATCATATTGTAGGTGAGAATTTTGACACATGAATTTTGGGGGGAATAAAGTACAAACATTCAGTTCATACCAGAAGACCTCACTGAGAAGGTGATGTTTGTCTTTTACCATTTCAGTTGCTATTTGTTCAAACATTTTTTGCACTATTCATTGTCTCCCCTATTTCTGAGACTGCAATTACACATATGTTGTATATTTTAAAAATCATTTCCTCTCTGTGCTTCAGATTAAATCACTTCAATTATTTTTTTCTTAAGTTCTTTGACACATCTGTCATTTTTACTATTCTGTGAAGTACATCCAGTCAATGTTTAAAATTTCAGGGACTGAACTTTTGCATTCTAGAATTCTAGTTTTAGTGTACGTGTTTTAAAAAGTAATTTCTGGGTATACACCCAAAGTATCATAAATTATTCTACTGTGAAGACACATGCACATGTATGTTTATTGTGGCATTATTCACAATAGCAAAGACTTGGAACCAACCCAAATGTCTATCAAGAAGACTGGATAAAGAAAATGTGGCCTATGTACACCATAGAATACTATGCAGCCCTAAAAAAGGATGAGTTCATGTCCTTTGCAGGGAAATGGATGAAGTTGGAAACCATCATTTTCAGCAAACTATCAGAAGAACAGAAAGCCAAACACCACATGTTCTCACTCATAAGTGGGAGTTGAAGAAGGAGAACATATGGACACAGGGAGGGGAACGTCACACACTGGGGCCTGTTGGGGGGTGGGGGAGTTAGGGGAGGAAGAGCATTAGGAGAAATACCTAATGTAGGTGACGAGTTGATGCGTGCAGCAAACCACCATGGCATGTGTATACCTATGTAACAAACCTGCATGTTCTGCACATGTACCCTGGAATTTAAAGTATAATTTTATACACACACACACACATATATATACATATATATAATATATTGTAGAATAAAGCCAACAATTGTGCCAAAAAAGTAATTTCTATTTATCTGATTATATTTTCTGTTTTTTTATTCATGTACACATTTTTTCCAACTTTGAGAATACTTACAATTGCTGACTTAAAACCCTTGTCCACAAATTTCAACATCTGGGTTATCTTGGTGTCAGCCCCATTAATTGTCTTTCCATTTCAGAATGAGTCACATTTTCCTGTTTCTTCATATGTCCAATAATTTTGGATTACAACCTGGACATTAGGAATGATATATTGTAGAGATTCTGAAATGCTGCCAAGAATATTGATTTGTTTTTAAGCAGGAAGTTCACTGGGGCTCTAAGCAAATTTAAGTTCTGTCCCCACTGCAACTCAAATCTCAATGTATTTCTTTTAGGTTTAGCTGGGCTGCTTGGAAGCTGCCCCCTGCTTCCATGTTTCAGGGCCTGTTAAGAGATTTTGACAAAGTTTATTCACAGGATTTTGACATCTTCTTTGCTGGTTATATTGCTGCTTCTGCTGTTGCTGTTGCCATTGTTACTTTGGTTTTCCTGGGATTCCTCAGAATGACTGTAATTGCTCCAAAATGGCAAGACCATGGGCTTTATATCAGAGCTTCAGTTACTGTATCCAGAGCAGACTGGAGCCCGCTCTCAGATGAAAACTTCTAAAAACTAGAAATTCACTCTGTGCTTTTTTTTCTACCAAATGTTGACTCCATCCAGCATCTACCTGCTTTTGATCACTTTCCAGTGCCCTCAGGAAGCATGTGTATCTACACATTCATAATTGTATTTATTATCTACAGTAGAACTGGTCTGAAAGGAAAGACTTGATCATGGTTAGAAGCTGAACCATTGAGAAAGTATTGAACAAAGACCTAATAGAAGAATGAGAGATAGCCATACCTGTGTGGGATGCATTCCAGGACTCCATGTGCAAAGCCCTGAAGTGGAGCATGGCTGGTGTGTTTCACGAAAGGCAAGGAGGTCAGTGTGGCTACAGTAGAGGAAAAGAGAAGTAAGAGATGAGATGAGGGCAGAGAGATAACAGAGAATCGAGTTGTGTCAGACAACTGAGCCACTTTAAGTACTTGGAGTTTACTTTGATGGAGGAAGACACTGGGGGGTTTTGAACAGAGGAGTGACATGATTTAGCTTTTGTTTTAAAATGCACACTCTGGCTCTATATTGAGACTATGGGGGACAAAGTATGGAAACAAGGATACTACTTAGGAGCCTCTTCAGAAATCCAGGTGAAGTAGCTTTGGTTTGAACCAGACTGGCAATACTGGAGATGGTGAGAAAGTGATCTACATATATTTGAAGTCAGAGTATAAATAATTTGCTAAGAGTTTGGATTTGGAGTGTGAAGGAAAGGGAGGCATCACGGGTGATTCCAAGGTTTTCGGCTTGAGAAACTAGAAGGAAGGAGTAGAGAAAATCAGTAAGGTTTCAGACATTTAGATTTGATGTGCCTGATGGGCATCATGGTGGGAATATAAAGGAGGAAATTGGATTTGAGACTGGAGTTCAGGGGAGAGGTCAAGGCTGCCAGTGTAAAATAGTAAATTGCGTATAGAGTTGTATTCACGGTCAGGAGAAGACACGAAATCACTAAGCAACTCTGTTCTCTAACTAGAGAACAGAAGACTTCCAACAATATAGCTCTGAGGATGGTGTGATTAGAGGTCACAGAAAAGAAACCAATAAAGAAACCCAGAAGATGTCAGTGTGGTAGGATGTGAACCAGCTAAGAATGGAGTTCTAAAACCCAAAGGAGGGAGGCATTCTAGTGTTTCAAGAAAGTAACAGTTGGCTATGACAATTAACAATGGGAGATCAAGTGCAATGAAGATTGAGAATTGGCTCTGGGTTTGT
The DNA here is from genome assembly GCF_001698545.2 of Rhinopithecus bieti. Taxonomy (NCBI): domain Eukaryota; kingdom Metazoa; phylum Chordata; class Mammalia; order Primates; family Cercopithecidae; genus Rhinopithecus; species Rhinopithecus bieti. Next base: position 778,818 of record NW_016803776.1, on the reverse strand, counting down.
TGATGGAGAGGTTGTGGTTGATCCTGGAAAGAGCAGTTTTGGTGGACCAGTGAAACAAAAACCCTGACTGGGACTGGAGGGAGCACATCTACCCACAATATGATTATGCATAACTATAGAACTCTAGTATTATCGGATGCTATAAAATAAGGAAAAAAATCATTTGTAAGGAAGGGAAAAAACTAAGGAAGAAAAACCCATGAACTTGAGGAAAATTTCCAAAGGGCAAAGAACAGAGGCACATTTGCTGTCCTCTAGGGCTGGAGCATGCTATACAGAGAACTGACCTCACAGTGTTTTGCAGTATCACAGCTGGCCTCTGAGAAGATTCCGAGAATCCACTGTGGGATGACCCTCAGGTTCAGAACCCAACCTGCCAGTCCTACTCAAACTGGCTTCTGGGACCAGCCTCTCATGGTTGGACTCATTTGATATTCCTGTCTAACTCCTTTCCTGAGATTCCCCCTATGCCTTACTGAAACTCTCTTGTCCTGACCCTTTTCTGACTTCCAGACTTTCTTAGTTGCAAATTTTCTTAGAGGCAAATATGCCCTTTTACTCATTTGACTTGTTTTGCTCTCAACTGACCTCTTGGGCTTGATTCTACAGCATCTGGCCCAGTCCCCACCATATCTGGCCCTTAGATTATATTCATTCTGCTCTCAGGTCAAGTCATAGCCTGGATTCAAATATTTAAGGTATGATATAATTTTAAAAGCCCTGGATCTGAAGTCAGAGAGATAGAGATTCAAGCTACCGCTTGGCTACTTAACTAGCTGTGTTATCAGAAGCAAGCTCTTAACCTCACTGACTATCAGTTCCCTTATCTACAGAATGGAGATATTATTTATTATCCTTAGGGAACAGTAAGAATTGAATGAGGTAACATATATGTTAGTATATGGGAAAAAATCTTGTCTTTTTAGCAGCCAGTAAGAGATAGAATTACAATGTAGGAAGAAGACTGACTGTCATGTTGAGAAGATGCCTCTCAATAAAGTTATAGTCTACGGAGTTCAAGCAGAAGAAAGACCCAGTACTGTAAATAAGAGAGGGTGGGAGGTAGGGTGACAGGGTGGGCAAGACAGGTCTGAAATGCTGCAGGCTTTTCAAGTGCAGTGTAATTCATTTTTCCAGGCAAATAAATTCACAGGCTGATTTGATGTCTCATGGAAGTTTAAGAAGGGCTAAATTTTGCAAAGCCTTGGAAATAATGTTGAAGAAGAGTTAGAATATGAGACCACGGAGCACACCTGGGCAGCTGTTTACATTTATGACATTCCTAGAACCTAGTAGACTCTTTATAAATGTTAGGTCTCCAATTATCCCATCTCTTCACTTTACGTATTGTCCACCATCCACCAGCAGCAGAAGGAGCCCTGAGTGAAGAGTGTACTAACAGTACAGGCTCTAAAATCACACCAACTGGTCATATCCTGGCTTTACCACCTAATTCACGACCTGGGGCAAGTTATTGTACAGTAATGGACCTCAGTTTCTTCATCCGCACAATGAAAACTATAATAATAATACCTTTCTTATGCGGTATTTTTTGAGAGCCTTTACCATAGCTTATAAAAGATTAAAAGATGTAATATATGAGAAGCAATTAGGCAAGATTCTGGTACAGAGAAAACATTCATTATTTCCAACTAATATCATTATTTCCAGCATCACATTTGCCAAAGTACTGTGAAAAATTCACTCCAAGAAAGTCAGGTGAATCAGTCTGAGGAACAACCTGCATACAATTCATTGAATCTTAACTAACTAGGGATAGACTTATTGTATAGGGTATATAACTTAATAGAAATTTTATTTAACTTTGTGTTATTGTTGACATTTAAGTTGTTTTCTCAGCTTCTCCAGAAAATGAAGCTCAGTTTTCATTTCTCATGTGTTACTCTGAGAAGTACTGAGCTCTGGCTTCAAAGATGTCACTCGGTTTCACGATGTGATGCAATTTACTGAACTAAAGCAATCCAGGGTGAGTCACTGCAAAAACAATGCATCATCCAGGCAATTGTATCTTCTTAAGAAGGGGGCAGCAAGGCATAGCATTTCTTTCTGAGCTCCTTAGTTGTAGCTGAGAATAAAGGCAACAACAACAACAACAACAAAAAAAGTGCTTCTGTCTGTATCAAATATTCTCACTCGAGTGCAGACAGAATACTAACAATGTAGATTCTGATGTCAGACAGACATAGCTTTAGATTCTGTCCCTGTCACTTGCCAATTGTGTGACCTTTCACAATCTACTTAACCATTGTGCCACAGGAATGGCTGCTGTCCATCAAAGATGTATCCTTTTCTTTCATAGGGTAGAGCCTTTGTCGGGAAGCAGCTGGACAGTCAGCGACTGCATTTTCAAGCCTTTATTAAATCTAGAAAGGGCCATGTGAATGAGTTCTGGCCAAGAGAATGTGGGCAGAATTGATAAATTCCACTCCATGTCCTGGGCCCATAAAATCCCACATAATCAATCCTCTGGGCTGTCTTCCCCAATCTTCCAGCTGAATATCAATGTCCAGGGCCACCACAGCACCCTTGTGTTGAAGATGGTAGAACTTCTCTCAGCCTAGATTCCTGAATGACTATGTGGGTCATCTCCCTGCACCACCAAGACCTTCTTTCCCTAGCATTGGGCTTTATGAGAATGATACATAAACTTCTACTGGAAGAATCCACTGAGATTTCAGAGTTAGCTGTTACAGTATTTAGTATCACTTTAAATAATACACACTTCAAGCCTCTGTTTCTTCATCTGTAAAACAGGAAGGAAAATAGTAGCTACCCAGAGTTGTGATAATTAAATAAGATGAGCCAGGTAAAGTACTTAGCACGCTGCCTGGAACATAGTTAGTGCTAAAAAATTATTAGCTACTAAATTTACTAAATGAACTTTTTTCTTTTATTGTTTCTGAAATTGTTGTAAACAACTCCTTCATTATCAGCTACTTCTAGAATAAGCTGCTCTTAAACTGACAGTGAATCTCACAATCATGGGTTTCTTAGCATTGAAAAAAATAAATATGGTACTAATATTTTATTAAATGTCTGAATTTTTACTAAATACTCTGTCTTTCCTTTTGCTACAATATCTTTGTGATAACAGTCTATGCCTTTTTACAGCAATGTTAACCACTGTCATCCATCCTTAAGAATAACTTTTTGTTTGTGACCAAAGAAGTGGTAAGATATACAAGCCTGCTGCAAGCAATGGTCTCAGATCAACATACAGCCCTCAGCAAGTCCTCTAAGTTATTTTAAAGTGCCACACAAGAGATGCTACCTGAGATATTGCTCATCATTACTTATTAAGTGCCAACATATTCTTTAGTGCAGGACCTACCATATAGCAGGAGAGGCGGGTGAGCAAAGCTTTTAGTCCCTGCCTGCTTCTGGCCCTGCACTAGCTAAATGTGGGTGTTGAAGCCCAGCCAGCTGTGGCCAATGCCTCTTCATTTCAGAACTGATGAGAACCAGCCCTAGTATTATATTATCACGGGATGTCCTCTATTCTTCACATTGTGGGTAAATATAAGGCTAGGATTTATCTGCTGCCCTGAGCTGCATGTGCAGAAATCAGAATTTGAACATCAGGCTGTCTTCCAGGCTGACCTTTCTCTTAAACTCCTGCATGGATCCTCAAACAGAACAACTGGGTTTATGCACACTCTCTCCACTACCATCCCACTCTTATTCCTGGTTTACACCATATTTTTGTTTTTAAAGTACTCTGCCCTAGAGCATAATGATCACCATCCTCATCATGATTGCTATCCCCATAGAAAGAATAATAACTACCTTAATGGGCATCTTCTGTGTATCAGGAACTAATTGCTTCACGCACATTATCTTTTTAAAATTTCATGACGAATCTTCAACATCAGCATTTTTATGCTCATTTTAGAGGTGTGGGAACTGAGGCTTCAGGTTGTTAAGTAGTTTGCTAATAAAGAGTAGAGCCAGAATCCATATCCAGCTCTGATTTTTAAATGTGGGTGTGTGCTTTTAGCTGGCCATTTCTTATCAGGCTGAATCCCTGAATCTCTACCTATTTCTTACCTACAAGAGTAGACTCTGTGCCTTTACACAGCTGATTGGCTTAGGCTCTGCATTCATTCAAATGGGATGCTTTACTTCCTTGTACCAAAACTGTGCAAGTACTCCAACCTCTTTGATAGGAATTCATAAATGCTGACCAATCCCTAGGGACACTATGAACACCCTAGCATCCTTTGGACATGGAGTTTTGGCCAGCTGACCCTTTCTGGAGGAAGAAGGTAGACAATCTAACTCCATGTTGGTTCCCTAAGTCCTGGCCTCACCACTCCCAACTTACACCTCTTCTGTAGGTCCTATAGTGTGACAGCTCTGCCTCACATTCTCACAAGTTTTGCTAAAATGTAATGAACAAAATAGATATCTGAGCTAGTATGCTTATTATAAAGCAATTAATGAAGTCCTAAAACAATTGCTTAAGTATTTATTTAAATGCCTCTTTTCAGGCTGTTAACTCCTCAAAGCAGTGATAGTATATGGAATTTTGAACTCTAAAGATAAGGACCAACGTCTATTAATGATCATTTCAAAGTGGAGCCAAATGAAAGATGTGACAAATTAATGATAAAATGACCAAATGCCCCCCACAATCGTCCTTTAGTTCTGAACAGTGGACTCACAAATCCAACACTAGCTTGAACAGTTTCTTTAAAGCATGCAAACAGATTATAAAATATCAGGCGCCACACTGCATCTGTCCAATGAGATGTGGTTGTTTTAAGGACATGTCCTGGGCTCACCTGAGTCATGGGGCCATGCAGAGATGAATATCATGGCAATCACAAGCAGCTGCGAGAGAAGCAGCACAGCAGAATGGGGAAGCCCACAGACTCTGGAGCCAGGTATGCCACACTCTGCCACCTGCTAGCCACGTGACCTTGGGCAGGCAACTTACCCTCATTACATACTAGTTTCCTGGCCTTTGAGTGGTGGTTTATAATTGTATCTGGCTCAAGGCAGATTCATAAGGAATGACCAAGTGTAAATGCCTTTTGACAGAACCTAACATGCTCAATACTCAATAACTGTTAGCTGTTGTGAATAATGCTGCAATGAACATATGCATGCATGTATCTTTACATAGAATTATTTATATTCCTTTGGGTATATACCCAGTAATGAGATTGCTGGATCAAATGGTATCTCTGCATCTAGGTCTTTGAAGAACTGCCACACTGTCTTCCACAGTGGTTGAACTAATTTATACCCCCACCAACAATGTAAAAGTGTTCCTTTTTCTCCACAACCTTGCCAGCCTCTGTTGTTTTACTGACTTTTAAAAATTAGCCATTCTGACCGGTGTGAGATGGTATTTCATTGTGGTTTTGATTTGCATTTCTCTAATCATCAGTGAGGTTGAGCTTTTTCAAGAATTTCTTCCTCTGTTTGTCATTGATTTTGAAAAGAAAAATGCAAAGAATAAAAGCTAAGTATAGATGGGAGGACTATTGGAAGGAAGAGTGAAATCAAGTTTAGAATGATTTTTATTTTTGTGTTTATGTTTACTTTCCTGTGACTTGTTGAGCAACTACAGGATCTGCAGGAATAGAACACAGGTTGCTGAATGGAATGTCTCTACGAGCACCAGTTTTAATTAAAAAAAAAAAGAAATTAAGGTCTCCCTCAAAAATCTGTTAGCTATTACAATGAGCCTTGTTCCCACACTGGCCTTTGACAGCCCCCAACACTCTCTCTACCTGCCCTGATCAGAAACTTTCATTTTTCCTGTTTGTTTTTTAACCTACTCTGCTGTCCATTTAAAACCTATTAAAATACCCCTCTGGGTTCTTGGCCTTGCTTCTCAGTTTACTGTTTGTATTTTCCTTTTCCTCCTCCTCCTTCTCCTCCTCCTCCTCCTCTTCCTCCTCCTTCTCCTCCTCCTCCTCCTCCCCCTCTTCTTCTTCTTCTTCTTCTTCTTCTTCTTCTTCTTCTTCTTCTTCTTTCTTCTTCTTCTTCTTTCTTCTTTCTTCTTCAGTTATTTTTGGTTAAGATTAGCTGCTTGATAACATGTTAAAGGTGACCTGCATCATGTCAGGATCCCTCCTCCCTTCCCCTTCCACGTAGCTGTGGTCCTAAGTGTGGACAGACATACTCCAGTGCCTGGGTCAGGTAGTAACCTTAATTTGTTTCAGTACTTTTCATGTTCCTTGTCCCTTTCCAAAGATCTATTTATTTGTGTTTCCCTTTGGTTTTCTGTGTCAGGTTGTTTCATTTATTTATTTGTACATGTCTTTCTTACTTGCTATAGGTGCTCTAATCCAGATTCTCTAACATTGGGTTTACATTCCCCTCTCTTTCCCCTAGGACTCCCAGAAACTTGGTCTTCTGTTAAGAGCATCCACTACCAGAGCAGCGATGAATGGTTACAAGAACTGGACGGCCACTGATCCTCAACTCCATCAGCTGATTAATGGCCTATTGAGAGTACTTTCTTATGCTTCTCAACTCTTATGAAGTCTCTCCTATTTTCTGGCTCATGTTTATCCTGTTTGCCAACATTTGAACTCTCTCTCTAACTCATGAGGCCTCTGCAAATGAACATAACTCCTTATTAAGTTTTTGAAGCTGATTTGAGACTTAGAACTTCTCAGTAATGGAGTAAAGAAATGTATTGTTATACAATGTCATTTTGTCTCTACCTAACAACATAAGGACTGTGTTACTGACTTGCAAAAGAAAATTTGCCCTCATTCTCAAGCAGAAAATTGTGTCTGCATTTCCTATATAAAAGATGCTTTGTGTAATTAGAATAAGGGGTAAGAATGAGTATAAATCCAAAGTGCATTCTCTTCTTCTACATATCTTATTTTGTTCAGAGTATAATTAAGAGAAGGACTTGGCACTTATCTTTGAAAGATGGTATGAAACTCGTCAATGAATTTTGAATATTCATCCATCAAGGATTCCATGTCTGAATGAACAACCTAGTTAAGATTTTGTTCATGCATATTGAATGCAGCCTAAAGAAGCCCAATTCACAGCTATCACAGTTTATACCTCACTTACATCTTTCTTCTTCACCCTATGGTACAATGGAGGACTCCCCACACCACCACAAAATAATAAATGCAAGATGTCTAAAGATTAAACAGTTGGCCGGGAGCGGTGACTCAAGCCTGTAATCCCAGCACTTTGGGAGGCCAAGACGGGCGGATCACGAGGTCAGGAGATCGAGACCATCCTGGCTAATATGATGAAACCCCGTCTCTACTAAAAAATACAAAAAAAAAAAAAAACTAGCCGGGCGAGGTGGCGGGCGCCTGTAGTCCCAGCTACTCGGGAGGCTGAGGCAGGAGAATGGCGTAAACCCGGGAGGCGGAGCTTGCAGTGAGCAGAGATCCGGCCCCGGCCCCCCCGCCCGGGGAAAGAGCAAGACCCATCTCAAAAAAAAAAAAAAAAAAAAAAGATTAAACAGTTATATTTTAATAGTTTTAAAATGTGAAATGTTGGGTACAGTTAATTTTGAAATGTGTTTTGTTTTTTTTTTTAATTATTTTCTTGTATTGCAGCCTAAGAGTGACAATCTGAGTCTCTGGAATTTCCACTTGATCTTGGCCAGAGATTCCTTAGGATTAAATAAGAAAATCTGTGGAATCATCTGGCATAGTTTTTGGCACAGAATAAGTGTTCAGTAAATGTTGTGTCTAAATCTGACATTCACCTCGGCTGACCCAATAATAGAGGGATAGATTAGCCATCTTCCCCTCCTTTCCCCTCATTCTCTAAGATTTTATCAGCAGAGTTCCCAGGCCCATCCAATTCCATAGAGATGAGAGCTTTCAAAATGGTCTGGAAGCAGTGGCAGTAGACACAATTTCAAAGCCAAGGAAAGACAGGTGAGTCAAGAACTAGAACTGGGCATGCTGCCCACATAGATGAAACAGGTACTTAAGTGGGAGATTCAGAAATCAAATAAGGCAAGAAGGCATATCTCTATGACCTTTCAACATTCTTTTCAATTCTGAGATCTATGATTCCTCAATCCTTAACATACAAAGGAGGAAAAGGCCATTAACTGTTCATGGTGAATTTTAGTTTCCCACATCCTTATACTGGCAGATCCTTTAATCATTCACAAAGCAATACCATAGCTGCAACTTCCTGAAATCATAACAGATTTCTCTTATCTATAGTATCCTGAAAATTTCACAGTCTGCTACCCCAACTATTTAATCTTCCAGCAACTTTCAGTTGCCCAGATGCCAAGACCTATCTTGAAACAGAGGAGAGAGAACTGGAATTGATGAATTTATAAAGCAGATACATGGAATCCTGCCCAGACAATGTCATGGAAAATGCTCTGTCATTGACTCTCAAATTCTGTAGTTAAAACAAGCTCCTTCCTCTAAACATAATGTTCTACAAATACCACCTTGTACACAGTAGGTGCACAATAAACAATGGTGCCTGATTCCCATCTGTTTTTTTTTTTGTTTGTTTGTTTGTTTCTTTTTTTGTTTTTGTTTTTTTTATTGAAGATATATTAGTCTTTTACTTTGGGGAGTTGATTATAAGTGGCTGCAAAATATTTTCATCTCTATGCTGATGCCCCTTGGCAATGTGACATTGCCATTCTTTTCATAAAGAAGTGGAATCTAGGTCTCTACCCCTTAAATTTAACCTCAGCTATGTCATTTGCTTTGGTCAAGGGGATGTTAGAAAACATGACATGGGTAGAGGCAAGAAAAATGGATGCTCAATGTCACTTATCCTCTTTTGCTGCTCTGAAACAACCTCTGAAGAAGCTCAAACTAGTCTCCTGGAGGAGGAGAGAATTAATGAAGCAGAAACAAGTTGCCCCAGTTGAGACCCAATAGCCCACCAGCCTGATGACTGCCAGGCACATGAAGGAGATCATCCTAGACCAATTAACATTAGGTGATCCACCAACTGCCTGCAGAACTGTGTGGTTAATGCACAGACTGATGAGCAATAATACAACATTTGTTACTTTAAGCTACCACTTATTGAAGTGGTTTAGTCACCTGGCAATGGATAACTGGTACACTTTGTTTGACAATTCCATCATCCACCACCTCCTATAAGCATTATAAGATTTATTTAAAGGATGAGTTTGCATCCTTTGTAGGGACATGGATGCAGCTGGAAACCATCATTCTTAGCAAACTATCACAAGAAGAGAAAACCAAACACCGCATGTTCTCACTCATAGGTGGGAACTGAACAATGAGATCACTTGGACTCTGGAAGGGGAACATCACACACCGGGGCCTATCATGGGGACGGGGGAGGGGAGAGGGATTGCATTGGAGAGTTATACATGATACAAATGATGAATTGATGGGTGCTGACGAGTTGATGGGTGCAGCACACCAACATGGCACAAATATACATATGTAACAAACCTGCACGTTATGCACATGTACCCTAGAACTTAAAGTATAATAAAAAAATGAAAAAAAAAAGATTAACTAATATTATAGAACCCATGATTCAACATTCAACCATTTGCAAATATTTTCCATTCTTTGCAAAAAGCAATATTGTTGGCGAGGCTAGCATAGGCTAGGTGTCGTGATTTTTCTTTTTGGTCGCTATGCCAGAGGGACCCTTGTTTTTCAGGATTCCCAAGGATTAGAGCTTCCACGTGTCACAGGTGAGGACAGAGTAAACAGGATGCATAATTCTTAGGCAGCATGAATGGCTGCAACAATGCCTTGAGGTTTCACTCAGCCAGCATTTCTGAAGCATCCCTATGCAGCAAGCATTCTGTAAGGTGATGCCCTCAGCAATAGCCTGGTACCTCAATACATATTTATGCAATAAATATTTGCTGAATGGAGAAAAAAAAAAGATTTATTTTTTTTAAATGGTCATATACCAGATGAAATATCCCTTTACTATATTTGTTAGTGTATTTATATATTGCTTTCTCTCATTGCATAAAGAATTTAAAGCAGTTTACAACTAGAATTCACAAAATACAATCATTATAAATAGAAACAAGTAATTGAAAGGAAGTAATAAATAAAAATAAGATGAGAAATATTAAGATCAAATGAAGAAGAGCACAGAAATGTTGGTCATAAAGAGCTATATAATTTGTGGAATTTATCTTTAACTGTGTCTCTAAGATCCCTGGCAGCCAAACGAAAAGCAAGTTACATTTTTTTCAACATCAGGAAAAAATAAGCATACCAGTTCTTCAGTAGAAACAAATGTTTCTTGTATTGAATTTTGATAAGCTTTTTTTTTTAAGTGGATTCCTCTTATACAAGACAGGAAATGACATGGAAGACAGAATTTTCCTAAATCAATCTAACAGCTAGCTTTAGTATGTAGTAACCTTCTAGAAAAATCAAGAGTATCACATGAATACAGAATTTCATGGAGGTAATTCTTCCAGAGGCTGCTGAAGTTAATCTTGTTTTAAAATTTTCAGGACTCTCAAAATGTATGTTCCCTGCTGTGAAGCATGAATAGCTTTTGGAATCAATAATCAAAAGAATCTTTGATCACTCAGTAAAGACTTTGGTTTCCTCTTTCAGGAAAAACTAAATTTCAGTAGTTTTGTCACTGCAAAATGTGAGTCTCTGGATAATGCGCTCAATTCAAAAGTAGCAAAATTAAAACCTGAACTCAGATCTTTCTGATCCCAAAGTTTATGACTTAAAAATAGATTCAATGGTGTTATCAGTGGTTAAATAATTAATTGCTGGTTTAAATAAACCCAGCTCCTCATGGAAGATAATACACTGGCATTTTAGTAGGAGATTTCAACATCTTAAAGTCAAGATGTGCATAAAGGTGGGAATTTCTAGTGCTTAAGCCAATCTGAGAAGAACAGATGAGGGAGAAAAAAGAGAGAGGTTGAGATTTTCACTGAGTTCTTCTGTCAGCCCTCAAATGACAGCATTTGGAGCTATGCAACCAGCATTCTGCATCTTCTCTGTCCAACACCACTCAACCAGTGGGGCAGGCCGACTCCTAAAACATGTATGCATCAGCAAATGCTATATCATAAACTGCTGGAATGATGGAATTTGCCATTTTGGCCCGACTTGGAGTACTGACCCACAAACAGTTAACTTACAAAATGAATAAAATGCTAGTATTTTGATTTCTCTGAAAATGGTTGTGCTACTTTGTCAAATAAAACATAACACTTAATTTTTTTGTGTTTGTACCCTTGGTAAGAGTATAGTGGATTCACAAAGCCTCTGAGCTCTACCTCTGGCCTGATTATTTAATAGCTAATAAATAATTACAAAGCTAGAGGCAAGATTTTCCAAGTACTTGAGGCCTCAGAATATACCAGCTATTAATCACAAGCAGCCCATTTTCTAATTATCATTCTGGAATGGGCTGTTTGTTCTAAATTTTTTTAATGACCATGGAAACCAGAGCCACACATACATTAGAAAAGAAATTTCTATGTCTGCCTTCATGCACTTTTCATAATGGAGACAACCAAGATGTGGTGCTAATTCTATTTTGAATACATTCATGTGTTCGGTCATCCACGGAAATGTGCCCTGTTGAAAGAAATGTCATTTGAACCAATAATTGACCCTTTCAAATACCAGCATGAAAATTGCTTATGACACAGCTAGAGTCTATGACCCCATGAATATCCATCAAGAAGTGGACCATTAATAAATTGTACTACATTAAGTACACGGTTTCTAATTGGATTGTTTGTTTTCATAACAGATAGCTGGTGTAATCGATGGGGAATTAGCTGATTGTAACAATATTGTCCTTCCTGAGATAGAATAAAATGCAAAATAACAATGGGTTACTATTAATATAGGCTTATCATAAATAAAACACAATATTAAGTATTTAATGTGTTATCACTCATTCACCAAATATTTACAGAATTAATATATAGCATTTTTCTATGCTCTAAAGTAAGGTCATAAACCAAATGCAGTCCTTACTCTTAAGAAGTGGACTTATAGCTGTAAAGAGAGACATTAATTAAGTAATCGTTGCCTTACTTAATGCTCACAATATTGTGTTTATTTTCCTAATATTTACAGAAGTAAGTAATACTTAGAGAAGTTAAATACCTCTCCTAAAGTCACTGTTGGTAAATACAGTTAGGATTTGAACCTAGAAGCTTCCGACTAATGATTTTGCTCTTAACTATATCATTAAACTGCTACCCCTCTATGTATTTGTATCATTTACTAGATACTTCACTAACTTGGTTATTTTACAAATTTTCTAAACACCTTTTCCCCCTTTCTTTAGCACATTCATTCAACCTAGCCAGCATCAAATATGTGTTGGGTACATTCCAGGCACTGGGGATACCATATACTTCAATGAGTGCACTCAGTGGTAAACACTGTGCTAGGATTTATCCATTAGCACAGTGTTTATCAGTTCATCTGACTCCATCTCCAGGACACTTTTTGTTCCTCCTCTTACATTAAATGAAGGAACATCTTTCTATGTCGAAGTAACATTCAGTTTAGCTTGTATCGACATAACATAATTTAACAGATGCTTATGAATGAATGCTAATGCCATGTAACAGATGCTTCTGAGACTTTCAACAATTAGGCAACATCTCTTTTCATGGTAATTTCTTTTAATCCATACTTGTTTTGAGTTCTGGGTGACTTCGGGTGCTAAGGGAGAACAGAAGTACTCTACGATTCTTGGAGATTATCTATTTTATTATTCTGTGCCTTTCTAGTGTTGATTCATACAGGTGGTTACTTGTTGAAAGAGCTCTCATAGAATTAAAGAGTTAGTTTTTTTTTTTTTTTCTTCAGAGTCTCACTCTGTCGCCAGACTGGAGTACAGTGGTGCGATCTCAGCTCACTGCAACCTCTGCCTCCCAGGTTCAAGCTATTCTCCCGCCTCAGCCTCCCAAGTAGCTGGGACTACAGGTGTGCGCCACCATGCCCAGCTAACTTTTGTATTTTTAGTAGAGATGCGGTTTCACCATATTTGCCAGGATGGTCTCGATCTCTTGATCTTGTGACATCTCAGGGGTTTCAAAACTTGGCTATCGATTATAATAACCTATGGAGATCATTAAAAATAGACACCCGGGTATAGATCAACGGACCAGACCAGAGAGCCAAGAAACAGATCTGTGCATGTATGGTAAAGAAAAAAAGGATATATTGTTTCATCAAATTAAAAATATTTACTCTTTGAAAGACATTATATTAGTTTGCTAGGGTTGCCGTAACAAGATATTATACACTGGGTAACTTAAGCAACAGAAATTCATTTTCTCACAGTTCTGGAGGTTAGAAGTCCAAGAACAAGGTATGAGCAGGCTGGTTTCTCCTGAGATCTCTCGCTGACTTGCAGATGGATCCTTCTCAATATGTCCTCACACGGTCTTTCCTCTATGAACATGAATCCCTGTGTGTTCACACTCTTCTTTTTATGAGTACATCAATCTGATGGAATTAGCGCCTACCCTATGGCCTCATTTTAACTTAAGCACTTTTTTAAAGGTCCTATCTCCAAATATGGTCACATTCTAAAGTCCTGGGAGTTAGGGTTTCAACATAGGAATTTTGGAGGAATGACACGATTCATCCTATAACAGAAAGTATTAAGAAAATTTAAAAGGAAAGATACTGACTGGGATAAAACATTAATAGTACATGTATCTCACAAAGGATTTGTATCCAGAATATATAAAGAACTTTATTTTTTTGTTGTTGGTTTTTTTTTAATTTTTACTTATTTATTTATTTTTATTATACTTTAAGTTCTAGGGTACATGTGCATAACATGCAGGTTTGTGACATATGTATACTTGTGCCATGTTGGTGTGCTGCACCCATCAACTCGTCAGCACCCATCAATTCATCATTTATATCAGGTATAACTCCCAATGCAATCCCTCCCCCCAACCCCCTCCCCATGATAGGCCCCAGTGTGTGATGTTCCCCTTCCCGAGTCCAAGTGATCTCATTGTTCAGTTCCCACCTATGAGTGAGAACATGCGGTGTTTGGTTTTCTCTTCTTGTGATAGTTTGCTAAGAATGATGGTTTCCAGCTGCATCCATGTCCCTACAAAGGA
>NW_016803776.1:747007-763059 GCF_001698545.2 Rhinopithecus bieti | reverse complement strand
GTGGAAGCTAGGCCAGGCGTAGTGGCTCACACCTGTAATCCTAGCACTTCGGGAGGCCAAGGCAGGCAGACCACAAGGTCAGGAGTTCAAGACCAGCCTGACTAACATGGTGAAACCCCATCTCTACTAAAAATACAAAAATTAGCTGGGCATAGTGGTGCATGCCTGTAAACCCAGCTACTAGGGAGGCTGAGGCAGGAGAATTGCTTGAACCCAGGAGGTGGAGGTTACAGTGAGCCGAGATCGCACCACTGCATTCCTGCCTGGGTGACAGAGCAAGACTCAGTCTCGGAAAAAAAAAAAATCTCAATAACAAGAAGACAACTTAATTAAATGGGCAAAAAATTGAATGGACATATCACAAAAGAAGATATACAAATGGCCAATAATGGCACAAAAATATATTGAACATCATTAGCCATAAGGAAAACAAAAATTCAAACTACAAGGAGATTCCACTACATACTTCATCAAATGGCTAAAATTCAAAAAGACTGACAATGTCAAGTATCAGCAAAAATGTGGAGCAACTGGAATTTTCACACACAGCTTGTGGGAAGTTTAAATTGGCACGACAACTTTGGAAAACAATTTGGCAATTTCCTTTGAAGTTAAATAGATACCATACAATGGGACAATTTCAGCCCTAAGTATTTACCCAAGTAAAATGAAAATGTCCACCCAAATACTTGTATATAGATGTTCATAGCAGCTTTATTCACAATAGACAAAAATTCAAAACCACCCATATACCCACCAACAAGTAAATGAGTAAACAAATTGTAAAATACACAGGCAACAGAATATTACACACAAATAAAAAGAATAAACCACCTGTATACCTGGGAACACAGATGAATCTCAAAAACATTATGCTTAAGGAAGGAAGTCAGACACAAAGAGTTCACACTGTAGATTCGATAGATCATATGCTAGATCCAGAAAAACTAATTTACAATGACAAAAAGCATACCAGTGGTGGTCTGGACCTGAGAGGGAAACAATTGACTACAACGACATTTTTGGAACTTCCAAGGAAATTCTGGAGTTATGTAAATGTTGCACATCTTGATTTCAGTGAGTATATGACATACATTTGTCAAAATTCTTCAAACTTTGCACTTGAATGGATGCTCTTAAAGTATGTTAATTATAACTCACAAATGTCTGGGTCCAAATTCAGATCTACTAAATCAGAATTTTTGGGAAAAGGACCTAGGAATAAGTTTGTTTGTTTATAAAAATCCCATCCACAGGAGGTTCTGATTTAGCCGTGTGTAGGGGTGATGATATGGTCCAACCAGTGCAGGCATCCCTGTACCACGCTGCCCTCAGATGGCCATGCAACTTCTGCTCGGTGCCCACCACACCTCTACTCCCTCTCCTCCCTAGCCAGAGCTCACTCTCTTGTATGGTAGCCAATTCTACTTTAGAACAGCTCTTTTTCTCACTATGGCTTGCACCTAATCCTTGGTTATGTGACTGCTAAAGCAGTAGATTTCTATGGTCCTTTGCTTTTCTCTCTTGCCTCTCCTCTGATAATTCAGGGCTGTTTTAGGAGTAGATAAAAAACAAGGGGTCCAACCAAAGTGAACACAACACCTCTTATATGTTCAAATTAATGTATTCAATTAGCATGCACTGATGACTCACCATTTCCTTGTCACTGGGCTAGATGCTGGAGATAGAATAAAGAATAATATTTATAAAGATGTCCCCTGTTCAGGACATGTGCTGGATGTAGGACATCTACATGTGAGGGGGTGATTTAGAGAAAAACAAGTAGATAAAGGCACGTAATCACTTTCAGCTGGGCTTAAGGCCCATGAGAATTTCCTTTCTGTCCATGGCCAAAATTAGGGCTCTAAGCTCTTTATATTGAAGGCATAAAAAATATCTTTACAGGATGGAATGCAATCACTTATACAGGCTCATTGGTTCTAGTGTCTATTTTTACCATTCTCTCCTCTTTTCCCCGAGATGTTCTCAAGATTTTGGTGGTCTCTGTTCCACAGCAGCACCCTACTTAGACCTGCTCTTTCCCTTTGAACCACAGTCTGAATCAGAGTCCTGGGCCCCACTGGCTTGTAAGACAAAGTCAACTTGACAACTGTACTGTGAGAAAGTGAACAATGCTTTTATAGAGGTAGAAGCAAAGTATTCCGGGAGCATTGAGCCAGATTACTTTAGTTTACAAATTATGTATCACATATGTTATCTTATTTGAGCTGACCTGGGACTGACAACAACAGTTGTCACCATTTGTTGAATTTCTACCATGTTCTAGGTTGATGTTGTACTAAGTGTGTTAAACTTTTTAAACCTCATTTGTTTCTTACCACAAATTGTATGATGTATGTAGTATGTTATTCTCATTTTACAGATGTGGAAACTGAGGCTGAGAGAGTTTAGGTAACTTTTCCAAGGTTAAATAACCAAGAAGTGGCAAAACTGGGATGTGGAAGCAGTTATACATGACTTCAAGGCCTATAATCTCAATTACTACTGTCATTAATGACCTTAGTTTAATAATGCCTTGTTTTCAAAAATAATAGGTTTTATTTTCCTTTCCATGTTGATCCTAAAGTGGTTTATCGAACTCCAGGATGAATTATTTAGGGAAGACTCAACTAAATTAAGATCATGATATAATCTCAGATCCCCCTAAAAATTCATTAATGTAAAGGTGCTTGGTATCTACAGATAAACGCACTTCATTGTACTGTTCACTAAGCATGACCTTCTCCTTTCCTTCAGGCCTCTTCTCCTTCTTCTATGTTCCAAACATCCAGCTCTGCATTGCAACCCACTACAGGATATCTTCTTTGCATGAAGGATAATACAGAGTTAATCAAAGGTTCCTTAAAATGAGAAGTCAA
The DNA here is from genome assembly GCF_001698545.2 of Rhinopithecus bieti. Lineage (NCBI taxonomy): Eukaryota > Metazoa > Chordata > Mammalia > Primates > Cercopithecidae > Rhinopithecus > Rhinopithecus bieti. The sequence continues at coordinate 760,180 of NW_016803776.1, read as the reverse complement.
ACTTTCACTAGCTCCATGGCCAAGCACAATCTCCACAATCACAGTGATACCTAGCAGGGTGGCAGCCTTGCAAGATCTTTGGTTCATGGGAACAGGGCCTCCTTCTATGTTTCACGTTCCAACAAGATGGATCTCCATTAGAGAGACTGCTGGTCCCAGCCTCTCTCTGCCCACCTGTACTTTCTTTAGGAGGGAAGTAAATTTTTGATTTGGAACTGCACTGTGTGTGGCTTAGCCTCTTTTACAATCTTCTTGGCATCTGACTGCCTGGAAGGAACATGCATTCTGATCTGCTGTCGGGGTCATAAATAGGTATATTGGAGTAGGCTCTGCCCCTATGTAGGCACAGGATTAGGCCTATGATTTTCCAGTTTTGTCCTTGACTGGATAGGTAAGATAACTTCTTGGGAATATATTAATAAGGTCATTTTTTGCCACAAACATAAGCTACATGTTTCAATCTAAGATACTTGTGTGGCATGTAATTTATAAAAGATCAGTATCCTCTATTAAGAGATTGCTATAACTTTAACTGATAAATCTTAAAATCTCAGTAGCATAACATGAAAGCAACTAATTTCTTGCTCATGCAAATTCCAGTCTCTGTTTGGGAAGACTTCCCTTAACTCAGTAATACTCCAGGTTGCAGAGGCTCTTCTATCTTTAACACTTGGTTTCCAAGATCTCCCTAATCTATAGTAGCTAACTGGCAGATGCGAGGAGAGAAAGGGTAGCAGATCACAGAGGAGGCTTTTCTTGGACAGGCCTGAAAGTTTGCATGCCTCACTTCTTCTCACATTCCATTATCAGAAGCTAGTCACAAAACCTCACCTAGCTGCAAAGGAGGATGCAAACAGTCTAGTTTCATGCCCAGAAGGGAATGGGGATAGGTTTGATGAACAGTTAGCCAGTCTCTACTACATATCCAGAATATATAAAGAAGTCCTTACAGATAAATAAGAAAAAACCAACAACAACCTAATAAAAAGTAGGTAAAAGACAAGAATAGGCATTTCACATGAAATGCAAATAGCCAACAAACATATCCAGAGATGTTAACTCCGTTAGTATAGAGAGAAATGGAAATTAAAGCCACATTGAGATATCATTTTATACCCAATAGATTGGCAAGATGTAAAGACTCTGACAATGTCAAGCATTGGCCAGGATACTTAGTGTAGAAGACACTGCCAGTGCTTGGCATATCTTCTTTGGCTTACCCTAGATGTCTCCTGCCATCAGCATTCATGTACAGGTGTACAGGAACAATTCTAATCCAACAAGGGATAGGATATGGTAATTATACATGCTAGCTTCCTCAAAGGATCCCCAGTGAGAATGAGCCCCAATTGGCTATACATAGTATTAATCATCCATATAACTTTTCCTATAACTTGTATTGATTTTCCTCTCTTCTTTAGCTCTGCATCACAGTCCACAGTGCTTTCTGAGTTCACCCTCTAGAAAAACCTGTTTGTACCCAAATTCTTGTCTCAGGATCTGCACTTGGGGGAAGACAAACTAAGACTGCATAACAGGAATCCTCGCTCTTCTCACTGCTGATGGGAGTGTAAATCTGTAGAAAACCTTTTTTTAAAAACCCCAATTTGTTATTACTTAGTGAACTTGAGAAAACTAGCTCAGAAATTTTATTCTATATATATTCCCAAGAGAATTCTTGCACTAATATGTCAGAAAACTTGTATGAGGTTTCACAACAGCATTACTTGTACCAGCAAAAATCATAGAGTGAACTACATAGCAGGTATCATGCTGGGATTCTAGATATAACAATGAGTTTGGGGGATTTCTAAATGTTTAGAATGTTCCTGGATTCTTGAAATTCAACCCTATGCCTCCATATAGAAGTCCTCATTGTTTTATTCACTCATTTCTTCATTCCCTCAACAAATGCTGAGTGTTTTCTGGGAGCCAGGGAGCTCTGTAGATGAATAAATCAAAAGCTTCTCAAGGAACCCAGAATCTAGTAATGGTCAGAATGGAGAGCAGTGGATAAACTAACCAGGCTGAGTGCTGGCATAAGGTCAGACATGGAAGTTGTGCAATTTGGGATTTAGGAGTGAAAATTCTGCATCAAATAGATTTAGGTTTGAACTCATCTCAGCATCTCCTTGGTAATTTTGTCTCCTAGAGTGCAATCTTAGCCTCTCTGAGCTGCACTTTCCTATGAAACGTGTTAACAATCATACAACAGAAGGACTAGGCAGCTAAGGAATATAAGTCCTTAGCATAGGCCTAAACATTGTACACACTTAATAAATGCTGCTACTGCTGGGGAAGAGGCCGAGACAGGGATGAGGGGCATTGTCAGGGGAATGAAGAAAGGCCTTAACAACATTCACCCTCCGAAATGATGGCTATTCAAGGACATAAGTGAGTAAAATTGGGAATGAGAGCTCAACTTCCTAATAATTAGACTTTGGGGTTGTTAAGATTATTCATTGGTTTGGGGAAAATAACTCTCAAGATGTGAAGTTTTAATAAACCTATGGTATTCTTTCTATCATAAGCAGCTTTTGATGACTATTAAAATATTAATCTCTAAAATGTTTTGCCCTTTGTATGTTAATACAATCTTCTGGGTGGAATTTTATTTTCCATTTTATAGTTTTCATTGTCTATTTATTTTCCATTTTCATTTTGGGTGATGTTTTTTGGTTAAAAGTCCTCATGATAATGCAGTCCCTCTTAGCAAGCACCTATAGTAAACATTTACTATCTGCCTGGGTCACAGTTAGCCCAGGATTGAGGTAAATTGTGTTCTTTCCCTAGTTAACCAGACCAACTATTCATTTCAACTACTACACACAAAATCATATTCCATCCATCATATCTTTCCATTCCCTTCTTTGGCTTTGTCAATAATGTATACATATTATAAAATTAGCTGAGAAACTACTTTATTTAAACCTTCTTAAGGGTGAATATTGAGATTTATATAGAGAGTAAGATCAAGCCATGTACACACCATGGATTCAAATTGCAGCCCCACAGAATCCATCTCTCTATATCTTGGAGTCACTACTGAATTGCTACCCAGTGCTGTTTTCTTTTCATCTGTTCTCTACAGTCTGTCACCCAAACCCGTCCCCCAAAGCTTTTTCAAGTTTCTAGCATCCCACAGTCACGCTCCCATATCTAAACCTGCATGTAGCAACCTTAAAGTTTGTTTGGTACATTTAATCATCTGGCTTCATAACTGCCATGAATACTGCTCAAATTGGGGTAGTTAATAACCACTCAGGGTCTTTAACTTGTTCATACTGGCCACGGTCTCTTTATTCTGAAATTTTATACTCAACATGCCGAGTGTCAGGAATTGGAGAACAAAATGAATGAGATTCTGATTCCCTCTGACACACCTGCCCAGAGGGTCTATCTTCTGTGTTTGGAAGTCTATTTTCAAAAGTTCTGGCTCTCTCCTTTGGATACCCTGTTCTAGCCTGGTTGAGGGTGCTTCAAACTCATTTAGCATATTTGCACCTTTCTTTTCTTCTTGTCTAAAATTATGTCTTGCAAGCTAACACAAAGGTGACTATGTCAGGATTCTTTCCCTCTAGGAATCAACCCTCTGGTAACAGACAAGGAAACACATGGTGATGATACTGTGCCATCAACACCATATCACAGAATACTGTAGAATGACAAAAGGAAAGCGGGGAGAACTTCTTATTGGGCATGATACCCAAAATGTCTTTTATATGACAAATGAGCTTACAAAGAGAAGCCAGGTCATTGGGAAAAGCCATGGCAACCCTCCCTTGCTCCATGAGAAATAGCCTGGCATTCATTCTCTGGGTGTTACCTAATTCAGTGCATGTTCACCCTCAGAGTTTTGTCAGCTAGAACCTCAGTTTCCAAGGTGTTGACAAGCTACTATAAACAGTGAAACACACACTAGAAATGTTTCTTTAAGTTTTACAAAACATTACAGATGAGTTTCTGGTAACCCTAATAGTGATTACCAATTAGTCCATGAATCACAACTATTACTCCTGACACCTTGGCAGTGAGGATATTTCTGGGCCAGAGTTGGATAACCTCTTCCGCCCATTTGTAATAATGGAGGAGTCAAGGAAGCACTGAAGTTCACTAAAACTCCAGGAGCACTACATGAACTGTTGAGGTAAATGACCCTCTGTGAATTCAGATAGAATTGAAAGTGAGGAAGAGGTGTACATATGGTTACCAAAATATTGGTATTGTTACTATTTGAAGTTAGATTGGAACATGTGTTTTATGTGTGTGGCACAAAATGGTATTAATACTGCACCCAAAAAGTCACCTATTACATCAATCTTACTGAGAAATCACAGCCTACTCCACAAGGGCAGAGCCTACCCCAGTAAATTTATTCATGTCCCAGACAGCAGATCAGAATGCATTCTTTCCTGGTGGACAACACCAAGAAGATCCTAGAAGGGGCTAAGCCACATTCAATGCAGATTCAAATTGAAAAGTCACTCTTCCTCCTAGGATCAGAGTGGGCCAGGACTAGGAGTCTAACTCATAATATTTGTTTGTCTACATATTTATTTATCTGTCATAAATGTAAAGTGCTTAGACAAAGTGGATCTTCCTAAATCTCCTTTTTATTTCCAGAGGTCAGCTCTGTGCCTGATACATAGTAGACACAAAATACTTGATTGCTGAATTAATTAATTTCAGAACCTAAAATTTCCAATTCTAGAAACGTTAATATTCTACTGCTTCCCACAATTATGTTGCCTTGATGCTACTATTTCATTTTACTCTTCATTTCTTCTTCTCACTCTACTCAGGATTTTGAATCCATCCTTCTTAGAACATTTCCTCTTCGCCCTCACAAAATTTATAAACCTATTATTATGGGATTTAGTCTTAGAACAACATTAACCTTAGAAAGTAGTGATAATGGAATTATAACAGGAAAAAAATGAAAACAATTACTGACAGGGCTTATAGTTTGTATCTTTGTGCTTCTTTCTGAAAAGAAAAGAGGGAGGTATGGGAGGCAAAAGAGGCTGACCTTAGAGGTGTGTGAGGGGACAGGGCTCTTGGAGAGGTTAGAATACTCATCACACTAATTACAGAGGCAGAATAGCCCAGCTATTTCATGCAGGGACGCTACAACCAGACTGCCTTGGTTGAAATTCTCAGTTTTCCACTTACTAGTTGTGACCTTGGGCAATTTTTTTTAACCTTTCTGTGCTTCAGTTTCCTTACCTTTAAAATAAAGGTAATAAAAAGAATTTCACGTGGTTGTTGTGAGAGTAAGTATATATAAATGCTTAGATTAGCATCCAATAAACAATAAGTACTATGTAGGTGACAGCTGTTAATATCACTTCAGGGTAGCTCCCAGGAAATTTAGGGAATAAACAGAATGAATAACATGGATATGGAACTAGGTGTAGTGTGAACAAGGAGTCACTTCAAAGACAGACAAGATGTCCTAGCATGGCAAATGCTTGGCATCTATGTTCTCACTACCCTCACCTATGTCTATGATAGTCATTTCATATCAACTATGGAATTAATTCTCTCTGAGCCTGGACACAGCTTCATAATTTTACTTTCAATACTATCCCAGGCAGCTACTTCCAATCAAAGCCAAAAAATTAGATGAAACCTATTTGCTGTCCCTGTTGGAGGCCAACTACAGGGTCAGTCAGCAGGGAGGTAACTATAATCTGACTTTGGGTTGGGACTCTTGGAGGCTAGGTGCAGACTAAATGGTCTACCTGGTCAAGGGAACTTTCTGTTTATAACACAACCCCAGTGAAGTTCCATCACTAATAAGAAGTCAAATCATATTTTCAAGCAAGTAACAAGGGAAACTTCCATAAGGATTACATGACAGTGACACCAAGACCCAAGTGCCTACTCTTGTGAATAGGCATGCATGAGTAGTTCTTAAAAACAAGAAACAGTGAAAGTGCCTAATAGGCTACATCACTTGGTTACTTTGCTCACTTTCCAGTCCTGGGGCCACATCCTCAGGGTTTTCCTTTCAAAAGTTCTACCCTCCTTAATGTTCTCACTTAACTGGTCTTCTCAAAAATGTCTATTTAGAGAACAGACCCAGAGTGATGATGGAAATTAGGGAGGAGAATTAGAGAATAGCACTCATGGTCATTAAGATTGCTTTTGCAGATTAAATTGGGTGTGTTGGAGGTTTGAACCTCTCCTTTTAGGAATAAAAAGAAATACAGTTGCCTTTGTCAAGTTGGACAGTCTTATGCATCAAAGTGTTCATCTGTTCTGTGTCTGCTTTTCCACATCTAGACCCTATGGCAGAATAAACATATATTGTAATCAAGCCCTAAACCCAAGGACAAAAGTCTATCATCCTGAAGACTCAAGGAAACTAAATGTTCTCCAAAAGTTTCCACTTAATTCCTATCCCTGGGGTAAACTATATATCTGGAGGCATTGACACAGGAAGGGAAATCTGACCCTAGAATCTAATGGGAAATTAGTGGTATTCTTTTTATCCTTAAGCATTGCAATGGGCTGACTGTGCACATCATCTTACATTTCTCTTAGCTTATATATCCTTCTTACTGCTAACTCATTTTCTGAATTTATGTCCACCAGACATCACCATGGGATCACTCAAGGGAGCAAGGGATGAGAACTCTGCCTTCAGATGCTCCAATTTGGGAAACCCAATTACCAGCTCATCCCGTCGTTCAACATTTGCAAGTGATCACCTCTAGAGGGAGCTAACCCCACTGTCTTATTTCTTAATGTAGTAGGCAAGGAATTGTCAAATATGGAAATTTTTCAGTATCCAATATTTGATAAATTATTGGGCATTATTATTTGTCTCTACACTAGTGCTATAATGATGCCCAAGGGCAGTGATTTGGGAAGGTAATTCATTCATGAAGGCAAAGGAGGAAGCTACTTGTAAAGAAGAAAGACTTGTAAGTTTTCTCAGCTCATAAACACCAACTGCAGGAAAAATAATGGCTGCACTTTGCTTTCCTAAATTGTTCTTCCAAGGGATACTGTTTTCCTCTTCAAGTTTCTCTTTTCTTAACCTTAGTATATGTAATTGCACCTTAACATTCCTATTTATGGCGGTAGAAAAGGAAGGCCGTAAAGAGCAAAGAGAGGGTTGCACAGTCTGACTTGACCTTCAGAATTAACCAATCTTACAAGACACTTTCAACTTTACATTGAAGTTTTCTCTGAGATGCAGACATTTGGGCTGGTGGGCTCTAACCAATGCAAGGCTAGGAAACAGCTACATGGAATCTGCAATTCCTAGATATTTTGTTAAGACTTGGCTGGTACTCTGCAACATCTTCATGTTTTCACATAATACTTGGCTAAAAAGAATAGCAAATAATGAGCACCAATAGAATCAGACAGAAAAAGTATAGCTTCAGGCTGACAGCTGACGTGCAAACCACTGTTCTCTGCAGGTAAACAGGGCGCCTGAATTACAGCCTAAGAAGGAGAGAAACAAGGAGGTGATACTGCCAGCCTGCTGCAGCTCTGAAATCCCAGAAGCATCTGCGTTGATACTGTACAGTAATGCCAGAAGGAGTGCTTGGTGATGGAAGAGAGGCTCCTGGAGGCCCAAATCCTCAATGAAAGGAACTGAGCTGTTTTACAGTTTCCAAGGCAGGACAAATACTTAGCCAGAATAGCAATAACCTCCTTTACCTCTTCCCAAACACCCCCACCCTCAACTGTACAGGCCTTACCAGGCTGAGGACTTGGGGCCTCAGCCTATGCTAAAAAGGAATCCCTTGTGTCCTAATTAGTGAACTGAACAAGCTTAAAGGATGACTGGGATCAGGGGATTAAAAGAAAAGAGTGGCTAAGGGACTGTATTTCACCTGCAGTCACCCTGAGGCCAAAAAACATATTAGGAAGAAAAGACACCGGAACCAAAGCAAATCCAAAATGGTATGTCTCAGCCCTGGTAGAGTCACACCTGGATCACAACAATTGCCTCCCAGCTAGGGTCCCTGCCACGAGTCACCCTTCTCTGAGTCCATCCTGCATAATGGTGGCAAAATCATCTTACAACTTTACCTTGAAAAGAAAGATGTATATTTGCTGTAACTTTTAGAAAGTAAGCTCCATCTATGTAGCTGTCCTTAGTCCTCAACATAGAACTAATCTCAAGTCAGGATATGTTTCCTTAATCTTGGACCAACAAGCCTTAAGGAGGCCGAACCAGAGCAGTAAAAACATGTGCTTCAGGGTCCAAGAGACTTGCTTCCAGTGCCAGCTCTGCATTTGACTACCAGCAGATTATATTCACATTTTCCCTGCCCCATCAAATTTAATTTTCCCAGTCCCATCTGTAAAACAAGTATAATACCAAACCTCACAGTAGCTGTCATGAGAAAATGACAAAATGTGCCTAAAATGCCCAGAATCCTGGCACTTGCTGAAAATTCACTGACAAGATTTTTTGCTTATTAATCATAATGTTTTCCAAATAGTCTGTGATTTGCTCTTTGTGCTTTGATATTTAAAATTAATTTTAAAAGGAGGCAATTGTATTATCTTATTAAAACTAGGGAACAGCAAAATGTGTCTCACAAAACAGGCCAGATTCTGGTGAGGGAGGATAAGACTTGGAGAGGTTCTAAGGGCAGGTTACAGCTATATTTGTTAGCTGATTTCTTTTTGTTTGCAAATTTATTACATAAAACCTTCCTAGCTTCCTCTGCCTTTTCCATGGCATCCTAAACTACTCTGGGACCTCAAATGATATAGTAATAGCAGCGCTACAGGAGGGCTAAAATAGAAGACAGGAGCCTCAACACACACAAGAGCCTACTCCACAGAAAGTTCTGATATTGAAATATCACTGTGTTGGGTCCATAGTTCCTGCTTATACAGTTCATATTTTCTTCAAACTGTCATACAACATAACTAGGTTGACAGCATACAGTTGGTTTTACACCTTTGAAGTTCTTCATCAGAAGCCATATTTCACATGAACATAGCATAGAGCTATATTGTGAAGATACCATGTGAGCTGTGTATGAGGCTGTGTGGAGAGCTTTGCCAAGCATGATATTCTGTGTTCTGTGTTTCTGCATGCTTTGTATCCTAGAAGTTAAACTCCCATTTGGCTGTTCCAGTTTCTTCAAGAGATGAAGTTAAGTTTCATCTTTAAGAAAAGCAATTCATAAAGGAAATGAATTTGAAAAGGAGATTAGATGGTGGTCATCATCTTGATAGCCAAATTCAAATGTCTATTTATCTCCAGGGCATAAAAGACACAGAAAATATCTTCAGGGTATAATAAACACAGAAGTGATAACATCTAAAGAACAGAAGAGAGTGACAGCAAACGTAGGATCAGAACAAGAGACTATTTTAAGAAAACAGAGATGACTGATAAGTGGAAATGGTAGATTTGTTCTATTGAAAAATACCAGTATATTCTGGAAATAACAGGAGAAGAAAGAATAAGGAAGTTTCATTACTGTAAGTTTTCAGAAGCAAAGCAGCACAATCCAAAAAGAACTCTACACTTAACTTTGTTTATAACACAGAACAATAAATGACTGCTTCAAAGGAACCAACAATACAATAATTTGCTAAAATGAATATTTTAGGGAGAAAGAGAGGAAACTTTCACCATTAAGAAACGAAACATCTCCTTCTGCAGCTGACGAGACCTAGTTTTCAAGTGACGAGGGAAAATGAAAATATATCTCATTTAACTAAATACTCTTTTTTTTTTTTTTTTTTTTTTTTTTTTGAGACGGAGTCTTGCTTCTGCTGCCCAGGCTGGAGTGCAGTGGCCGGCTCTCAGCTCAACTGCAAGCTCCGCCTCCCGGTGTTCACAGCCATTCTCCTCTGTCTCACCCTCAGCCTCCCGAGTAGCCTGGGACCTACAGGCCCGCCCAGTCCGCCCCGGCTAGTTTTTTTATTTTTTTTAGTAGAGACGGCGTTTCACCGTATTAGCCCAGGATGGTCTCGATCTCCTGACCTCATGATCCGTCCTCGGCTCCAATAGTGCTGGGATTACAGGCTTTGAGGCACCGCGCCCGGCCTTTTTTTTTTTTTTTTAACCTCACCAAATTGATCCAGTGAACAGAAAGGCCTATGGGTCTTTTGAGCCCAGAGTCCACTATGTCATAAACACAGGGTTGTTTTAAACCAACACTGTGTGGAGCTATTGCCTTAACACATTCTGACGGTCAAGGCCCGAAACCCGGGTCTGACTCAGACTAGGAAACAAAAACAGTAGGCTTCAGAGCATGCCATAGACAGAGAATTAAACAAAACCTAAGAGAGGGCTCAAATTTTCAAAAAGAAACAGCTTCAGCAATTTGAACCATTAGTTTACCAAAGCCTAGTAAGAGAAGAGGCTTTTAGGAAACTTCTAAATAAACTTTATAGACCCAAATTAAATAGGTTATTAGAGCCTTGGGAAAGATTCAGAATATCCTAACCACTTACAATATTTCTGCCAACACTTTTTATTCCTCTCTTGCTCCTTCTTCTTAAATGCCTCTGTTTTCTTACAACCCCAGTACTCAGTACTAAGCACTCTGGACCTTCTCCACGTTATCTTATATAAAAAGTGCATCCATTCTTTTAAATACTTGTTTTATTTTACAGTTAGTGTCTTTTGTGTCCTCTCCTGGAGATCTTTGCTTTGTCTGAGGTCACAAAGATATGCTCCTATGTTTTCTTCCAGAAGTTGTATAGTTTTAGCTTTTACATTTAGGCTCCATTTTGAATGAGGCTCCATCTTGATCCATCTTGAATTAATTTAATTATATAATGAGACATAGGGGTAAATGTTTATTTTAGCCGACTTGTCCAAGCACCATTTGTGGAGAAGATTTTACTCATTGAATTAACTTGGCACCTTTATTGAAAATCAGTTGACTCTATATACGTGGTTTTATTTCCAGACTCTATTTTGTTCTGATGATGTATGTGTTTGTTTTTATGCCAGCACCACACCGCCTTGATTACTGTAAAATCTATAGTTATCCACTCTTAGGTTTAACAGATTACTTGATGCAGAGGCCTAAGACCTAAATTCTAAGGCAAGTTTTGGCATTAAGTAGCTGTGAAATTTTGAACAAGTCATCCAATTTCTCTATTACTTAATTTATTAACCTGAAAAATAAGAGGGAGTAGATCAGGGTTGACAATTAAAATACTTGGCAGGTAATGTAACAGAATTAACCTGGAAAGTATGATACAATTCTACAACAGGGAGTGGTAGGTATTGTACCAATGTCTATAACCCAGTCTAAAGATTAAAGTTACCATCCATACTAGCCTGCAAGAATGCACACTTGCTATTGCCACACCATCTGATTTTTCCAGAGAAACCAGAAACCTGGATTTGTTATGGGAAATCTGATTTTTAAGGCATCATGTAGGTCAAATAAAACATAGAAACTCAGTTTCTGAACCGCCAGTTTGAGACCCTGGTCTAGCAAATATCTCAGGATGATAATAGTTTTTTTGTCTTTTTTTCAAACATAGTTACTGGGAAGAACAAATTAGGGAACATAAGAAAATGCTTGCACTGTACCTGATATAAATTCTTTTTTTCATGTTAAACATTCTCTAACTTGTATCCCAAATCTCTACAACTAGCCCTGCATTTCTTGCAAGCAAAGAGTCATTTCCTGCCTTAAATCCAACTGTTAGCTCACTCTGCATGAGTTCACAATCTGTCCTGTGTTGGGCTCTTTCTGTTACTCCCCTTCCCAGATGCTTTCGATGCCTTCTCCACCTTTCTCCAGCTCAGTCTGTGCCCAGGTAGACTGAATTATGTGAACTTTATGGACAAGCTTTTTTATTCTGTGGCTTCCTGTTGTGTTTAGCCAATGTAGACAACAACAAAAGACTGGAGGGTGAATGAAGAGTGAAGTTGGAGTATTTATATTCCCAGTACCCCACCTGCTAAGTCGCAAGGCTTGACTTTGGCCTAAAGCCATAGTTGTCTTCAGGCTGTTCTCTCCATAGAGCCATAGTCAGTTCAGGCTTTTATAACAAAGAGAACCACACACTCGGTGACTTAAACAACAGAAATGTATTCCTTGCAGTTGAAGACTGAAAAGCCCATGGTCAAGGTGCTTGCCAATTTGGTTCCTGCTAAGGGCCCTCTTCCTGGTTTGCAGATGCATGCCCCTCCCTCTTGTATCCTCACATGGTAGAGAGACAGATCGTCTTTCTCTTGTCTCTTCTTATGATCACATTAATCCCACATATGAAGGCCCAACCCTCATAAACTAATTATCTTGCAAAGACCCGACCTCCAATTGCCATCACACTAAGGATTAGAGCTTCAGTATATGAATTTGGGGAGACATAAACCATTCAGTCCATAGCAGCCAACCTTTTCTTTGGGTTACATTAACCATTTTTTCCTGTCAACCCTTCAGGCCAAGAGGCAGTTAATAGCTCTCATGTTCTTTTAAATTCTGTTCACTCACTTATAAATCATTCAATTTCAGTGTGCTATATCATCTTGAGGCCACTGAACTAGCAAATCTTTCAGAATGTTAATGGTTTTTTTACATAGTTGTTGTGAAGAACAAATGAGGGAACATAAGAAAATGTGTGATCATTGTCTAATACACCAGCTTCTCACCCCAGGTAGAGCTCCTCTCCTCTGTTCCCTTTCTAAACCAATGGCGCCACTATCCTGCCTATTCACCAGGTATAAAGTGATGGTGCTCTATTAGAAAGGGAGGTTCCCCCAAAAAAGAGCCCACATCTCCAAGACAATCCTAAGTCAAAAGAACAAAGCTGGAGGCATCACGATACCTGACTTCAAACTATACTACAAGACTACAGTAACCAAAACAGCATGGTACTGGTACCAAAACAGAGAGATAGACCAATGGAACAGAACAGAGACCTCAGAAATAATACCACACATCTACAGCCATCTGATCTTTGATAAACCTGACAAAAACAAGAAATGGGGAAAGGATTCCCTATTTAATAAATGGTGCTGGGAAAATTGGCTAGCCGTAAGTAGAAAGCTGAAACTGGATCCTTTCCTTACTCCTCGTACGAAAATTAATTCAAGATGGATTAGAGACTTAAATGTTAGACCTAATACCATAAAAACCCTAGAAGAAAACCTAGGTGATACCATTCAGGATATAGGCATGGGCAAGGACTTCATGTCTAAAACACCAAAAGCAA
>NW_016803776.1:732088-744002 GCF_001698545.2 Rhinopithecus bieti | reverse complement strand
TGAGCAAACTATCACAAGAACAGAAAACCAAACACCGCATGTTCTCACTCATAGGTGGGAACTGAACAATGAGATCACTTGGACTCGGGAAGGGGAACATCACACACCGGGGCCTATCACAGGGAGGGGGGAGGGGGGAGGGATTGCATTGGGAGTTATGCCTGATGTAAATGACGAGTTGATGGGTGCTGACGAATTGATGGGTGCAGCACACCAACATGGCACAAGTATACATATGTAACAAACCTGCATGTTATGCACATGTACCCTAGAACTTAAAGTATAATAATAAAAAAAAAAAAAAGAAAGGAAGGTTCCCATAGGATCCCTCTCCTTCACTCATCCCTAAACATGAGTAGCCAGGAAAATGAGAGAAAGTTGGCCTGCCAAAGAGTAGAAGGATTGGTTAAGTTCAAGGTACTGAGTTGGCTACATTTTCTAGGAGTGGAGTTTCAAATTGAACTGATTTTGTGGCTGGAATTTCTCTTCCCTCTCCTCTACCGGACCAGAAGGATTAGTGCTCTGTGCTGCTCTGTGCAACCCTTCATTCTATCTTCTGTGAATATTCTCTCTTCATTCATGCATGGAGCCACCAGCACTTTCCTCTTGCACGGGGTACACCTTTAATTGGTCTTTCGACACCATCCGTGGAAGATCTGCTATCCAGGCTGAACCTGATAAACATAGATAGCTGTTTGACTTGCTTCAGATCTAAGCTATATATAGCCTGCTTCTGATGTCTTAAATTTTTTTCTACATGGTTCACCTTAGCTTCCTAGTTTTGCACTGGAGCTTCAAGCAGAAGTCTCTGCTAATAATAGTGTTACTGTGCTTTCTCTTGTCTCCTTTGTCATGTACCCTTGTTTCTAACCTGCCTCAGAAGCAGGAGATTAGTATGGAAAAGAGCACAATTTACAGACTCCTGATTATACTAATGTAAAATCCCAATTCAACATAAATAATGAATACCAAATTCTTAGCATAAATTTTGACTCATGCTAATTCTTTAGTTCCAGTATTCACTCTATCACGCGCCCTTAGTTTGTTGCTTCAAAATGCCACTTACATCTCTCTCCTGCTCTACATTCTTATCCCCACTCTGTTAATCTCAGTTCCTGACCTATTATGCCAATGATAACTTCTGCCCCTTCCAGTTCATCCTGCCCCACTCTGCCAGATTCAACTTTCTTATAGAATGCTTTCATCATATGACTCTTTATAATCTATTATTTCAAATACAAATTCAGTGGCACAGGTTTTAATGATCTCCATGATATATATACCCAATCTCAATTGTCCTAGAGTTCATGCATGGGAGAGAACAGTCTTTTCAGTGCTTCATCCACATGCCATTTTTGTTTCTAGCTCCAAGCTGTTCCCTTGCTGGATATGTCGTATCCTCTTTCCTCCATCTATACCTGAGCCCTGTTCAGCTCATATTCTGCCTTCTCAATTAACATTTCACTTCTTAAATTAAGCCCTACTTAACTCTTTCTGTAAACTCAAATGGTACTTTTAGTGTTTTCCATACAATTTAACCATTGAATACACATTATTTTATTTATTTATTTTTTGAGACGGGGTTTCACTCTTGTTGCCCAGGCTGGAGTGCAATGGCACAATCTTGGCTCACCGCAACCTCCACCTCCCGGGTTCAAGCGATTCTTCTGCCTCAGCCTCCCAAGTACACATTATTTCATGTTGTTTTCTAATCACTTTAAGTATATTCACATTCAGGATATTGTTCAGTGTTAATGATGATTTTTAAAAAAAAAAATGTTCTCACTCTGTCACCCAGGTCAGAGTGCAGTGGCACAATCATGGCTCACTGCACCTTTGACCTCCTGGGCTCAAGGACCCATCTCAGCCTCCCAAGTAGCTGGGACTACACGTGCATGCCCGCATACCTGGCTAAGGTTTTATTTTTATTGTTTTGTAGAGACAGGGTCTTGCTTTGTTGCCTTGGCTGGTCTCAAACTCCTGGGCTCCAGAGGTCCTCCTGCCTTAGCCTCCCAAAGTGTTGGGATTACTGGTGTGAGTCACCAGGACCAGCCTCAGTGATGAGATTTTTGATGATATCATGAATAGGGGACCCAGGAAATCTTCCCATCTTGCTATTGGTCTAGTCATTCTTTTCCTCCTCATCAAGACCCTAAGAGAAACACTGTTAACAAGCAACAACGACAAATGGGAATTCAGGTACCATCTTGTAATGGTTAGTTTTGTGTGTTATTTTGAATAAGTGACATTTCCCAGTTATTCAATCAAACACTAGTATAGGTAAAAATTTCTTATAGATGTGATTAAAGTCAATAATCAGTTCTTGTTTTTGTTTGCTTGTTTGTTTGTTTTGTTTTGTTTTGTTTTTTGAGATAGAGTCTTACTCTGCCACCCAGGCTGGAGTGCAGTGGCACCATCTTGGCTCACTGCCGCCTCTGCCTCCTGGGTTCAAGTAATTCTCCTGCCTCAGCCTACCAAGTAGAGCAGGTGTGCACCACCAAGCCCAGCTAATTTTGGAGTTTTTTTTTTTGTATTTTTATTAGAGACAGGGTTTTACCATGTTGGCCAGGCTGGTCTCGAACTCCTGGCCTCAAGTGATCTGCTCGCTTCTACCTCCCAATGTGCTGGGATTACAGGCGTTGAGTCACCATGCCCAGCCAGTCAGTTGGTTTTTCAAAAGGGCAACTATCCTAGATAGTCTGATTGATTTCATCAATTGAAAGGCCTTGAGAGTGGAGCTGAGGTTTCCCAGGAGTAGAAATTCCAACTGCAGACCCCAGTTTTAGCTTCAGGCTGTGCCCAAGAGTTCCAGCCTGAAGTTTCTGACAACCTACCCTATGGATTCTGGAATTGCCTGGATAGTCCCCACAATCACATAAATCAATTTCTTGCAAGAAAGATTAAAAAATATATCTCCTACAAGTTTCTGTTTATCTGGTTTAACCCTGACTGATATAGATTGGGATGTCTGGAAGTGGAGTAACAAATAACTAAATGTGGAAGTGGCTTTGGAATGGGGCAATGGGTAGAAGCTGAAAGGATTTTGAAGAACATAGCAGCAAATGTCTAGATTGTCTGGGATATACTGTGAGTAGAAATATGGATAATGACTCTACTAGTGAGGATGCAGAAGGAAGTGAAAAACATGGTGGAGAAAATCCATAGTAAAAATCTACATAACTTTACAGAATACCTAAATCTTCATAAAAGACTGTTGATAGAAATATAGATATTAGAGGCACTCCTGGTGAAGGTTTAGAAGGAAATAAGGAGTAAGTAGAAAATGTAGAAAAAGAGGGTCTTGTTTTACAGTGGCAGAAAGCTTACTGGATTTCTGTCTTACAGTTGTGGAAAGCAGAAATTATAAGTAATGAAGTTAGATATTTAGCTGAGAAGCATTTTAAGCAAATTACTGAAGGTGCAGAATGGTTTTGTCACATTGCTTTTAATAAAACGCAAAAGGAAAGAGATAGGTTGACAAAATAATTGTTAAAGAAAGAGGAACTGGAACTTGGTTATTGGGAAATTCTCATTCAATTCAGATTGGAAAAGATGCTAAAATTAGGAGATTCGCTGTCAGCAAAGATTACTTTGGAGAGAAAGTCAAAATGGCTGGACCACATTTTGCTAGTGGCTCAGAAGTATTAAGAGGTGAGAATTTCAATCACACAGAGGTATCCTGGAGAGGGGAGTCATGTGACTCACAGATCTCAGCCATCTAAGTAGAAGCCAGGAATAGAGATGGGATTATTCAGGAAAGATAAATGGAAGAGACTCTTATCTAATGGAGTGAATCCCCAAAATATTCACAAAAGACCCACAAAGCTCTTGAGAATTTTGAACCAACAGAAAGACAGAAATAGATAGAGAGATGATGAAATGAAAGAAGATTGTTGGACTCCTAAAATTCTACAGGCAGGACACAGACTAATAAGACCACTCTGCTACAAACACATGCTATTCCCTTTTTTTTTTTTTTTTTTTTTTTTTTTTTTTTTTTTTTTTTTGAGACAGAGTCTGGCTCTACTGCCAGGCTGGAGTGTAGTGGCGCGATATCGACTCACTGCAACCTCCGCCTCCCGGCGATTCCCTCGCTGAGGCCTCCCGAGTAGCTGGGACTACAGGCACAGCAACCAGCTAATTTTTTTTTTTTTTTTTTTAGTAGAGATGGGGTTTCACCATGTTGACCAGAACGGTCTTGATCTCCTGACCTCATGATTTGCCCGCCTGGGCCTCCCAAAGTGCTGGGATTACAGGCGTGAGCCACCACGCCCAGCCAACACATGCTATTCTTCATAAAAGAATGGCTCAGAAAATGAGGCCTCAAGTCATAGATTCTTCCCAGGTCTTGAAACCTACAGGAGTTTGCCCATTTGGATTTCTAATTTGCTTGGAACTGGTAACTCCTTTTTCCTTACGTTTTTTCTTTTTTATTTATTTATTTTTTAATGTGACTGTAAGTGGTATCCTATCCCTGTTCCACCATTGTATTTTGGGATAAAAACATGTAACTTCTCTTGCACGAAAACAAGAATAAGAGAGCCATGCTTACAAACTCATGGACTTCTAGCCTATGTTCTGATCTAGTCAGGATAGTATTTAACATAATAGTTAAAAGCTTCGGATGTGGAGTCAGACTGCTTGAGTTTGAATCCCCACTCACCACTGAGATCTAGACTAGAGTAAGATGCTTTTAACCTCACTGTGTCACAGTTTTCCTATCTGCAATATCACAATAGTAACTGGATCTTTCTTACAGAATAATTGTGAGAAAAGATGAACACAGTGATTGAAACAGTGTCCGACACTGTTACAGAAGAGACTAAAGAAAAGAATATGTTCCCACACCCCACCCCACCCATGCGCACACACACACACACACACACACACACACACACACGAGGAGTGGCATTACAATAATTATGAATAATGTGTAAGATGTTGCTAAGCTCAGAGTCAATTCTAACTATATGCTTATTTATTGAGATGTTTCACAGCATCAAAATCATGTTTTTTATTGTAGTTGGCAAAGAAACCAAGTCTAGAAAGGACATAGAGACAAATTCGAATGGCCCTGCTAATTCATTTAAAAGGCCCAAGGGATGGATGAGAAGCAGTAGCTATTAACTGTTTGGAGGTATTCCTCTCCAGTTTCTGGAAGGCACAAGGAATACTCTGATTAATGTGTTTGAAATATCTTTTCAAAGCTTTGCTTATGCCCTTGTTATATTAATTATTTCTGTAAAGTAATTTTTCTTCCAGGATCACTCTCCAGAAAAAAAAATGAATAAATATCATATTAGATTTTTCCATAGCTGAAGCCTACAAATTAAAACACTGGGAATCAAGAGGTTGGCTACCCTGAGATCAAGGCTAGCCTCATAGATAAGCAGACTCGGTGGTACCTTCCTAATATGGATTTAAGTGGTAATTAGAATATTCAACTTGCCCCAGACTTCATCTAGCCAACTTCTAGAGAGCCTCTGACACTTCAACCCTGTCTTCCTATTATTTTTACTCACAAATTAATTTTGTTCACAAATTGAATTTGTTCATTCATTCATTCATTTTTCAAACAATTATCATCTAACACACACACATACATATGTATATAGAAACTATGAGGCCTGTGCAAGGCTTATAGAGTCTAGAGATGAATAAAACATTGTCCCTGTCTTTCAGAAGCAAAGACATTAGAACTCTTACAAGAAATGTGGATAACAAGTGTCTGTTTCACAGGGTGTTGTGATGATTAAATGAGATAATGAATATAAAGTCCTTTTATAAGTCCTGGAATATGATCAATAACTATTTCTTGTTATTACTGTCATCATTATTCGGTAGAGCTATGAGGGGTCTCAGAGAACTTCTAGTCCAGTGGTTCTCAAACTTTTGTGTACATCAGAATCACCTGGACAGTTTGTTAAAATGCCAGATGCTGAGCCCCACTCCAAAATTTCTGATTCAATAAGTCTGTGCTGAGGCTCGAGAATTTGCATTTCTAAGTTCCCAGATGATGGTGATGATGCTGGTCTGAGACCACATTCTGGTAACCCTGTTATACTCCAGTCTCCTTATTTTACAAATAAGAAACTGAAGCTCAAGAGAGTTAAACTGATATAACTATAAACTTATCAATAATTCACTCTTTTGACCCCACCTATCATTATTACCCTGCTGCCCCTCTGTGATAGCTGCATATCATATCAGATATGTTGATTTTCTTAACCTTACAGAAAGCATAATGCTAGGCATATAAGTGTTACATATTTTTGTACATGGATAGATAGGGGAGAGGAGATATCTCTGGACAGAGAGGCTATAAAGTTGGTCTTCCATGCATAAGGCCATCAATCAGTTTGAAATCACTTGTATTATTTACCTATTGCTGTATAACCAATTCCCCCTAAACCTAGAAGTTCAGCAGAGCATACATCTCAGTTTCTGTACAGCAAGAGTCTAGGCATGGCTTAACTGAATACTCTGTTTTGGGATTTCTCACAAGGCTGCAATCAAGGTGTTGAGTAGGGCTGAGGTCCCATCTGTAGACTTGATTGAGAAAGATCTGCTTCAAAGTCCACTTACATGGTTTTTGGCAGGATTCAGTTACTCAGGGCTCTTGGACTGAGGGCCCCGGTTTCTCATTAGTTTATTGGCCAGAGGCCTTCCTCAGTTCCTTGACATGTGGGCCTCCCAATTGGATAGCTTGCTTCATCAAAATCAGGGAGATCAAGGCAGAGAGAGTGCACTTGCAAGATGGAAATGGCAATCTTTTGTAGCCTGTCTGTGAAGGTGGCATCTCATCACCTTTTTCATAGTCTATTGTTTCGAAGCCAGGCACTGGATTCAGCCCACATTCAAAGCAAGAAGATTACCCAAGAATATAAATACCGGAGTGGAAATGAATGAGGCCCACGTCAGACACTGCATACCCACACTACTCATGTAAACTCAGCTCCTCATTTCACAGATGAAGAAATTGAAGCTCAGAGACAGTAGGTGGCTTAAATAAGATCACATAGCCAGTCTACTTCCCTGACTAGAATTCTAATGCCCTTTCTATTACATCATTGTAAAATTCTCTCCATTTGATCTCTATTGCAGACATCATAAACAATATATCAATTGAAAACAGAAGAACAAAACATGTTCTGATGGAATAAGAGCAAATAAGCTTATCATATCCAAACTCTAGTTTTTAAAAAATAAACCATTTGCTTAGTCATCATTGTAATCAAGAACCCAAGAGACAAAAAAGCAATATAATAGTTCCAACAAACAATCATTTATTTGGTGCTCTGTTCAAATAACACAAAGATAAGCATTTTTCTTTTGGATCTCAACATACACTCTATGAGGCAATTTTCCTACCTCTTTACCAGGAGAATGTACATTTCTTCTTGACCTAGTGAGGCTCTCTGTATATTTTCAAAACTAAATGTACCTTATAAAAATATATTATAGACTTCCTCAAGTAATATTTATTTCCCAGAAAAAGCTAAATCATACACTTATTTCTGTTTCAGTATATATTTATTTAGCACTGACTGTATATAAGGTATATGTCTGGCTCTAAGGAATCAGTGGTGAACAAGCCAGAAGGGATTATTGTTGCAATGGTCTTTCAGATCTACTAGGGAAAACAGACATGTTTTAAACATTATAGGTAATTAATTAGTGTGTAAAGTGGCTTTGAAGGTAGAAGATAGTGTTACGGGAGAATATAACTGTGGGTCTTAACTGAATCTGGGGAGATAGAAAGACATGATAATTAAGCTGAAACTGTACGGGGCATAGAAATTTGCATATTCTGTTCCTTCTAAACAAATTTGGAAAACAAAAGCATTCCAGACAAAGTCTCCAAAGTGAGGAAGTTTATTTTGATTTGATTTTGTAAGATCAAATTATAGATCAGATCATAGAAAATAGAGATAAAAATTACAAATCATCTTTACATATGACTAGGAACTAGCTATATAGTCATCATTGACTATATGCTGTTGCTGCAACAGTTTTAATGGATCCCTGGGTGTGTCAAACTTGGCAGTTTGGGCTAAAGTTAATCATCACTGTAATCAAGAACCCAAGAGACAAAAATGCAATGTATTAGTTAATAACAATATAATTTAACCCTTGACAAAGGGTATATCTCTGGAGAGCAGAGCTCATAGATCCCCCCATTCCTTACTTAAGGCAGGGTGGATATCCTGTTATTAACTTTGAAACAATTTCCCAAATTTCCAAAATGAATCCAAGATAAGGGTATGCCTTGTGAGTTGAGAAGGGATGGTATTCAGGACAGCTTAGTACTGTTTGTGGGGAACAGAAACTCCAAGAAGTGTGGGGGCGTAAGCAAACTTCCCAAGAAGGAGAGGTTTTAAAGATTAATCACTGGTAATTTTCATTAATGATGAGTCATTAGTGATAAATCATTCATGATCATCTTCCCGACAACGATGGATGAAGGGTTGCATCAGAACAGAGAGTTCTGTGCAAAAGCCAGAATGCCAGCTACTCAAGAGAACTGGGCCCCAGGACGGTAAGGTACCCCAGGAGAGTAACATATTTGCTGAATAGGAAATAAAGTTCTCCCAAAGGAAGCCACTTTTCAAAGCACTTTTTACAGTGCCATCTAGTGGAGATTAAAATTACTGCACAATTGTCCCACTGCTTGGGTTCTAGTCCTTGATCTGATCCCAACAACTCATTTCAAATGCTGATTCCAGCTCCAAAATTCCAGCATGCCTTTATTTAGTGAGCAAAACCAAACATTTTCTTTTTTGTCATGACGTTGACCTGTAAATCTAATTTAACTATAAAATGAAGAAAAACAAGAGCTACCGCTAAGAGTTGTTAAACAGATTAAAATAAATTACTTTTAAATACTAGAGTGGGTGAACCTGGTTAATGGAAAATAGAGGCAGAAGAGGAGGAGAGAGATTCTTAAAACAGTAAAGAGTAAAGACAGTAAATGGTAAATATGAGCTGGTCATGAGCTTCCTTAGCTGCACCAATGTAACAGAGAGATGTCCTGGTGGAGAGGATACAGGCTTTGGAATAAAGGTGAGTCTAAAGCTGGCTCCACTACTTAATAGTGTTTGACAATATAAAAAAGGCTTACTCTCTCTGAATCTTCATTCCTTCATTGATTAAAAAGAAGAAGGTGATGGCTACACCTACCGCCTGTGGATATTGCCATTAGAAGATGCTTATAGATGCTAATCCCCTTCCTATCATCTACATTAAACTCTCAGCTGGTTTTAGAGTGCAAACAATCCATTCTTTTCTGAGACCTCTTGAACTAGGTCTTCACTCTTCCAAATCTTCCTAATCCCTCTCCCTCAACTTCTTATTCTGACTCTCCTCATCCTAATAAATCAACTGGTTCCAATCTGACTGCTAGCGACAAGTCAGAGATCTCTGGCTAGTCTTTTTCCAGAAGTTGGTGGAAGGCTATTCGTGCTTCTGCTTGCTCCTTACAGAAAATCTATAGTGATTGTTGTTCCCATGGGTCACCCAACACAGAGAAGAAAGCTGCAGCCAGCTGCTGACTCTTAACCAGGAAGAGTTTGCTCAGCTGGTGCTTCTTCAACCACATTTCCCTCTTATTCTTCTCTCACCTTCAAAGTTTTTTGTTTTTCTTCACCAAGACATCAGTCTGTTGCCCTCACAGCATGACATGGCTTTTTGCCTTTTTATCCTATACGTACAAGTCAGTAATGCCCTGTAGCTGGGCGAACAATAAAGAAGGACAAGGTTTTACTTCAATGCTGAGAAAAATAAGTATGTATCCCCTATTTTTCCGTAAACACTCATCTTTGTTGGAGAAAGTGTCATCATTTAAAAAAAAAAAAAAGGCTTCCCTCCTTCCTGATACTGGTTTGGCCCCCTCAGAGGTAGAAAGAATATTTTCCTCAGCAAAGGTGATTTTCTTCCCATGAGGCCTATAGACAACCAAATTGATTTTTCAGGCCAAAACCATTTCAACGTCTATTTATCTTCTCAGGATGATGTCCTTCAGCAAATCATTTTGTCAACTCTTTGGTGCTGCTTTTTGTAACAGAGAAGATTGTAGTCATCATACTTAAAAATAAATAAATAAATTCTATCTTTCTTCTTTGCTGAAAGCACTATTCAACCCAGCCTTTAAAACAGAAAATTCTAGGTATGAAATAAAACACTGACATTTATGTTAAGGAAAAAATAAAATGTTGAGGGTTTTTTTTTCTTCATTTTTTTACTCTTCAGATTGGTTTTTCCCACTAGTTCTACAAAAATGACTTTATAAGTAAAATTTAGCAAAGGTGAGAGGGGGAAGTTGCAAAAAGAAAAAAATCTATATTAAGGATTCAATTTTCACATTTATTTTTCTCCCCATCGGTATATTGAGGAAGAGCCTTGAGACATGAATTTTACTTTTTTACTATAAAAATCAATGCATACCCTGGTTAAAAAAGAAACAACAAAAAGTTCCCCTTCACCATTACCTCCAGACACACTCCACATATACAGCTTTATGTATATAAGTATACACAGAATTCAAATCCTATTATCTTGCTTTTTCTATATAATATATTTTGGAAATCTTTTATTCCAAGACTTATAAATCTATTTTAGCTAGTTGGATATCATGAATTTTTACGCATATATCACGATTTATTTACCCAGACCCTGGCTGACATTTTCTCAGAAATTTTAGCAAATAGCAATTACCAATTAAGCTTCAAAGAACGTCCTTTAAAATATATCTTTGTGTTTTTGAATTGGTAAATCTGCACGATATATTTGAAGATTACAATTGTTAGGTCGACGTAATGAGGAGGATAGGAAAAACAGTGCAAAGCATTTCAGTTGAGAGGTTTGCAAATTAAATTAACAGTAGATGCTGAGCTCCTAATATATCTAGCCCAATCTTTAAAGAAGACCAATAGAAATAAAAGCCACTATGTGGCGTCTTTTTTGAGCAGGCAATAACTTGGACTCAGGTTGAAAACTGTCTCCTTAGCTGCATGATATCTTTTGCTAAGGAGACAGATTGCAACTTCAGTCCAAGTTAATTGCCTGTTCAAACAAGACACAGAATTAGCTTGTCTCCATCAACAAATGAATGGATAAAGGTGGTGATATGTACACAATGGAATACTACTCAGCCTTAAAAAAAAAGAAAATATTGTCATTTGTGACAACATGACTGAACTTGGAGGACATTATGTTAAGTGAAATAAATCAGGCACAGAAATACAAATACCACATAATCTCACTTACACTTAGAATCTAAAATAAAGTTGAACTCATAGAAGTAAAGAGGAGTATGGTGGTGTTACCAAGGCCTGGGAGGAAGGGGTGGCAGTAGCTAAAGTTGGGGAGATGTTGCTGAAAGGATGCCAGCTTTCAGTTAGCTAGGAATAAATTCAAGAGATCTATTGTACAACATGGTCACTGTAGTTAATAACAATGTATTGTATTATTCAAAATTGCCAAAAGAGTAGATTTTAAGAGTTCTCACCATATAAGTATGTGAAGTGACATATACATTAATTAGCTCAATTTATCCATTCCACAATGTACACATTTTTAAAGGACATAATAAATACATACATTTTTTATTTGCCAACTAAATAAATAAAATGTTAAAAAAAATTAAGTCCTGAAGACAGTAAAATGATACTTTTAAAGTGCAGAAGGAAAGAAAAGGAAAAGGAACGGGAAAAGAAAGGAGGAAAGAGAAGGTCATCTCCAAATAATTGATAACTAACAGAATTTTTCACCAGCAGATATGCCCTACAAGAAATGGTAAAGATACTTAGACAGAAAGAAAATTATACCAGATGGAATCTCAGAGTTTTAAAGAAGGAATGAAAAGCATCAGAAATGGTAAATATTTTGGCAAACATAGACTATTTTCTTCTTTTTT
>NW_016803776.1:696673-731740 GCF_001698545.2 Rhinopithecus bieti | reverse complement strand
TTACTGACACAGATGTACATTTTTGGGAATACATATGATAATTTAATACATTCATATAACGTATAAAGATCGAGTCAGGGTAACTGGGATAGCCATCACCTTAAATATTTGTCTTTCTTTTATGCTAGAAACATTCAGATCATTCTCATCTATTTCAAAACGCATAGTAGATTATTGCTAACATAATCACTTTACTGATCAATTGAACACTGTCTTACTTCTTCCAACCATATCTTGGTTTTTTGTTTGATTGTTTGTTGTTTGTTTTGAGATGCAGTCTGTCTCCCAGGCTGGAGTGCAGTGGCGCAATCTTGGCTCACTGCAACATCTGCCTCCTGGGTTCAAGCTATTCTACTACCTCAGCCTCCTGAGTAGCTGGACTACAGGTGTGTGCCGCCACGCCTGGCTAATTTTTGTATTTTTAGTAGAGACCGGGTTTTCCCGTGTTGGCCAGGCTGGTCTTGATCTCCTAATCTCAAGGGATCCTCTCACCTCTGCTTCCCAAAGTGCTGGGACTACAGGTGTGAGCCACTGCATCCAGCCTAACTGTGTATTTGTACCCATTAATCCAGTAGTCCCCAACATTTTTGGCACAAGGGACTGGTTTGATATAAGCCAATTTTCCATTTTTCCACGGATGGGGTGGGGGAAGGGATGTGGGTGGTTTCAAGATGAAACTGTTCCAGCTCAGATTACCAGGCATTAATTAGATTCTTATAAGGAGCACACAACCTAGATCCCTCGCATGCACAGTTCATAACAGGATTTGTGCTCCCATGAGAATTTACTGTCGCAGCTGATCTGACATGAGGTACAGCTCAGGCAGTAATGCTCGCTCATCTACTCATCTCCTGCTGTGCCGCTGGGTTCCTAACAGACCAGTACTGGTCCAGAACTTGGGGGTTAGGGATGCCTGCATTAATCACCCTTTTTTCCCCTCCTCCCCACAATCCTTCCTGGCCTCTGAGAACTACCAATCTACTCCTATCTTTGTGATATCCACTGTTTTAGCTCCCACATATGAGTGAGAACACACAATATTTGTCTCTCTGTGCTTGACTTATTTCAATTAACATAATAACCTTCAACTCCATCCATGTTGCTGCAAATGACAGCATTTTATTACTTTTATGGCTGAACAATATTCTATTGTATAAAGGTGCCACATTTTATTTATCCATTCCTCTTCTGATGGACTCTTAGGTTGATTCCATATCTTGGCGATGGTGAATAGTGGTAAAATAAACAGAAGAGTGCAGACAGCTCTTTAATATATTGATTTCCACTGTATTGGATATATACCCAGTGGTGGAATCGCTGGATCATATGGTAGTTCTACTTGCTGTTTTTCAGGGAACTTCTGTATTGGTTTCCATAGTACTTGTACCAATTTACATTGCTACCAATAGTGTGTGTGTTCCTAAGTAGAATGGTTGGAAGAAATATTCATGCTAGAAGGCTCTGAATAACAATACTACTAATACAGAGGATACCAACCATAAAGTACTATAGGGCCAAGCAGGTGAAAATAATTCAGTGAAATAGCTCACATCCAAAAACAAAAATAATTAAGGACTAAGGTAAATTGGAAGCATATGCCCCATCTAAACAAGTACTGCTCAGCTATCACCGATGGTTTTCACACAGAAATGTAGCCCTATATTGCTGAGTCTCTAAATTTTTCAAGATCTCAATTATGACATAATTACTTGGTTTGTAAAACACTCTGTGCCCCAAACAGATAATATCTGAGTGCTAAAGGCAGCCAGTGAACTGCCCATTTGTGACCCTTTTTCTAATATTTTTAGTACTCTCAGCTTTTCTTGGTAGAGAGGCCTTCTCAGCAAATGTATGGCAAAAGCTACCCCAACCCAAGCTTTATTCTTAGCCTTTTAGAACCCAAGACTTGTGATTTCCATTGGTGCAAATACCTTGTAAATTCTCTCAGAAAAGAATGAATGACAAAAACTGTGTCCAAATAGAATTTTGTAAACTTACATTCTTCTTTTAAGATCTCTCATAGGTCTAGTTGGAGAAGGTCAAGTATTAAGAAATGATTCAGTGGGTAGTTAGCAGGGATGATTTCTGTGGTTTCTTTGACATTATCATTGAAAAGCCTGGTAAGTCTTTCTAACCAATCTCATCCACATCTTAGCTCAGCCATCCGGGTTTCCCTTTCAGGATGCCCATTTGCTTGAGAGTAATGAATATCATGGTAATGACTTTCTCTGATAAACCAGATTAAAGCTAGATCATGCATTTTGGTCACATCCCAAGAATATATAGTACCTTTGACAGGTTACCTACTATTCCTGCAGGCCTATTTTCCAGCTGAGTAATTGGGTCACAGAATAGTTTGGGCCACAAGAGAAGAATTTTCTAAAATGTTATATGGAATTCTAGACCCATGATGCTCTGTAGAAAAATGGGAGGACATTCTCTATTCTTCTACTTTTAGGAAATATGGCAAGATATACTCTATACACACACACACACACACACACACACACACACACACAAACACATACACCTTCAACACCCCCATTTTAGAAATTTCTCAATGAAACTGAATTAAAAGGTATAAGGAGTTATAACAGAATTTTGATGAACTTTAATTCACTGTTTTCCAAATGTATATAAACAAAATACTCATTCATGTGTCTGCAGAAAATGCTGTTGAAACTGTTGATTGAAACCAACAATATAATTTCCCCATAAATGTCAAGCTACATTTTATGGAAATAACATATATTGTAATTTATGTTAAATTATATTTTGAACAGGTTGATGTTTCTTCATTTTCCCTATTAAATCTTCCCCAATTTAACATACAGTTCAATGTGAAACTCTGCAATATCATCATTAAACCAATTTACATAACATTTCATGTGTTACAGAGCATTTTCACAAATATTCCTTAATTTGATCCTTGCAACAAACCTCTCAGGCAAATATCTTCTTGTGTTTTGTTTGCTTATTTCAAAAAAACTGGGAAATAAATGACTTGTCTAAAGTTACTCGGTGAATAAAGGTGAGATTGCAATTCTGCTGGCTCCTAGCACACTGATGCTTCAAAACTCTCACTCAGCTCTATAATATCATATGGCTCAGCGATGCTATATCCAGTATTGCTCTTCCAAACTTATGCGTGAGCATGTAGTCATAAGAATGGCCTGTGTGGATAATAACAGGAATCAAAGGTATTGGCTCATGCTTAGAAAAGAGGCCCATTAGAAATTTGTGATGAGTATAAATTAGAAAGGCAAAGCAACATAACTCATTGTAGAGGTCCTTGACTCATATGTAAAGAGCAAAGCTATTCATTGGTTTAAACATTTGTACTTGAAAATTACTGTGGTGGACAGGTTAGGAATATGAATAAGATATATTCCCTATCTTCAAGTAACTGGGTAAGAAAAGTAGCCAACAGAGCGGAGCAAGATAGCCGAATAGGAACAACTCCAGTCTCCAGCTCCCAGCGCGAGCAACACAGAAGACAGGTGATTTCTGCATTTTCAACTGAGGTACTGGGTTTATCTCACTAGGGAGTGCCGGACAATCGGTGCTAGTCAGCTGTTGCTGCCCGACCAGCGAGAGCTGAAGCAGGGAGAGGCATCACCTCACGTGGGAAGTGCAAGGGGGAAGGGAATCCCTTTTCCTAGCCAGGGGAACTGAGACACACAACACCTGGAAAATCAGGTAACTCCCACCCCAATACTGCGCTTTAAGCAAACCGGCACACCAGGAGATTATATCCCACACCTGGCCAGGAGGGTCCCACACCCACGGAGCCTTCCTCATTGCTAGCACAGCAGTCAGCTATCTAACTGCAAGGCAGCAGCAAGGCTGGGGGAGGGGCGCCCGCCATTGCTGAGGCTTAGGTAGGTAAACAAAGCCCTGGGAAGATCGATCTGGGTGGAGCTCACAGCAGTTCAAGGNTATGTTTATTGCGGCACTATTCACAATAGCAAAGACTTGGAATCAACCCAAATGTCCATCTGTGACAGACTGGATTAAGAAAATGTGGCACATATACACCATGGAATACTATGCAGCCATAAAAAAGGATGAGTTTGCGTCCTTTGTAGGGACATGGATGCAGCTGGAAACCATCATTCTTAGCAAACTATCACAAGAACAGAAAACCAAACACCGCATGTTCTCACTCATAGGTGGGAACTGAACAATGAGATCACTTGAACTCGGGAAGGGGAACATCACACACTGGGGCCTATCATGGGGAGGGGGGAGGGGGGAGGGATTGCATTGGAATTATACCTGATGTAAATGACGAGTTGATGGGTGCTGATGAGTTGACGGGTGCAGCACACCAACGTGGCACAAGTATACATATGTAACAAACCTGCACGTTATGCACATGTACCCTAGAACTTAAAGTATAACAAAAAAAGAAAGAAAGAAAGAAAAGTAGCCAACAGCTTTAAGACAAGGTGCATTATCTTAATCTTCCAAAGGAAATAGTCAAAAGAAAAAGAAAACGAGGCAGCTTGAGCAAGAAGCCTGAGAACTGAGGGGGGAAATCATGAGTTTCAAATCTGGAGATGACTAGTGACCTTGGAGAGAGCAGGTGTAGTAAAATGTTTGCCAAGGAAGTTGGCCACAAAGGGCTACTATGTAACCACATACACCTAAGAACATGCACCTTGTTAGAAATAAGGCTCAAAGTCCTAAGGAAAAACGAGCACTTAGATAAAGGATTTTTTGTAAAGTAAATTTACTTTTGTGCCGAAGGATGTCTCCCCTATGGCTGGTTGCTACTAGAGTACTTAGAACAAAGGAGAGTAGAAATTTTTATTTTTAACGTGACTTTTGCCTTTGTGTCTTTTCCCCCATTGGCGGGGTTGGACTGTATAATTTAAACTAGACTTGACTGGCTAAACATTTAAGTTTTTTTAGATAAGGTAGATGCACAATGGGAGAGAGGGGAGAGGAGGAAGGGGTCATCTGCAGCAAACTAGAGAGTCAGTCTTTTTTAAAATAAGGAAAGGAATGCAAGCTGCTGTTGATAACGTCACTGGTTCTGTGGCATGCCTGGGCACACAGTAAAGTCAGAAAGAAGAAAAGGAGAAGGAGGGAGCGGTATTGGGAATTAAAGAATAAAAGTTTGAGCAGGCTGTTTAAAGAGAAACCTTGCCATATCTCATATACCTCCACTCAAACTCAAGTTTGCTTATTTATTTTTTTTGAGACAGAATCTTGCTCTGTCACCCCGGCTGGAGAGCAGCGGCATAATCACAGTTCACTGCAGCCTCAACTTCTCAGGCTCGAGTGACCCCCCCAATTCAACCTCCCTAGTAGCTGGGACTACAGGCACATGCCACCATGCCTAGCTAATTTTTTTTTTTTTTTTTTTTTTGTATATTTTGTAGAGATGGGGTTTCACCATGTTGCCCAAGCTTATCTTGAACTCCTGAGCTCACGTGATCTGCCCACTTCAGTCTCCCAAAGTGCTGGGAGCCACTGTGCCTGGCATGAGCCACTGTGCCTGGCTCCAACCCAAGTTTAGAATTTATTGTCATTTGGTCAGAAATCACTTAGTTTAGAAAAACCTCATGAACTACACCATTGCAATGTGTTAAATATGGTTGCATACCTTCCCTCTTTTCAACTTTACAGAGAGCAGTTAAATGCTCTATTCTTCCACACACACATCTCTTTGTTTCTGCTGCCTTTTAGCAGGAATTGAAGGATGCTTTCAAAATGCCTCAGCTTGAGCAGCTTTTCCATAAGACATAGCGGTTTCCTGTAACTGACCACAAAGGGCATTTACTCAGGCCAGTTCTATGTGTTAACCAGGCCAGGCTGAAGGGAAATCTCATAGCTCCTTAGCTGCAGGTATTCTCTATCTGGACTGACAGCTGGAAGAATGTATAGCTCTCGTGCCCTGGGATTCAGGGAGCTACAAGTGCAGCCCTGAGGGAACCAGGGAAGACTGTAAACCTAGTTCTCTCTGCATCTGTTCTTTGTCTTTGAGCCTGACTCCCTGATGGCCTTACATGTCCCCTCCAAGGGAAGTGACAATAACAGCAGCAATAGACTCTGTTTTCTGTACACTGGACATGGCTTGAATGTCTTATGAATTAATGTTCACCTAACCTCCATAAACTTTTCACTGGTTTCTTGAGATGCCCTATCTATTTCTGTCTAATCCATTCCTACTCATCCTTTATAGTCCTTCTCAAATAACTCTTTCTATTTTGGAAAGATTTTCTGATTATTTCAAGCCCACAAACAAACCTTCTCAGGGTACCACATTTCATTACCCAATGTTGTGATTATTTCCAAAGTATTTTAGGTATGACCTTTGTCCTGTCACTAAAACCTAAGCTCCCTGAAAACAGTGGGTACAACCATGTACTGAAAGGTTTATGTGCCAAGAACTGCACCAAGTTCTCATAACTGCCTTTGTGAATGAATTATTCTCTTTTCTATATGCTGAACTGAAGTTCTGAGGCTCCCTATTTCACAAAGCAAGAAAATCACAGAGCCAGTACTTAAAGCTAGCTCTCTCTGGTTGCAAAACCCTTGCTCCACCACAGGGCTACACTGCCTTTTGTACTGGAAGTTATAGACCACGTTGTATGTGCTAATGCTTTGTGTTTCTTACGAGTTAGATATACTACCTCATTTCTGCATGGGTGAGGGTGTGAAAATACTTTGTCAAGAAAAAAAGTGAAGTATCATCTGCTGAGCCCTGAAGGAGACACCGCAGCAAAAGACCCTGTGGAAAATAAAGTCATCTAACATAACAATCTGATCAGTAAGGACAAAGGTTCTATATGGTAATGAAATTAGACTATATGAATGATAGGCACTTCTTTGCTCTGTGCTATCTCCTCAGTATCAAAGAGTATTGAATAGATGTGGCATATTTCAAACACTTCAGAGTTAGTGGTATCAATAAAAATTAGGAATGGCTAAAATATTTCTATTATTTCTAGAACTTAAGCTATCTTGACATGTAATTTCTTATTTTTATGATCTTTTATTCTCTATTATATATGACAAGTACCATTCAGCAAAGCACATGGCATGTAGTCTTTGCCCTTAGAGAGGACATTGGGTAATGGGAAAGATATTTTAGGAAACATTTGCAATGGAGTATGATGAGTATGTCAAACATGTAATAAAATACAGTAAATAAAATGAAGAAAAAGGGAATCACCTCTCTTTAAATGAGCCAAAGGAGGCTTTTGGTGGAGTTCCATAAGTTGAGCTTTAAAGAATTAAAGGGCTACCAGAATTTTCCAAGAATATTCAAAACAGAAGAAACAACACAGGATAGTCACCAGGACATAGAAAATCAGGGCATTCCTAGAGATGTCTAAGTGGTCCCTTTCCTGTTGAATAAATATAAGAAGCCTGACATACAATAGTGGGGAATGAGGCAGAGACATAGGTTAGGTCAAGCTGTCTACCATAAAGCTCCTAGGAAATATTTCTTAACCTGACTTGGAAAAATCCACTGAAAAACTTAAAAAAAATGTGTGTTTGTTACTATAGCAAACTTTCAAGAGAGGATATAAATTGAAAAACCTCAGGTAGAAACACAGATTGTTCAATTACATGTACTTAGGAGAAAGGCAAGTTCAGCAGTTTTTGGAACACTGCAATATGTGCATATTTAGGCAGAATAACATGAAGAACTGCAAGAGCTGAAGATGCCACAGCCTTGGGATACAAACACTGACTCTACAGGGAAGGGAGCTGGGCTTTGACCTTGCTGTTACTGGCTACAGCTACAACCAAACAGCTGAACGCTGTTCATCATATGTTCTTTCATTAATTTTCAAGTATTTATTGAGCCATGTGCCAGGCCTTGTTTTAGATTCCGGGAATACAATAGTGATTAGAAAAATTTCCCTGCCTCATGCATGGAACACTCACTCTAGTGGGAAGAATAAAAATAATGCATATATAAGCAAGAATATAAGAGGATAAGTACCATGGAGCAAAATCAAAAAGAAATAATGGAGTGAAATGAAGAAAAATAAGTGCCATGGAGAAAAATAAAATGTGGAAGGGGACTAGGAGTGGGAGTGAGTGAAATACAATTTACATAAAATGTTCAGGAAAGCCTTCTCCGATAAGATGGTGTTTGCATGGAGACCTACAAGAAGTAAAAGAATGAGGTCAGGCATGGTGGCTCACGCCTGTAATTCCAACATTTCCTTCAATACATGCAGGCAAGATTGCTCGAATGCAGGAGTTCAATACTAACCTGGGCAACACAGCAAGACCTCATCTCTACAGAAAAATTTTAAAACTAGCCAAGTGTGGTGGTGCATGCCTGCAGTCCCAGCTACCTGGGAAGCTGAAGTGAGCAGATAATTTCAGCCCAGGAGTTGGAGGCTGCAGTGAGCTGTGATTGCACCATGGCACTCAAGCCTGAGTGACAGAGCAAGACTGTCTCAAAAAAAAAAGAATGAACTGTGAAGCTATCTGGAGAAAGAACATCATGTTTAGTGTCTGAGAATCAGTTAGGAGGTCTGTGTGGCCCAGAAGGATGGGTGAGGAGGATGAGTGGTAAAGATGAGATCAAGAGGTGGTAAGACCCATGCAGATAGGACCTCAGAGGACAGGTGACCATAGAGCCTGGTTTACTTGCCTCAGAACCTTCCCACTTACTGGGTCCTCCGCCTGCAGAGCTCATACCCCAATCTTTGCATGGTAGTTCTGTATTAGTCCATTTTCACACTGGTATAAAGAAGTACCCAAGACTGGGTAATTCATAAAGGAAAGAGGTTTAATTGGCTCATAGTTCCACGTGGCTGGGGATGCCTCAGGAAACTTAAAATCATAGCTGTAGGTGAAGGGAAAGCAAGCACCTTCATGCTGCCAATCTTAGCAGGAAAGAGAAGCACAAAGGAGGAAGTTCCAAATACGAATTAATATGACAGATCTCGTGCAAACTCACTCACTATTATAAGAATAGCATGGGGGAAACCACCTCCATGATCCAATCAGCTCCCTCTCTCAACACATGGGAATTACAAGTCCCTCCCTCAACACATGGAGACTACAGTTCGAGATGAGATTTAGGTGGGCACAAAGAGCAAAACCATATCAAGCTCCTTATCACTGAGGTATCAACTCAAGTGTCATCTGCTTAGGTGCCTCTCCTGACTGCTAAATCTAAAGTGCACCCTCCCCTTCCACAGCTCTTTGCCATATTATTCAGTTTTGTTTATGAAAATAAGAGATACCATGATAAGAGGTACCTGAAATAAACCAACATGGTTCTTGTCCGTCTCCCCTAACTACAGTGTAAATGCCAGTAAGTAGTAATCTTATTTGTCTTGCTTTCAGCTGTATGCCAGCACCTAGATTAGTACTTATCACAGAAATGATACTCAATACATATTTGGTGAATAAAAGTCTGAGTTGCATTTCTTCCAGCCTTTATCCATCATCCTGAGAATAGGGCATCCTCACCTCACTCCTGCATTCCTTTAGTATCTGCCTTAGCTGGCTTCCCTAACTCCAGTGCCTTGTTCTCCTGAGGAACTTGATCACCACTTTTACCACATCACAATTCAGAAATTCTGCATCAGCCTATAATAACACTGTATTTCCAATCACAACAATTTTTTAGAATGTTTGGCATATCCCGACTTACTGTTCTTGTCCAACTCTATTTCTTCCTATTCCTACACAGACCCTTTTCTCTACGTAGGTCAGCATCTTTAGTCTCTTCCAAACTGCCACACTCGTTATCTTCTCTACACTTAAGTGTCTATGGTGCTGTTTCCCAAGACTCTTCTCCACTTGCTCAAATTGTACCCATCCTTCAAAGCCCAGCTCATGCCATCTCTTCTTTTGGGCTACTCCAAGCACTGCTGATATCCCTTTACTCTGTACCATATAACTTAGCACAAGGATTGGAGCTCAGCTTTATACCATTTGTTAGTGTTTGTTTGGAATGTGGTTTTGAGAAAGATTCTAAGTCTCAGAGGAAAGGAATGTCATGATTGATTAGCGATGTCTGCCAGTAGGCCTACAGGGACAGAGAGAGACTTACTTAGCTAATACTAATGGGTTTCTGGGCATCAGTCCATATAATCTCTTGGGTATGTGGCCAATATATTACATTATTCCCATCACCCAGTCTTTTCTTAGTACAGAGACACAGAATGACTTGAATCCTGAAGTTAGGAAAAGTTCTGAATAACTCCTACAACCCTCTCCTAACTTCAAGTCAGAGTGCAACTGAACTGTCTTACCTGGCTTTATTCATGCACTTTTCAACTCCCTTCTCCCTGACAAAGGAAGAAATAGTTCTAGGTACCAGTTGTTGATTGCTCACTTTTTTTTTACTCCCAAGCCTGCAGTGCAAAAATATCCATTCCAGCTCTACTAGCAATTATATTTACCTCTTTCACACTCCAATACAGACATTCATTTTTGTCTAGTCATTATCAAAATTGTCATCTAAATGGTAAATTTCCGGAGACTGGAGTATGTCTCTACATCCCACCCCAACTACAACACTTTGTACCCAGTATGCAACTGAGATCAAAGTAGTTGCTTACCATGGGTTGAACAAAAAGGAGAAGCATACTACTTTCTTATGATTCTACATGTTATGAAGCATTTTCTCATGGCACAAAGGGGAGCAGAAGATTCTGGAATATTCCACCATTCATAATTAACTAAACTTGCCATGTTTACAAAAGTCCTCCCCCATACACACACACTTTTAATAGGATGTCATTCAGATTTCTATTTTTTTATTATTTATTTATTTATTTATTTATTTATTTAGAGACGGAGTCTTGCTCTGTCACCCAGGCTGGAGTGCAGTGGTGCGATCTCGGCTCACTGCAAGCTCTGCCTCCCAGATTTCTCCTGCCTCAGCCTCCCAAGTAGCTGGGATTACAGGTGCCTGCCAACATGCCTGGCTAATTTTTTTGTATTTTTTAGTAGAGACGGGGTTTCACCATGTTAGCCAGGATGGTCTCAATCTCCTGACCTTGTGATCTGC
This sequence comes from Rhinopithecus bieti, assembly GCF_001698545.2. Taxonomy (NCBI): domain Eukaryota; kingdom Metazoa; phylum Chordata; class Mammalia; order Primates; family Cercopithecidae; genus Rhinopithecus; species Rhinopithecus bieti. The sequence goes on along the minus strand of NW_016803776.1, from coordinate 720,735 downwards.
CTGCCTCAGCCTCTCAAAGTGCTAAGATTACAGGCTTGAGCCACTGTGCCCAGCCCAGATTTCTAATAGCAACAATCACTTTAGTCTGAAGATTTTGTTAGAGATAAAAGGCAGAAAAATATTTGTCAAAGCAAGAAAATATCAGGAAAGTTCCATATACCGTTAGTTGACAATTCAGTTAGACCTGAGGCTCTTTATCAACCTGATTTTCTTGCTCTTTTAATCTGAAAAAAACGCAATATCTCAGTTTAACTTCATAACCTGGCTTTGGATTCCAGCTCCCTCAGCTGTCAATGCAGGGAGTAGGGAGAGAGAAACATTTACTGTTTCTTCCAGCTTTAAAGTTCATGATCCATCATCTAAATTGATATTTTAATATTGAATCTGCAAAATGAAATTATTTCAATTAATATTTAATACAGAAAGTATTTTGTGATGAAGGGCCTAGCTTGGATATTAAACATTTGGAGGAAGCATTTGGCTATTTTAGAGCCTGTAATTTAATCAGCCTACCTACCTACACTTTTGGAAAACAGTCTATAACTACAGAATTGGAGAGATTGAATTTGATCACAATTCCAACGGCCACTTATTATAGTCTTTGCCAGTGCATAGTGGCTTTTTACAATTTTGCTGTCTTCCGGTTCCAAATGCAGTTTCAAAACCAGCAATGTCAGAGCTGCAGTTGGAGATTTTGTTTATCAAATGTGCCAATCTTAAGTGTCCCCCTCAGTCCCTCATTTCTTCATTTGCTCATTTAATTATTCTTACTTTCTGCCTCTGCCTTCTTCAGGTGCTTGTAATCAAAAAAGCCTCTATGGTTGCCCTGTTCTCTACCAAAATATTTCTCTATATAATATCCTTTCCTGAGCACTCAGGGCTCATGACCTCTTCCTATTGTAATGGAATGGCTCCCTTAATTTAAAGAAATCTGGGATCCTCCAGCTTTCTCTTTTGAAAGATAAGCCAATCATATTACATTTTCATGAATGCATCATATCTTTGTCCTCTTGCAGTTTCCTCTGCCTGAAACAACACGTCTCCAACTGTTGGCATAGCTAAATTCTTATCTCACATTGCAACCCACATGTTCCTATCTCCACGAGGCCTTTGCTGATCCCCACCTCTCCAACAACTGCCATACTCTATTATCTTCTTACATATTTCCAAAATAATTTTAACAATTACATCATGCTTGAAATCAGTTTTTCGATCTCTGTAATAAATCCTAGAATATCACATATCACTGTACAACATTGGGGACTATTTATATCTTATTTATCAGCTCATCATGATACAGAGAATCCAGAAGTAAGACTGCTGCCAAGGGGTCCTTAGTAAATATAATATAAATGAATAAATGGAAGGTAGAAATGAGAGATAGAGAGGGGAAGAGATAGAGAATGGGCAGGTCTGACACCATCTTAAGGTGTTACCTTCCCCTTGAGTTCACTGGCTTTGATCACTCCTTCTATCACCAGCCACCATGATACTCCTAGCAATGGGAGGCAAGATGGTTTTGTGTGCAAAGACCATGGTTTAAATCCAAGTTCTTCTATTTACTAACTCTAGGATTTGAGCAAGTTACCTAGCCTGGCTAAACCTGATTCTTTATTTAGAATATACTTTGCAGGGTTGCTGTGAGGATAAAATGAGATCATGTCTAAAAAAGTACATGATGGTTGCTCAATAAATATTAATTACTTTCCAACTCCACTCTCCCCCACCTCCCACCCTAAGTGTGCCGCTGTTCCTTTAACACTTTGGCTCAAGTGTGGACAAAAACATCTTCTCTTGGAACCACATCTGACACAGACTGGCACTTTACTAATTGCTAAGAGAAAAATAAAAGGAATTAAATATAGAGAGCAGTGGCAGGATAAAAGCATTATGGCTTCCTCCTGATAGAGTTTAGCTTCCAGTATAGCTACTATTTTTTTCAGATTCAAAGGCCCTGCTGCATTCTAAATGAAATCCTAAAGGGAAAGAGATCCTATGGGGCAAACTATTTTCTTTCATTCACCTGTTCATTTATTCAGTAACTATTGTTTGCATCCGAATTAGCAGGGAATTAGTGCAGACCCCCTAGTTTGTATAGCACATAGCATCTTAGACAGAAGGGAAAAAATATCAGTCCAGAGACTGAAAAAAACATGCAGGGAAATGAGGGTAAAATTGTGTTCCTTGAGGTAGGAAGGTAACGTTGCCAGATCTTAGGGAGGCAAAAACAAGCAAGAAACTCAGCTAAATTTGAAAAATAGCTCTAATTGCTGTATTTTTCTATAAAAGCTGAAATAAGGGCATTTAAATATCCTGACAAAATCATTGTAAGATACAAGTCAAAATTATTACATACAGGACATGTCCTGTATACAAAGAATACCTGGTTAACCTACCCCAAGAGGCGGAGCCCACAATTAAAGGTGAAGTTGTACCTTTAACATGAGGTTTGAGAAAAGCCTTTGATCAAGGGAGGAGACTTCAACCATTGCCAGACATACCATATGCAGGGTGCCTAGGAGAGACTAGACAGAGGAGGACTGGGGAGAGCTGAGGATGGTAGGGAAGGGTGGTCCCAGGAACCAGCAGGACTAAAACAGATTATAAACCAGATGCAAAGAGAAGAAGAAACCCACAAGACCAAGAAGGGGGTCAGAGAGCATCTCAGCCACCTGTGCAAAAAGGTGCTATTCAAACTACTTAGCAGCTAGTAAGCAGGCACCAAGCAACTAGATTGGATACAGTCCTGGGGTCCCTTTGCCATGCCAAGGATTAATTCTTAAGTTGTCGGACCTTGAAAAGGTCCAGGAGATCCTAGAGAGGGTCTGTGGTGGCCAGGGTGCACATGCATGGGGTCGTTTAAGGAGCTAATGGCAGAAATACAATATTTTCCCCCGGAAAATACGTATTTCAATATTTTAAAAACAAGCATAGCAATTTTATTGTGCACCAGAAAATATGAGACCTGCCCCAGTCAGTTCTCAGAAGGGACAATCTACCCTCAAGGCTCAGAAACAGGCTCTGGCACTTATTCTGAGCCCTGCTGATCGTAGCCTGGAGTTTCTAACTGTTAAACATTTGTGGTGGGTGCTTGAGCTGACTTTCTGATGGGCATCTGGTATCTTTTGCAGTTAGGGGAGAGGCTGGGATAGAAGCCAGAAAAATATACATTAAGCCTCTCTCACTTATCTCACATCTACCTTTCCATTTGGCAAGGATAAAATCAACGTCTCCTCTCTTGGACTGAAAACTCCAAGAGGAAAGATACTGAGGCAAATAAACATAACTATAATATCAGGTATAATATGGAAAACAGCATAACAGAGGAAAAGTTTAAGTAATATTGGTGGTCATCTGTTTATTCAACATGCATTTGTTTCTAACATCCACCCTGTGATAGGCATTGTGCTTTGCCATGGGATAATAATTTAAAAAACATAATGCTAGCTCTCGGTTAGTGAATGCTTCATTTGTACAATTCTATGCTGTGTGCTTTATACGCATGTCTTCCATTAATCTTTAAAACTTCTCTGCAAGGGGGCATTATTATGCTCATTTTACAGATGAGCTAGCTGAAATTCAGATAGTTTAAGTAACTGCCAGAAAATGCACCGCTGGTAAGTGACAGAGTCAGGAGTTGAACCCAGGTGTGTCTGACTACAAAAAAAATCTGTCTGAAAAAAACCCTACCTTATAACAAAGGAGAAAAAATCATAAAGAAACAATAATAGTGTAGGGGGATAAGAGTTCTGATGGAGGGAAGTATAGGGCACATAGAAGCCAAAAAGTGAGCATCTGGTCCAGTCTGGGGGTATCAAGAACAGCTTCTCAATATAGCCCCAAAGAAGGTAACATTTAATCCGGTCCTTAGTTCCAGATGATTCTCAAATCATTCCAAAATAAATGGCAGCAACTACACACACTGACTAATTTCTTTAGATATACCAGAGGCAAAACACTTAGGAAATGATTACATCATTGGAGAATTTCAACAAATTGACAACAAGACAGGGTATTAGGAAAAATGTAAATCTCGACGAACAACTTAAAAGTGTAATGGGGCACATGGTGAGTCTCCCAATTATTATCATATATCCTGTCAGGGTGATTGATGCTACAGAGCATAATTCTGCTGAAATACTATCTGTCTTGTCAAAAAGACAAGTTGTAGCTGCCATCGGGTAGCTGTGTGATGCCTGGCATCCCAAAGGAAAGAGAGTAGATACTAATTTGTAGGAACGGTAAGAATGGCATAAGCTTCTGAGAAATACATAGTTACTAAGTGAAGGACTCACCCTAGAATGCTGCTTTGGGGTTCTGTTTATTCATCCACCAGAAGAAGATAGTCCTAAAAACAGATGCTGGAAGTGGTCAACTATTGTCAGTAACTGCCTGGTGAAAGGATAGCAGAACAGAGTGGTATGAGCACCAGGAAAAGTCTCAAAGACTGAACTTCTCATTCCAGATCTCCTACTAGACGGCACTGTGATCTTGGGCAATTGCCTTAACCTTCTGGATATGTTCCTCCTCTCTAAAAAGAATCCAGTACCAGGGCTTCATTATCTGTAATATTCTTTCTATCTCTAAACTATAAGCTATTCAAGAGGCAAAATTCAGAATTAGTATTAGAAGAATCATTTACCTAAGAAAGAAACTAGGAAAATCCTTGGTTCTTTACCTTGAGATGGTCCATTTAGACTAATCATTCCCTTTAGAAGACTATGTTTCATGATAAAGAATTGATTTTTTACCCTTTTCCCACTAACCAGAAAAGATTAATCAAGGCAAATGGCATTTTCTATGACTTTCCACTAGATTCCACATACTTCAACACTAAATAAAATTATGTAAGTAATTTCACCACAGAACCTGGCTCTTAGTGGCTGCTCAATAAATATTACTTATTTCTGCTTTCTCTAAGGGTGTTGGGTATCTGATATTCACTGCATTGTTGGACTTGTCCATTCTAAGTAGAGACTCTTTACTCTCTGGTTAAAATTATAACTGTAGGTACAGGGAAATTGTTCCTTACCAGAGATCTCCACTCAGCTAAAGAGATCTACTTTGCCAATGACTCTCAGGTTGGCCAACATCGGCCCCCTACAATACCCTCCAAAATTTCACTCCACATCTCTTTCCGAGTTCCAAAAATTTTGAGAAATAGAATCAAGAGGAAATCAGAAGTAACCCCACATATTCCCATTATTACTAATAAAGACTAGGTTAAAGGACACAGACTCTGGTATGATAAGCCATCTTGGCCTGCGAGCTTTGTGCAAAAATTAGTGAATACCTACTGAGAGGGAGGTTGGTCTTCACCTAAGAAGGAGGTAGAACAGTGGAAGAATGTTCTCTGTAGTAAAAGAAAGAAGTGCAGAGCAAAGCCAAACAGACCCAGTAATTCCTTCCAAGTTTACAGTCAGTTAAAATACTCCATCACCCCAAGGAGAAAGTAGTAAAGATTTTAAAGATTTTGAGAGGCTAGTACGGCCCTGTATGAGTCCATTTTCACACTGTTATAAAGAACTACCTGAGACTGGGTAATTTATAAAGAAAAGAGGTTTAATTGACTCACAGTTCCACAGGCTATACATGAAGCATGGTTGGGGAGGCCTCAGAAAACTTCCAATCATGGCAGAAGACGAAGGGGAAGCAGGCATATCTTACAAGGCTGGAAAAGGAGGAAGAGAAAGAGAGAAGTGCTACACACTTTTAAACAACCAGATCTCATGGGAACTCGCTATCATGAGAAGAGCAAGAAGAAATCCACCCTCATGATCCAATCACCTCCCATTAGGCCCCTCCTCCAACATCAGGGATTGCAATTTGACATGAGATTTGGGTGGGGACACAAATCCAAACTATATCATATGCCTAGGGAAAAAAAATCCCTCAGTATGGATCCCAGGAGTGGGAAAATGCATTCCCCACATTTTGAAAGATGTTCCCCTAGAAAGTCATGAAAGAAAGAAATAAACAAACAAATTAAAAACCAGTTTTGCAGTTACACTAGGGAGAAGGAGTCCAGGAAATAGAAACCATATCATGATCCTATGGAAGCAATGACGATTATAAGACCTTCCTTTTAAACTCTTTGAATTTCTAAATGTATACCTTCATATCCAAAGGGAAGGGAGTCTCAGATGAAATCCTTGGCCATTTTGAAGTGCAGAGCTGGGGCTAATTTGTTGTGGCTAGCGAAATGGAGGGAGTCATATTAAGGGAAACAATGTCCTCTGGGATGATCACTGGGCCGAAAAATTACTTGACCAAATGCAAGCAGGGTGGCAGCTCCACAGCCCAGAAGGAGGCCAGCTCCTAATCACAATAATTCTCCGGAGAAGTGCTTCCAACAGTCTATCTGAGTTGTTAGTTGATTCGGTTTCAGTTAAATCAATAAAGCCTCTAGGGTTAACTATCTGCGAGATATTGCTCTACAATTATAATGCATAGAAAAGTGTTTATTATCAACTTTCCCTTTCTTTGGCTTAATTATTTAAGCACTTGTGATTCAGTAGTTATCTTCCTGCCTCCCCAGTCTGAGAAAAACATTTCACAGAGGTCAGACGTATTTCCAATGGGCAAATGAAACAAATGAAAAATGGACTTATTTCTCAATTATATTCAGGAAGAGCACAATATAGTCAATCAATCAATGAGCATTTAGCTTAAAGCAGTGAGAGTAACCATGTATTGAGTGCTCATCATGTGTCAAATTCCAGTTTAGTGCTTTGTGAACATTATCTCATTTAATCTTCACAGTTTCCTTGCAAGGTAAACCTTGTTATCTCCATTTTAATTTTTTTGTGTGTGCAAACACTATGGTGACTTAATCTCCATTTTAAAATGTGAAAATATGTCAAGTCAGTAAAGAAAGAGAAAGTATTCAAATTCAGGTCTATTGGCGTTAAGGTTGACTTTTGCCCCCTCCCCGCCCCCACCATCCGTAATTCCTGTATTGAAGTCCTAACCTACAGTAACTCAGAACATCACCATATTTAGTAATAGGGTTGTTGTAAATGAAATTAGTAAAGTTAAGATGAGGTCATACTGGAATAGGGTGTGTTTCTAACCCAATATGACTGGTATTCTTGTAAAAGGAAACATTTGGACACAGCCATGCACACAGAGAGAATGCTATGTGAAGCCAAAGGCAGAGATCAAAGTGATGCTTTCCCAAACCAAGAAATGTCAAAAATGCCAGCAAACCACCACAAGCTAGAAGAGAGGTATGGAAAAGGTTCTTCCTCACAGTCCTCAGGAGAAACCAGCCCTGCTGACACCTTGATTTTGAACTTCTAGGCTCTAGAACTGTGAAGTACTAAATGTCTGTTGTTTAAGCCACCCAGTTTGCAGTACTCTGTTATCACAGCCCTAACAAACATATAGAGTTAGATTCCAAAATCTATCCCTTTCCAATTGGTCATGTGGTCTACTGGGCACTACTGAGCCCATGCACCTGGCTGGACATGCTAGTACCGACCTTTATTGGATTTGGCCTGATATTATGGAGATGCTTCAAACAGTATGTCTACAGGCTATGGCTTCTCTGAAATTTCACCTTCCCCTGGCTTGACCCCTTCCTTACCTGTCTAGTGTTTCTGAGAAACCCATATTGTTTTCAGCTTTTGGGTTAGCTGGCCACATGTTATTCATTCATTAACTTAAAAAATATACTTAATAAGTACCTTCCCTATTTCTACTAGCCTCCCATGGAGCTCACAGCCTAACAGAGGAGGAAGATGTCAAGAAAATTGTCACACCTACAATTATGACAAGTATATTTTAGAGGCTTGTTTTAGGATCCTTCCAAAATCAAGATTGATCTTTTCTGTTCTAAGGCTTACTGTGATTCTTTTAAAAGTAAATAATAAGATAGATATTTCAGATAACCAAGAGACAGAGGCCAAAGGGTTATTGAATAGTTTTCTTTACCTTGTATTAGAGAGAATGATAAGCAATATTTGACAACTACCTGCACTGCTTTTGCAGAACTTTGCTGGTGAGATTTTGTCTCTTTGCAAATATCCAAGCAGTTTTGAACTTGTTTTTCAGGAGTACAAATTCTCTGAACTAGTCTTGTACTTCTACCATAAACAACTAGAAAACAAGACAATGTTTTTTTTTTAAATAACTATTTTTAGATATTGAATAACAGGCAGCACATAAGTATGACCTATGAGAGATGGGAAAGAAGCAAAGTGAGACCCATAATTACCCCTGTTTTTTAACTGGAAGAATTTTCCAGATGAGGGAAAGGGAAACCAAGCAGAGCTAGGCAGTCTTCCTGGATTAAGGAGACAGAAATCAGTCTAGGAAAGCTGAAGCAGCTGAAATTTGTGGACCAGAGTACCAGACAGAAGGAAGCTACACAGAAAACAAGCTCCAGAAACCTGCACAGAGGTCCCCTGGCTTCCTCAGCTGAAAAAAAGCAATATGCAAGCATAGGGCAAGATTGTACAAGGCCAGGCAAAAGACTATTGGGAGCTGTAAACTGAAAAATTCTCAGTGCTCACCCAGGGCTATGAGACAGTTCACTTCCAGCTACAGACATGTTGACTTGTTGACTTCGAGCATTCATAAGAGAATCCAGAAGGGTCACATCTTAACAGTGGAAACAAACTACACTAAAAGCTACTCTGGACTGGCTTCATAGCTTAAAAATGAACTTCAGAATTAAGCTTGCATAAATAATTTAATATCCTTCCAAAAGGAGCCCCATATTCTTTAGAGGGAGACAGCAATAACCGGACCCTCAACATTGTGAAATTCACAGTGTATACCACCCAAACAAAAATTATTAAACATACCAAGAAGCATAAAATTATGATCTATAAATAGAAGAAATGAAGAGAGGATAAAGGTAGCAGTTGAAGCTTTAAAAGTTTTAAATATTAAGAAATTAAGGGAAAAAATAAATAAGGAAATAAATACACTATATATAAAAAAACACATGGAACTTTTAGAACTGCAAAATACACTTCTAAAATGACAATTTTATTGGATGGGCTTATGATCAGATTAGATGTTGCATAAAAAGGGATCAGTAAACTTGAAACATAGCAATAGGAAAAAGCCAAACTATAGGGCAAAGAGGAAAAAAATTGTTTAAAGCCATGGGCTCAGTGACCTAGGGAACAATAGGAAGCTGTCTACGACATATAAATTGCATCTCTGAAGGGAGAAGGAGGAAGGAGTGTGGAAAAATAGGCAGAAAAGAAAAGTTTGAGGTAATAATACCTGAAATTTTCTCAAATTTGATAAAACTTTAAACCTATATATTAAAGAAACTCACTGAAATCCATGAAGGATATACCCCAAGAAAACCACACCAAGATACGTCATAAATTAGCATAAGTTCAGCAAAGCCTACTGCAAATTAGTGATAAAGACAAAATTTTAAAAGCAGTCAGAGGAAAAAAGACACATTACATTGAAAAGGAGAAAATATATAAGACTCAGTATTCCCATCAGAACAATGCAAACAAACAAGACAAAGTACTGAAATAAAACAACCAACGAACAAATAATAAACTTGCTAACCTAAAATTCTATAACCAGCAAAAGAATCCTTCAAAAATTGAGTTAGGTTGATTCCCAGTCTTTGCTATTGTGAATAGTGCCGCAATAAACATACGTGTGCATGTGTCTTTATAGCAGCATGATTTATAATCCTTTGGGTATATACCCAGTACACTTGGACTCAGGAAGGGGAACATCACACATCGGGGACTATCATGGGGAGGGGGGAGGGTGGAGGGATTGCATTGGGAGTTATACCTGATATAAATGATGAATTGATGGGTGCTGACGAGTTGATGGGTGCAGCACACCAACATGGCACAAGTATACATATGTAACAAACCTGCACATTATGCACATGTACCCTAGAACTTAAAGTATAATTTTAAAAAAATTGAGTTAGGACTTTTTATCAAAAAATTCCACTTTTGTTTTAGATTCAGAGGGTACATGTACAGGTTTGTTATGTGGGTACACTGCATGATGCTGAGTTTGGGGGTATGTGGTGCTATGATTGTAGATTGGTTTTCGTCCATGGTTCCCAGCTCATAACTCTCATAGCCCTTTTTACAGTCTTTTGTTATAAGGTTGGGTATGTTAAGCCTCGGAGGCAGGCCTCTGATCTGCCCTGCCTTCACCTGCCCCAAAGCAGGACTCTAATGCTCCTCTGCCTTGCTGATTGTGGATCTTAAGACTTTCCCATGAGAAGGTCCCATCCTATACCCTGAGGAAAGAAATGCTTCCATAGAAACCCAAGAGGACAGGGTTCACTGAGATTCTGGATAGCTGAACACATGGGTGTTCCCAGAGGGTGGCACACCTAGGGAGGACATGGAAGCTCCATGCCCTTTCTTCCATACCTCACCCTATGCATCTCTTTATTTGTATCCTTTGCAATATCCTTTATGATAAACAGGTAAATGTCAGTGTTTCCCTGAGTTCTGTGAGCTGCTCCAGCAAATTAATTGAACCCAAAGAGGGAGCACCCCAACCTGAAGCCAGTCAGGCAGAAGTTTTAGGGACTTGTGACTGGGGTGATGGGGCAGGGGGATAGTCTTGGGGACTGAGCACTCAACCTATGGGATCTGACACCATCTCTGGGTAGATAGTGTCAGAACTGAATTACAGGACACCCAGCTGGTGTCTGCTGCTTGATGTGTGGGGAAAAATCCCAACAAAAATCCCAACACAGAAGTCTTCTATGTTGATGATTGTTATTGTATGGGAGTACAGGAAGAACATGGGTACAGAGAGTTTTCTCTACACGAGTGCAACTGATCCCATCACCCAGGGAGTAAGCATAGTACACAGGCAGTTTTTCAACCTTTGCCTCCCTTCCTTTCTCCTCCATCTATTTGTCCCCAGTGTCCACTGTTCCCAACTTTATGGAGTTAGGTTATTTTTAATAAAGTTAAGGTTGAAAGAATCTATTGTTAGAAAATGTGCATGTCAAATAATTTGAAGGGATGTGTATTAGAAACAAAATATTGTCATTATTTTATATCAGTAGGGAAGTGATATAATGTGTTAAAAAAGGTAAATATATGGGCAAATAGAAACGATTTTCTTCATTTTTTATTTTAAAATACATAATTAACTATTTAGAACAGATAATAATGTAATGGGGGAATAGGACTATGTAGAAATAAAAAAAAATGACAATAACTATAAAGATGCCAGGATGGAAAAAAAACATATCTTGCAAATACTGATCTTAAAGTTAGAGTGACTATATTAATATCGGATAAAATAGAGCTCAGAAAAAGGAAAGATTACCAGGCATAAAGAAGAACATTTTGTAAAGACAAAATGGTCAATTCATCAAGAATATGTAAAAATCAAAAATATATATGCACCTAATAACAGAGCTTCAAAATATTTGAAGCAACAGCCAGCAGACTTGAGGCCAGGCATGGTGGCTTATGCCTGTAATCCTAGCACTTAGGAGGCCAAGGTGGGTGGATCACCTGAGGTCAGGAGTTCAAAACCAGCCTGGCCAAAATGGTGAAACCTCGTCTCCAAAAAAAAAAAAAAAAATTAGCCAGGCATGGTGGGTGCCTGTAATCCCAGCTACTGGGGAGGCTGAGGCAGGGGAATTGCTTGAACTTGGGAAGTGGAGGTTGCAGTGAGCACAGGCTGAGGTTGCAGTGAGCAGAGATTGTGCCACTCCAGGCTGGGCAACAGAGTGAGATTCCATCTCAAGGAAAAAAAAAAAAAAGCCAATAGACTTAAGAAAAAAAGACTTTTCTTTCCATTTTTTAAAATTTTCAATTGTCATTGAAAATGTCTACATTACTCTCTCAGTAATTAATAGAGCAAGGAGGCAGAAAATGAGAAAGTATATAGAAGAGTGAAATAACACTATCAAGTTAACTTAATTGACGTGTATAAAATATTTCACCCCCAAAGAGTGAAATGCGCATTCTTCACAAGTGCATTCAAACATTTAAAGAGATAATATTTTATAGGCTGAGCTATGAAATATACCTCAACATTTCTAAGTTGATAGAAATTACATGAGGTATGTTTTTAAAATACACTGAAATTAAACAATCAAATCAACAATTTTAAAAAATCTTCAAAATCTTCCAAAATTTGGAAATTAAGCTCCCTGCTTCCAAATTAAATGATCCATGGGTCAAAGAAGAAAGCATGAGAAAAACAGAAAATATTCTTAATGGAAAGATAATAACAACTCAACATGAATTAAGATTTTGAGATGCATTTAAAATGGCACTGGATGAAATTAGATGTGATCGGGCTTAAATGCTTATGTTATAAAATAAAATAGTTGTAAAATAAATTATATAAGCTTTCACCTTAGGACATTAGAAAGAGTAAATTAAACCAAATATAATTAAATAATAAATACACATACACAATTTAAAAAGTGTATTTCATAATAAGAGTAGCTCTAATTTTATAACCATATCTGATACTACTTAGAAAAGCTGGAAGGAGCTATATATTTTTTTCAGAAATTATGTGTATAATTTGATTAATAAACACTATGTACAATTTAATTGTATCTTCAATCTCAAGCTGTAAATATATATTTATTTGTCCATATACATCCATTTCTAATGGTTTGCTGCATACTTGTAGCTTTAGTTTCGTTTACTAATCAACATTAATGATGTACCTATTACGTGCAGCCTTTGCTAGATGCCAAAACCATGCATGTATAAGTATCACTCCTGCCTTCAAATACAGTATAGTACAATCCACCACAGAAACAGACAAGAAAACAAATTACTACAACACAGCAGGTGTATGACTAGGTGCCAAGGCAGTCTGAGGAGAAGGGAATGATGAAGGCTGTCTTTCACATGGCTCCCCTGCTTCAGGTACAGTTTGAGATAAGGCTGTACCTGACATGGGGTCATGAAGCACAGAGTCTTTACATGCTGTTCCTTCTCTTTGAAGGTTTTGGCTCCATGGTAGGTACGAGGAGGAATGAATCAACAGCACATATAGGAGGTTGAAGACACAGTAGTAATCTGTGGTTAAATCGGCAAGTAGGATTGGGATTAGGCAGGCCAATGGGGACAGGAGCCTAAGGAAGGAATGTGATAAGGCCAGTGATGCAGGTGGAGGCAGATTATAAAATTCTAATTCTGATCTTTGGGAAATTTATTATTCATCTTTATGACCTACCATCCTCAACACAGCCAAAAGCAGTGCATAGAAGGGAGTTCACCAAATCAAAAGACACCAAAGAAAAAGTTGCAGTCATCTTTAAACTAGCAAGGAAAGGAGAGGATGTGCTACTATATTGAATAGAATTCTGAAAGATTATCTTTTAAGCATTATTTTCTTAATATATTGTGTTTAGGCAGTTCTAACAAGGTTTGATCATTTTATCTATTTGAATACTTGTTCATTTAATCAATGGGTAAGCCCCAGAACATTTTAATGCCCAATAAATCCATCAGATGTTAGGTACACATGATTTTTATATGGTAAATTTGAGACTTGTCTCTGTCTGTATCATTCCTAGCCAAGCCATTAGACTACAGGTCTCTGCTTCTACAGGTATCAAGTGGGGATGCTTATGTTTGAAATTACTTATTTGACGGACCTAAAAAAAAAATTGAGACACTCAGTGAAGAGCTTTTCACTATTGTTTTGTAGGGAGTCCAGGCATGCCGATTATATTTCTTAAATAAAATTTATGCATATATTACAAGCAGGAATAGCAAGCAACTGATTTTATAGAACAGTTAATGTGGCCTTTAAAATATGCTTTTAGTAATCCAATGTGAACAAAAGTATATGTCTAATTTCGGTTAAACTTAAAACAAAATGAATTATCATGCATAAAATTTATTTTAGTAAAATCGAAATGGTCATTAAAACTAAGAATGAAGGGGCCACTTATAACAACATTTGCCTTGTTCTATACTAATTACTTTCATTTTAAAATAATCCTCTTTGGCATTTTAATCCTTAAAAATATCTCCACTTAAAGAATTATATGGGAAGTTCTGACCTGTAATGTATTTCTCTTTTGCCAAAAAGCCCTTACTGAAGCTAAATATGACTGTGGAATTTGGGGAGCACTCATTTCAGTTCGGTTTGTCTAGGCCAGTGTCTGTAATAGTTGCAATGCTTCGGATTTCTAATTTTTTGCTTCCCAGGACAGGATGAAGTTTTGTTTCCTTTCCTGTTGCTGAAAAGCAATCTGAAGCAATAGCTTTGAGCTTACCAACATTACCATTGCAGTACAGAAGGAAGAGAGTTGCTTCTATATAACCGGCAGTGCCATTAGATGTATGGGCTATTGTTACACTCACGTGGGAACTTTGCCTTGCTGGAAGTGAAGGTGATAAGGGTCTGTACAAGGAAACATTCATAACTCCCACGTTATCAATAATTTCTCCCTCCCAAATAACAGCCATGAGTCCCTTAGCCAACACTGTCTGCCTTGGGATTGAGGTTAATTACACTGATATCATTTAGATGTTTGGGTTTGGATTTGATTTGGGTAAAACAAATTTGGGGCAGCCCAGATTGATGTGAATGAATGATTTAATGTGCCAACCCGACATTTCATAAAAGCATTTCTATGCCAGCTTTACCTATTGAGAGGTAAACATTGGCATGGGTACATATCCATATTTAATCATGAAATATTGTCAATAGTCTCAAAAAGCCAGTTGCAATAATAAGAGGCACACCTCTGCAATAGGATAGTACCAAAATGCATTTCAAAGCCAAATTAAAATGGAAGCATCCAATTATAAAATTCATTCTATTGGCCCGCCTGAATACAAATGCTAACAAGCAGCCTGAGTACAATCAGTCCTTGTAAACTGTTCAAACTAAACTGAGTAAGCAAACCCACTCCCCTCTTTATGTTTCCTTCTTTATGAGAACATTGAGTATAGAAGTATTAAATCACTTGTCTGCATCCTCAACAGCTTCTTCAGTTAAATTGGGGAATGTTCTTCTTTGCCATTTTTTATATCATCTGGCTGACAGTGCAAGAGCTCCATAAAATGAAATTGAAAGTGGCTGCATTTTAATGAATATACTTTATTTGATATTAAATGAACTTAATCAATAAAATTCAGCTTACTACATAGTTTGCAGCACATTTGGTGGGAAATAGATCCGGTGGCCAGTTAGAAAAAGGAATTAACCAGCAGCCCCTTTTCTTCCTTCAAACCATTTATTTTTCTCATTGGACAAGTAAAGGTGTGGGGAAAAAGTGGCCTCAGTTAAATATTCTGATGTTGCAACTGTGTCATACACTTTTGTATTAGGAACTGTGCAAATACAGGATTTAAGGCAGAGGCAAGGAAGAACCTAAAAGGCAATAGAATGACCAGAATCTCATACGAGATTTCCCAATATTTTAAGCAAAGTATCAGTACCTAAGTTTTTGACTCTTATTTCTCTTTTAAATAGATATGGAATAGAGTTTTCAGAAACATCTTTCTGAACAATTAAGCCCAAGTATTATATAATTTTACCTGTTATAATATAGCTTCAGATTAGCAAGTGGAAAAAAGAACTTAAAGTTCAAAAGGTCATATTTTCTTTATGCCTTTATCTTTACATCCTTTTATACCACACACAAAGTTTTTATAGGGTTTCAGAAATATTAAATATAGGGGTAATATCATGGGTGGAAGAAGGCAGTTTTATTGTCTATTAACATTCACAGTACAGTTCAGAAAAGTAGCAAAGCATATAGTTCCTTTATCAGGTCAAGTTTCTTGTGCTTAAGAATCTTAAAAGCTGTTCTTCAGGAAGCAAATATGAGAGCAAGCAGTATTAAATTTCTGTCTTATTTTGACTAAGTGAAATGGAAATTTCAGGCCTGGGGCCCAGCTACTGCTCCTTCAGTAAAATGAAATAATAAAGGACAGTGGACATTTTGGGCTACCTACACTTGTCCTGAAGGACCAAGATATTCAAAAAGTCTGTGTGTGTGCAATGTGCCCAGGGTGCAAACCTCTGGGCCAGGGGATCGTCAGACCCTACGGATCCCTCGTCTACTGGGAGAGGGAACTCCAGGAATCGAGAGTGCTGGGGCCAGGACCCCATCACACCTCAGCCCCATATCCCTAGATCTGGGCTCTGCAAGTTTCGTTCAACCCAAATTCATGGACTATAAGTTGTCTCCATTTTTTTTTTTATAGACTTTGAGGTCCTCTAGAGCAACCTCTTGATTATATAGATGAGAAAACTTAGACTTAGGTCTCCTTGGGCAAGAGAATTAAATGGAACATGACCTCCTGTTAGATTGTATGGCCTGCAAGAGCAGGGCCAGTATTTCTTTAGTGTTTTCGAACTCTATGTCTCATTGTTTAATTTTTGAGGGGATACTCAGGAAAGAAGGGTAATGGAGGCATTCACTTTACTGCTTACCTTCAGAGGCAGTGGCATCACTTCCATCTGCCTGTATTTTTCTAGCAGACAGGTTGTTATTGATCCATGAGGGTGAGAGCTGGGGTGAAAGGTGGTAAACCAGGAGGCAGTGCAAACATTTAGGATTTGCAGCCTAGTATATCACATTTTAGCATTTCTATTTCAGATTTGAATTAAGAGCTCAGGTGAGAGATGTTTATTTGGGTTTGTGGACATTCAGTTGCAAAACTAATGAATATCATTTCCTGAATTGTTAGTCCCTACATATGTCACTACTTGTAAAAAATTGGTTAAGAATTTACGGCCTCCTGAAAAACTCCCTCTCAGGCAATAAGATATATTACCTGTCACTCTGCCATCTGGACCATAATCTCCCTCCATCGGTGGGATGGGAAACTTACTTGAAATTAACTTTTCAGAGGGATAGTTCTCCTCAAAAGTGTTGGAAGTCTAGAGAGAATAATTGTATTTTCTTGGCTTTCTCTACATCTGCTTTATCACTTGACTACATGTTCTCCCAAATCTATGATTTCTTTCCAAAGAGTACATGCTGAAAAATGCCTCATGACTCAAATTGCTTTTAAAGATATTAACTCCTTTTTACCTCTACTTTGAAACATACAGATCAAAGATGTTATTCACCGAAGGTCCAAAGTTAGATTTTTCCACATTCTGTAACTACTTTCACATGATAATTGCATGTATATTTTTATAGTACTAGTGGGGACATTATTAGAAATCTATTTTAAATGATTCTGTAAGTATCACCTGTGCCCATTGTTCGCTTGGAACTATCAGTAAGAATTCTGCTGGATTTTCATGGTCCCCTTTTTTCTCCCTGAAATAAAACTACCAAAAATGGCTTCAGTGAAAATTTCTGTCATTTATTTAAGTCATCACTTCCTTATTTTATGCTTATTGTTCTCATCCCCCAGTGTACAATAAATTTGATTTATTCTCAGAAAGCCCTTAGCATGTCTTGTTTGTCTGCAGCTTAGACTCAACGGGAAGTCTTCCTTATAACCTCTGCAATCTCGTTAAGCACTAGAGCTAATATATTTTCCAGCGCATGGATATGAAGGATTATTCTTTCCAAATGACTTTTTTTCCATTCAATTTGAAATTCTCAAATTGAGTACATATTATATCAATTGGTCTCTCCTAAGAATCATCTAATCTGCCTTGTCCTTCAAGAACAGATATAATTATATTTTTTGGTTGTCCAAAAAATAGGAGGACAAAATACAAGTTGAATCGAATCATGAAGTGGAGAGAGGACTGAAAGCCATCCAGTTCAATATTGTCATTTACTGGATGTTATCACTGAAACCTGAGATCACATAGGTTGTTTGTGATCAGAAGTGGAACCCCACATTCCTTCTTAGGTTTAGCTTCTCTTTGGACTCTCCCTCCATGTTATGAAAACACTTTCTCAACCAAATTAGTTTATTTAAATATGGCTATCTAGAAAGTGCAGATCATCACATACATCTGTCTTCCCTACAACATTTTTATGCCACAATAGGCTGCAGCTTTGATGATCAAAATAATAACAACATAGTGCCTCTATGGAAACAGGAGTTTCATCAACTCTACTCACTTCTGGGTAAACCCTTGGCACTTAATAGATACCATTAATGGCATAATTAAATTGGATTGATGTAAACTAAACTGAGAAGATTTATCTCCTGAAATTTTCATCCAGTTTTATCTCCGGGAACCATCCAAATCAAAATTAATCTCTTTTAGGCTTGAACAGTATTCCAGTAATGAGAAAACCATGTTCTTCCTTGTAGCCTGAAGAATAGCAGTTCATTAAACTATTCTTTGAATAATCCAATTTTCAGTCAAGCTCTTCCACAATCTTGGTCAATATTCTTTTGTGTTAAGGGTTTATATAAAGTATGGGAATTCATAAAGGACAGAATTGACCTAGACTCGAGACACTGAATACCTGCAGACAATTGTTTTGTATGAGAGGTCTTTAAAGCATAGAATATCTTACCATTATGCCCCGAGTAACTGATGCTGTGCCTGACACATACTAGGGCCTGGTGACCATGTCTAAATGACTGGATCCCAGGACTGTCTTACTGCTCCCTTAGTTTTTCATACTGAGCCTGTGGTCAAATGCCACTTCCTTTCACATAAACTTCAATTAATTTTACGTAGTAAAGCTTGAAGCCACTAAGGCAAAGCATTTCACCCATCTCAAAGATAAGCATTCTTTTCTTGCACTCAGTGTTACTACCTGCCAATATAATTCAATCTACTTCCTGAATTCAGATTTTATATTATTTATTCCTTCCAATTTCTTTTCTCCTAGAAAAACAGGAAAAAATATTCAAGGCAAGTGAAAGAAGGAAGTGAAAGATATAAGACCTATGGAAATGTCAATATTTTGCTAACATAAACACAGAAACTTTGTTTACATACCAGGTGCCATCCAGAGAGGTAGCCAAGGAATATCAGCCTGAAAAAACCTGAGTGACTAATAGGTAATATAGTAGATGATTTAGAGCAAAAATGTGAATCCAGATCCCAGCGTGGCCCCTTTCTGTATGTTATTGGGCAAACTATGTAACCTCTCTGAGCTTGTGTCCTCATTTTTAAATTAGAGGCAATATTTATGTAACTATCTCACAGTAAGAGCTAACATTTATATAGTAGCTACTATGAGCCAGGTACTATTGATTTATTAACACACTTAATCCTCATTTAGCCTTTGAAGTGGGTATTGAATTCTCATATAGCCCCTAAAGTGGGTGTTATTACTGTCTTCATTTCATAGAAGAACAAACAGCTTCAGAGAGGTTAACTAATTTTCACAAGGCACCCAGATATTAAGTGGTAGAGTTGAGATTTAAACCCAGGCAATCAGCTCTAGAGTCTTTGCCTACAGGCAGTACACCATACTGCCTAAATCAACATGAGCATGAACTCCAGGATGTCAACTTTATTATTCCTTTTTTCATTGCCATCACTCGCCTCAGCAACAGGAAAGAAAAGAGAGCACTAGGCTAGAAGGAAGACTGGAATCCATTCACAGCTCCTTCCTGACTAGCTCTGGGACTGTAAGCAAGTTATTTTATCTCTCTGAGCCTCAGAATCCTCATCTGTAAGATTAAAAAAGCATGTCCAGGAATTCATGAATTCAGGCTTAGAGATACCCAAAGAGTAAGGCAATGAATGGAACAGACCAAGGTAAACTCTTGCAAAAGAGAAACTCTTTACCTCCATATTTAGTACATAAATTACATGAACACATAGAAGCACTCAATGAAATAGTAGCTAACATCATCATTACTTTTATCTCTCTATTCCAGCCCTTACACCTACAGACTTTTTAACTGCAGGAAAAGTTAGAAATACTGTATCTCTGTTACCGTCACCACTGCACGATTCCAGAGAAAGCTGTTGGTATAGAAATAGCCTTGAAGAGAAAGACCAGAGAAAGGCCAGCCACCAGCCCATTTCTGAGCCTGTTTAGTCTTCCAGCAGCTTGACCTTGACTTTTTGGCCAGCTCTGAGCCAGCCACACAAAAGACTCTTTAGACCCAAGGCTATAAATGCAGTGTTCTGGAAGCAGTCATAACCTCCCAAATCTACTTAATCCCTTAATCCCCACCTCCCAGCAAGGCAGGAGCCCACACAGGATGCCTGCCTCAGCTTTCACTGGAGAGCATCATCAAGGGCCTGAGCCCAGTCTCAGCCTCTCTGCTCCACTCATGAGGCCTCAGTTCCAAACTTCTCAAACCCGACACTTCCTGCTTTAAGAGGAAATGTTCTTGTGCATTGCTGGAGTTTGCTAATATGTAAGTGATGAAATCCAAAGTACATTTGGTATTTGGACAAATGTCAAATGTTTTCCCTGTGCACCAGATATGAAATATAAATGAGTTAAGTAAAAAAAAAAAAAAACGTGAAAAGCAAGCAGGCTGCTCAGTGCAACACTGAACCTCCTATCTGGCACTGCTTCTCTCCTCAAATAGAAGACTCTAGAAAGGTGAATGGGATTACCATTACATTCCAAAATATTGTCTACATTATGCCCTCACTCTTGCCATTAGTCCCCATGATAGCAGGAACAAAAAGAGAACACTGGTTAAAAGTTAGTTAGAAAGCCTAGGTTCCATTCACAGCTTCTTTGTGAGTAGTTCTCTGACCCTGGGCAAGCTACTTTATTTCTCTGGGCCTCAGAATCTTCCCTTGTAAAATGATAACATCTGGAGGTTCTCTAAGCATGGAATTCATGCTGAGAGAAGCCCAGAGAATAATGCAATGAGTGAAACTGACTAAGGAGTCTTCTTTCAACAGAAAAACACTTTGCAAATTTAATACATAATAATATTCTCCACTTTAATAAATATGCTCAATTTCATTTCTTAATAAATGTTTTATTTTAAGATAAAGATTTACAGAAAGGTTGCAAAAATAGTAGAGTCCCCATATACCCCACTCCCAGATTTCCCTTTTGTTAA
This sequence comes from Rhinopithecus bieti, assembly GCF_001698545.2. Classification (NCBI taxonomy): domain Eukaryota; kingdom Metazoa; phylum Chordata; class Mammalia; order Primates; family Cercopithecidae; genus Rhinopithecus; species Rhinopithecus bieti. The sequence continues at coordinate 699,853 of NW_016803776.1, read as the reverse complement.
CATCCTCCATTAGTATTGTACATTTATCAAAATTCTTTTATCTTAAAATATGCCGCCCTCTGAACCTATCTACAGAGGTAGATGCACAGGAGTATTTCTCTACGAGACCCAAATAGAGAGATAATAGGGAGTGGAGGAGACTACAATTAGCAGGCACAAATCCCAGCTATGGGAAGAGCTGCAACTCATCAGTTGCTGGCTGTGCTGCTACACGAAAATGAAGATTATGTATTTCTAGGTCTCTGAGGAGGGGAGGAAATTGGTTTTTTTTTCTCTCTCTCTTTATTTTTAAGAGAATCTAGACATGTAGTTTTTTTGTGTGTGAAATGTACCAATTTTAAAGGTTGACTCATTTTCTTTTCTTTCTCAAAACATTATTCTGGCCAAACAAAACAGACATGCTCACGGAATTTTACCTGTGACTTTCCTTTTGTGATCTCCAATCCCATTAGTTTCAATGGGCTAAGGTCAAGATGTCAGCAGGGCTGGTTCCTTCTGGAGGCTCTGAGGAAAGAATCCATTCCCTTGATTCTTTTCAGCTTCTAGTGGCCACCTGTATTCTTTGGCCTCCTTAATTCTTGCTCCATCTTCAAAGGGCACCACTCCAATCTCTGTTTCTGTTATTAATTACATCACCTTTTCTTCTGACTCTGATGCCTCCTGTATTCTTCCTATAAGAAGTGTTATGATTACACTGGGCCCATCTGGATAATTCAGAATAATCTCCCATCTTAAGATGCTTAATCACATCTGAAATTCTTTTTTGCCATATAAGGTAACATTCACAGATTCCAGAAAATTAGGGTATGTGGACATACATCAGGGAGTCATTATTTAGTCTACTACATTAGTTTAGAAGCAAAGTTGCCTTTGAGCTTTTATAAGAAAATATTCTCTCCCAGCTCACTCCTAACCATGTAAGTCATTCTTATGGTTCCATCTTCTTGGACTTCTCTCAGAAAAGACACTTTGGCAAGTGTTTGTAGGGCAGATGCCATGTGCCCAGTAGTGTGCTAAGAACACAAGGGAAGAATGATTATAAAATAAAAAATATTCTCTTCTGTTCCAAAGGTTTCTGCTGTACTTGTGAAAGAACAAGAATTACAGAAGGTGCAATGCTCTAAGAACTCACTTTACTTCAAAGATTTTCATTAGATATAGAGGAAAAAAATTGAAAGGTCCACATTTATTTTTGCAGAAGAATATTGTTTCATATCATCCATTTACTGACACTTGACAGAACACTCACGAGCCACCATCCCCACATAATAGGAGCTCAATAATCCGCACTAGGGAAGAGGCAGACTGTGAAAACACAGGCCCAGGATGAGGGTTATAAGAAAGGTCAATATCTCTGAGATGAAACTTTTGAGGGTGACCCAGCCAGGACCACTTTATTCCTCTAACCTAAGCCTTATACCTGAATACTACAGCCATAAAATATCAAGCAAGAGGGGCATCTTTTCATTGGAGCCCTGAAGTTGACATCTTTTGGAGTATCTGTACCATATGTAAATCAGTTGGACATTTTTTGGAGTATCTGTACCATACGTAGATCAATTAACTACCCATTTTTCTCAGGAAAATACAACTCCTTCTAGGTCACTGAAATGCATTCTTGGCATCTCTTTGTATTGCTGACTACACTTGATTAAACCAAGTAAGTAACTGATGCATACAGTTCCTTCCATCCCTGGACATTTAGAATCAAAACCAGGAGTCAAGTTAGTTGAGGCCTTTAACACAAAACTTTGGAAGTAGAAGCATGATCACTTTTACCCATTGTAGACTGGGGATGTAAGGAGATAATCAATTGAGAGAGCAAGCGAGGCACAAAATCATCACACACAGAGAATAAAGTGATACCCAGAGAGGCTCATGGCTTTTACATTTCTGCTTCCAGTCACTTCCTGAGGTTTGGCTGCAATATTACCCCTGAGTTCCAAGAGCCAGTCCTGCTTCTTTAAAATAAATTTCCTGTCTTTCCTTAGATGAGAACAAGTTGGCTTCTATTACTTGAAACCAAAAGTCATTATAGTCTCCTGAGATGTCTCAAAGAGCTTCCCCTGAAGGCTCCCACCCACTGCTGTCTCCCATAAAAATGTCTTCCACTATTACTGCATTCAGATCTCTGTCCTTTAGGAACTATTTCAAAAGGATTTAACACCTGGTGCCTGTAAGGCTGGAGAACAGAGGACACTTAGCCAAAAAGAATTCTCACATCAGAGTAGTAGCAGTGAAATGTTTGGCCTAATTTCTCAAAATAAAGTCATTTTTATGAGTGGTTAATTTTCTCAAGTCCCAGCAGCTGAATGCTTTCAGGTAAACCTTGAAAGTTTGCAAGGAATTTATCTACAGTGTCTGGACACTGTTCAAATTCTAAAGAATAAACTGGGGCTTGATATACACTTATTTGGTGCTTTCACTTATTAAATAATTATTGAAAGTATGTAAAGACAGATATACTCAATGTATTCCACTAGTAGAATATGTTCACCTACAGTGCCTCATTGATACACACAATTGTCCAATGAGAAAGATAGCACAAGATCCTGTATTCCCATTTTACAGATTAAGGAGGAGTTAAATAATTTGACGGGGGCGGAGCAAGATGGCCGAATAGGAACAGCTCCAGTCTCCAACTCCCAGCGCCAGCAACACAGAAGACCGGTGATTTCTGCATTTTCAACTGAGGTACTGGGGTCATCTCACTAGGAAGTGCCGGACAATCGGTGCTGGTCAGCTGCTGCAGCCTGACCAGCGAGAGCTGAAGTAGGGCGAGGCATCGCCTCACCTGGAAGCGCAAGGGGGAAGGGAATCCGTTTTCCTAGCCAGGGGAACTGAGACACACAACACCTGGAAAATCGGGTAACTCCCACCCCAATACGGCGCTTTAAGCAAAGAGGCACACCAGGAGAATATATCCCACGCCTGGCCGGGAGGGTCCCACGCCCACGGAGCCTCCCTCACTGCTAACACAGCAGTCTGCCGCGATCTATCGGCAAGGCAGCAGCGAGGCTGGGGGAGGGGCGCCCGCCATTGCTGAGGCTTAAGTAGGTAAACAAAGCCGCTGGGAAGCTCGAACTGGGTGGAGCTCACAGCAGCTCAAGGAAGCCTGCCTGTCTCTGTAGTCTCCACCTCTGGGGACAGCGCACAGCTGAAGACCAACAGGGGAAACCT
>NW_016803776.1:691875-695573 GCF_001698545.2 Rhinopithecus bieti | reverse complement strand
TGGGGAGGGGGGAGGAGGGAGGGATTGCATTGGGGAGTTATACATGATATAAATGATGAATTGATGGGTGCTGACGAGTTGATGGGTGCAGCACACCAACATGGCATAAGTATACATATGTAACAAACCTGCACGTTATGCACATGTACCCTAGAACTTAAGGTATAATAATAAAAAAATAAAAAAATAATAATTTGACCTAGAGAAGTGGCACTGAATAATATGGCACTGGGCCCCTAAAGAGTAAGTATCAAGTTGAGCTAATCTTAATATGTGTATTAGTCCATTCTCAGGCTGCTATGAAGAAATACACAAGACTGTGTAATTTATAAAGAAAAGAGTTTTATTGACTCTTGTTTCCACATGGCTGGGGAGGTCTTAGGAAACTTACAGTCATGGCAGAAGGCACCTCTTCACAGGGCGGCAGGAGAGAGAGTAAGAACCAGCAGGGGAAATACCAGACGCTTATAAAACCATCGGATCTCATGAAAACTCACTCACTATCAAGAAAACAGCATGGGAGAAAATTCCCCTAAGATTCAATTACTTCCCACAAGGTCCCTCCAATGACACATGGGGATTATGGGAACCACAAATCAAGATGAGATTTGGGTGGGGACACAGCCGAATCATATCATTCTACCCCTGGCCCCTCCCAAATCTCAGGTTCTCATTTCAAAACACAATCATGCCTTCCCAACAGTCCCTTAAAGTCTTAACTCATTTCAGCATTAACTCAAAAGTCCAAGTCCAAAGTTTTATCTGAGACAAGACAAGTCTGTTCCACCTATGCACCAGTAAAATCAAACACAAGTTAGTTCCTTCCAATATACAATAGGGTTACAGGCATTGGAGAAATACATCCATTCCAAGTGGGATAAACTGGCCAAAACAAAGGGGCTATAGGCCCTATGCAAGTCCGAAATCCAACAGGGCAGTTATTAAACCTTAAAGTTCCAAAACGACCTCCTTGACTCCATGTCTCATATCCAAGTAACACTGATGCAAGAGGTGGGTTCCCACAATCTTGGGAAGTTCCACCCCTGTGGCTATGCAGAGTACAGCTTTCATGGGCTGGTGCTGAGTGTCTGCAGCTTTTCCAAGCACATGGTGCAAGCTGTCAGTGGATCTACCATTCTGGGGTCTGGAGGACAGTGGCTCTCTTCTCACAACTTCACTAGGCAGTGCCCCAGAAAGGACTCTATATGGGGGCTAAAACCCCACATTTCCCTTCTGTCCTGCCCTAGCAGAGGTTCTCCATGAGGGCTCCGCCCCTACAGCAAACTTCTGCCTGGACATTCAGGCATTTTCTTACATCCTCTGAAATCTAGGTGGAGGTTCCCTAATCTCAATATTTGACTTCTGTGCACCCACAGGCGCAACACCACATGTAAGTCACCAAGGCTTGGGGCTTCCACCCTCTGAAGCAACAGCCTGAACTGTACCTTGGCCCCTTTTAACCTTGGATGGAATGGTTGGGACACAGGGCACCAAGTGGGATTATGGGAACTACAATTCAAGATGAGATTAGGGTGGGGAAACAGTCAAACCATATCAATATGTTAATCACCCTGCACAGTAACTGACACATAGTGTTTCAGGGGTGACAAAGTAATTTTATCTCACACAGAACTAATTCATAGATAGTGCTGCCTGCAATACTGTATTAAGAAAGATCCCAACATTGTATCTGGACTCTTTGGGAAGAGGTACTGTGACTGATTTGAAGTGCCTGGTGACAGGAAATAGAGGGGAAAGTAACAGCACAGGCCTCAGTATTTCCATCCCTTTAGTAAATGCTCAATAAATGACCAAACTGGCAGACTCAGGACTGAACACCATGTCACTTGGCTTTTTCTATTCCAATACACTATGAATGTCTCCACTCCAGTCCCTAATGTCCTAAACCAAGAGTAAACAAATTATAACACAAAGACCAAACCTGAGCTTTTTAATAAAGGTTTTTAAACTTCCATTAAGGTTTTAAGTAAAGGTTTATTTGAGTACAATCATGTTCATTTGTTTATGTATTGTTCATAGATACTTTTGTGCAATAATAATGGAGTTGAGTAGCTGCAAAACAGTTGGGGTTGATCACGAATATTAAAATATTTACCATCTAACCCTTTATAGAAAAAGTCTGGCTAACCTCACTCCTAAACCAAATTAAAGTTCAAAGGAGTTCAAGAGAGATAAATCTAACCCTATATTTTCTTTTCCATACAATAAAGTTGCCTATATTTCTGCTTTGGTGACCAGAGTAAAGCACACACTACCATCTCTAGCCTTCTAAGAAATATCAGACAAGTTTGTATTCCCTATTGGCATTTTTTAAAATTATACTTTATGTTCTAGGGTACATGTGCACAACGTGCAGGTTTGTTACATATGTATACATGTGCCATGTTGGTGTGCTGCACCAATTAACTCGTCATTTACGTTAAGTATATCTCCTAATGCTATCCCTCCCCCTGTCCCCACCCCACAACAGGCCACAGTGTGTGATGTTCCCCTTTCTGTGTCCATGTGTTCTCATTGTTCAATTCTAACCTATGAGTGAGAACAAACGGTGTTTGGTTTTCTGTCCTTGCGATAGTTTGCTCAGAATGATGGTTTCCAGCTGCATCCATGTCCCTACGAAGGACATGAACTCATCCTTTTTTATGACTGCATAGTATTCTATAGTGTATATGGGCCATATTTTCTTAATCCAGTCTGCCATTGATGGACATTTGGGTTTGTTCCAAGTCTTTGCTATTGTGAATAGTGCTGCAATAAACATATGTGTGCTTGTGTCTTTATAGCAGCATGATTTATAATCCTTTGGGTATATACCCAGTAATGGGATGGCTGGGTCAAATGGTATTTCGAGTTCTAGATCATTGACGAATCGCCAAACTGTCTTCCACAATGGTTGAACTAGTTTACAGTTCCACCAACAGTGAAAAAGTGTTCCTATTTCTCCACATCCTCTCCAGCACCTGTTGTTTCCTGACTTTTAATGGATCGCCATTCTAACTGGTGTGAGATGGTATCTCATTGTGGTTTTGATTTGCATTTCTCTGATGGTTAGTGATGATGAGCATTTTTTCATGTGTCTGTTGGCTGCATAAATGTCTTCTTTTGAGAAGTGTCTGTTCATATCCTTTGCCCACTTTTTGATGGGGTTGTTTGTTTTTTTCTTGTAAATTCATTTGAGTTATTTGTAGGTTCTGGATATTAGCCCTTTGTCAGATGAGTAGATCCCATTCTGTAGGTTGCCTATTCACTCTAATGGTAAGTTTATTTTGCTGTGCAGAAGCTCTTTAGTTTAGTTAGATCCCATTTGTCAAATTTGGCTTTTGTTGACATTGTTTTGGTGTTTCAGACACGAAGTCCTTGTCCATGCCTATGTCCTGAATGGTATTGCCTAGGTTTTCTTCTGGGGTTTTTATGGTTTTAGGTCTAACATTTAAGTCTCTAATCCACTTTGAATTAATTTTTGTATAAGATGTAAGGAAGGGATCCAGCTTCAGCTTTCTACATACGGCTAGCCAGTTTTCCCAGCACCATTTATTAAATAGGGAATCCTTTCCCCATTTCTTCTTTTTCTCAGGTTTGTCAAAGATCAGATGATTGTACATGTGTGGTATTATTTCTCAGGGTTCTGTTCTGTTCCATTGGTCGATATCTCTGTTTTGGTACAAGTACCATGCTGT
>NW_016803776.1:636002-690133 GCF_001698545.2 Rhinopithecus bieti | reverse complement strand
AGTGCTTCCTTCAGGAGCTCTTGTAGGGCAGGTCTGATGGTGACAAAATCTCTCAGCATTTGCTTGTCTGTAAAGGATTTTATTTCTCCTTCACTTATGAAACTTAGTTTGGCTGGATATGAAATTCTGGGTTGAAAATTCTTTTCTTTAAGAATGTTGAATATTGGCCCCCACTCTTTCCTGGCTTGGAGAGCTTCTGCCGAGAGTTCTGCTGTTAGTCTGATGGGTTTCCCTTTTTGGGTAACCCGATCTTTCTGTCTGCCTGCCCTTAACATTTTTTCCTTCATTTCAACTTTGGTGAATCTGACAATTTTGTGTCTTGGAGTTGCTCTTCTCGAGCAGTATCTTTGTGGCATTCTCTGTATTTCCTGAATTTGAATGTTGGCATGCCTTGCTAGGTTGCGGAAGTTCTCCTGGATAATATCCTGCAGAGTGTTTTCCAGCTTGGTTCCATTCTCCTCATCACTTTCAGGTGCACCAATCAGACATAGATTTATTCTTTTCATATAATCCCATATTTCTTGGAGGCTTTGTTCATTTCTTTTTCCTCCTTTTTCTCTAAACTTCTCTTCTCGCTTCATTTCATTCATTTGATCTTCAGTCACTTACACCCTTTCTTCCAGTTGATCGAGACAGTTACTGAAGCTTGTGCATTTGTCATGTAGTTCTCATGTCATGGTTTTCAGCTCTATCAGGTCATTTAAGGACTTCTCTACATTGGTTATTCTAGTTAGCCATTCATCAAATCTTTTTTCAAGGTTTTTAGTTTCTTTGTGATGGGTTCGAACTTCCTCCTTTAGCTTGGAGAAGTTTGATCGTCTGAAGCATTCTTCTCTCAACTCGTCAAAGTCATTCTCCATCCAGCTTTGTTCCATTGCTGGCAAGGAGCTGCCTTCCTTCAGACAGGGAGAGGTGCTTTGATTTTTAGAATTTTCAGCTTTTCTGCACTGCTTTTTCCCCATCTTTGTGGTTTTATATCCCTTTGGTCTTTGATGATGGTGATGTATAGATGAGGTTTTGGTGTGGATGTCCTTTCTGTTTGTTAGTTTTCCTTCTAACAGTCAGGACCCTCAGCTGCAGGTCTGTTGGAGTTTCCTCGAGGTCCACTCTAGACCTTGTTTGCCTGGGTATCAGCAGCAGAGGCTGCAGAAGAGTGAATATTGCTCAACAGCAAATGTTGCTGCTTGATCTTTCCTCTGGAAGCTTTGTGTCAGAGGAGTATCTGGTCATGTGACATGTTTGAGGTCATTCTGCCCCTAGTGGGGGGTGTCTCCCAGTTAGGCTACTCGGGGGTCAGGGACCCACTTGAGCAGGCAGTCTGTCCGTTCTCAGATCTCAAACTCCATGCTGGGAGAACCACTACTCTCTTCAAAGCTGTCAGACGTGGACATTTAAATCTGCAGAGGTTTCTGCTGCCTTTTGTTTGGCTATGCCCTGTCCCCAGCAGTGGAGTCTACAGAGGCAGGCAGGCCTCCTTGAGCTGCAGTGGGCTCCACCCAGTTCGAGATTCTCAGCTGCTTTGTTTACCTACTCAAGCCTCAGCTATGGTGGACGCCCCTCCCCCAGCCTCGCTGCCACTTTTCAGTTAGATCTCAGACTGCTGTGCTAGCAATGAGGGAGGCTTCGTGGGTGTGGCACCCTCCGAGCCAGGCATGGGATATAATCTCCTGGTGTGCCCTTTGCTAAGACCCTTGGTAAAGCACAGTATTAGGGTGGGAGTGACCCAATTTTTTAGGTGTTGTGTGTCAAGGTTTCCCTTGGCTAGGAAAGGGAATTCCCTTCCCCCTTGCGCTTCCTAGGTGAGGCGATGTCTCGCCCTGCTTCAGCTCTCACTCGGTGGGCTGCACCCACTGTCCTGCACCCACTGTCCAACACACCCCAGTGAGATGAACCCGGTACCTCAGTTGGAAATGCAGAAATCACCCGTCTTCTGTGTCGCTCATGCTGGGGTCTGGAGGCTGGAGCTGTTCCTATTCAGCCATCTTGGAACCGCCTAACTCCCTGTTGGCATTTAAAGAAGAATTAGCTCTAATATGAATTAAGGACTTTAATTACTTGTGCCTAAGGTGATTAATTCATTGAAAGGTAAAAGAAAAATACAACATAAAATGGGTAACAAAAGAATTTAAACCTATAAACTCCTATTCACCCAGAAATCAACCAACCAGACAGGCATAATTTTTTTTATTTTCCTTTTTGCTGGGAGATCACATACAAATTCTGGCTTATGAACTTGATAAGAGAACTAGTTTCCACATACTTACTCAAAATAACTGATTTTCAATTTTGCAACACCTAACCCTTATGGGTCATGTAAGAAAGATTTGGTAATCTTTGTGAGATTTACATGGCAACATTAAATTAACCAGAGTTAATGAACCAAGTTTTCCAAATCCTGAACAGAGAGAATAGTATATTGGGTTATCTTACAACTTTATGGTTTTATGCAATATTATAGGAGTTATGCCAAGAAATACAAATAAGTAAAATGTATTCTGCTTAGTTCTCTCTTTGTCTAAAAATATTGTTAGTTACAACACCACACAGAATGATGCTCACATAGGTGATCATTAAATACTTTTGAGATAATTTATAAGGGGCCACCAACTACATAAGGACTCCTAACCCAATTCACCTACTATGATGGAAGAAAAGAGTTGGCAAGACATGGTCCAGTGGTTCGTTCCATAAAACTAAGGCAAGGTGTAAATAGCAGATGTTTCTATACAATAAGCACTGTGTGTATCATCAGAGTATAAATACTGGAGTCTTTTTTTCGGAGGGTTATGAAGATTAGAACTCGGAAATCATGTTCTAAACAGGTCATCATTCTTAGGTCCTGACAAAGGAGCTCAGGTATGGAAACTGAATGAGAACCATGAGGAATTAAGAAAACCTAGAAACAAGGGAATGGTTAGGGAATTAATCAGGAGGAAATGGGCTAAATTCATCTGTACGATCTGCAAAAGTTTATAAAATACTTATGTTTGGGGTTTCAGAGATAATATCTTCCTCTTCCACTTACAAGACTGGAATCAATATAAAGATAAACACAGGAGTCAGGCAATCCAAACCTCACTTTTATGATTGATAAAGCTTATTAGAAAATTTAAATTTTTATCTGTGTTAAAGTCTTAATACTTCGCTGAAGTAAACAGACAATGATCTGGTCATTGGCCTAACTGGTGAACTGCAGATCATATTCATAGGGCCATACCCCATACCACATGGCAGAAGGAAGACTGGAATGCAGATGACTGGGTAGCTCTGAGAAGGGGAGAGAAAAGAGTCTGAGATTAGCATTTTCAGTTCATTTTAGCAGAACACCAATCAGAAAAGTCATTTCATTTCTCATGGGGAGAAGCAAGTGAGAAGTAGTGAGAAGCAAGGGAGTTATTCAAGAGGAGGACACTCTCAAAACTCAAGGGGAACGAGTAGTCACCCATTAGCACCAAGTATGTGCCAGCACTGTTTTGGGTGCTGGGGATACAATGGTGAACAAACCAGACAAAGGCTAAGTTCTCATGGAGTTTATAGTCTAGTAGGATAATGTGACAATAAAACATTAAACACAGAAATATACAATAAAGTATCTGATAGCTATGAACGCTAAGGAAAAAAATACACTTTGCAATAGAAACCTTCCTGGGTTGCTTGAAAATATGGCAGCTAAATAATTCCTCATATCCCTGTACATGCATCTCCTTCCTCTGAATAAGCAAAGTTATTTTCTTTCCCCTTGAATCTGGGTGGGTCTTGAGACTTACTTTGACCAATAAAATGTAGCAGAAGTGACACTCTAGGATTTCCAACCAGGTGTTAAGAGAAGTTTCTCTCTCTTGGAACTCAGCTGCTGTGCTGTGAAGGCACTTAAGGCAAACTCCCAAGAGTCCATGTGGAGGCCATCCATGCTCCAACAAGCTCTTAGTTGAATTCAGCTGCCTATACTATGAGGAGCAGAAGAATCACCCAGCCAAGCCCTGTAAACCCACAATAATAAATTATTATAAGCCACTTTATTGTGGGATGGTTAGTTACACCAAAATGGATACCTAAAACACAGACTGATTTCGTGGGGAAGATTATTTAGGCTGTTGGTCCAGAAAAGGTCTTATGAAAAGATGGTATTTGAACTAAGTGAAAAGAGAATAGCCATGAAACCCTGGTGTCAGAGTAATCTAGGCAGAAGAAATGGCAAGTTTCTTGCCCCATGGCAGAAATAACCTGAGTATGGCTGAGAAACTATTAGAAGCCCGATATCACTGCAATATAATGAGAGAAGTTGAGTCAGAGATACAGGAAGAAACTAGATCATAAAGGACCTTGTAAGCCATAGTAAAGGGTTTGGAATTTTTTGAGTGGGTAGAAAACTACGGAAGTTTTTCAGCAAAGAAAGATACAAACTGATTTCTGTTTTAAAAATATATCTTTGGTTTCTGTGTCGAGAAGAGATTGGAGTAGTGCAAGAGTACAGTTGGAGAAACCAATCCTAGCATCCTGAAAAGGGAACATCAAACCTCATGGTAGCTTAAAAAATTACAAAAATAAAACAGAATTTTTGAAGTCACCATAAAATCCATCCATTTCAAATGAGCAATTCAGTGAGTTTTTGTAAATGTATACAGTCATGCAATTGTTACCACAATAGAATTTTAGCATAGTTGCATCACCCTAAAAAGTTCTGCAATGTTCCTTTTCAGTCAAACCACACTCCTACCCTTTGTCAAAGCAAACACTATAATTATTACTTTCCATAAGAGTAAACATTTACTTTCTATAACTATACCTTTGCCTTTCCTGGAAATTTCTTATAAACGAAATTAAACAAAATACCTTTTTTGTCTGGCTTCCTTCACTTAGTATAAGTTTTTTGAGATTCATCTATGTTGTGTGTGTCACTAGTTAATTCCTTTTATGGCTGGGTAATATTTCAGTGTGTGTGTATATGTAGGGGTGTGTGTATGCCACATTTTGTTTATCACATTTTATATGTACATAATTACATATGCCATATTTTATAAATATGTATAATTATGTATATGTGCCACATTTTGTTTATCCATTCACCAGTACGTGATCATTTTGGATGTTTCCAGTTTGGGGCTATTATGAATAATTCTGCTATGAACATTTACATAAAAGCCATTTTGTGGGCATATGTTTATATTTCTCCTGGGTAAATATCTAGGTAAGTGGATGCTTATGTAAAGGCATGTTCAACTTTTTAAAGAAACTGTCAAACTGTTTTCTAAAGTGGCTGTACCATTTTACATTCCTACCAGGAGTGAATAAGAGTTCCAGTTTCTCTACATTCTCATCAACACTGACTATTTTCTGTCTTTTCAATTTTATCCATTCCAACTAGGTGTGCTGTGGTATTTCATTATGGTTCTAAATTGCATTTTCCTATTGACGAATGATGAAGATTCTTTATTTGCTTTAGTGTGCTTCTTTGAAAAAAATCTATTTAAATCTGTTTCCCATATTCTATTGTTTTTTTGTTTGTTTTGTCTTGAGATGTAGTTTTGCTTTTGTTGCCCAGGCCAGAGTGCAATGGCGCGAACTCAGCTCACTGCAACCTCTGCCTCCTGGGTTCAAGCAATTCTCCTGCCTCAGCCTCCTGAGGAGCTGGGATTACAAGCGCTGCCACCACACCCAGCTAATTTTTTGTGTTTTCAGTAGAGACAGAGTTTCACCACGTCAGCCAGGCTAGTCTCAAACTCCTAACCTCAGGTGATCCACCTGCCTCAGCCTCCCAAAGTGCTAGGATTACATGGATGAGCCACTGTGCCTGGTCTTTTTATTGTTATGGTATATTGTTAATACATGTTCTTCGTCAAATATATGGTTTACAAATATTTTCTCCCAGTCTGTGACTTGTGTTTTTATTTCTTAATGGAACCTTTAAAGAGCAAACATTTTAAACTTTGATGAAACCCAAATTTCTACTTTTTTGATTATCGTTTGCTTTTGTGTGCTATGTAAAAAATCTTTGTCTAACCCAAGTTCACAAAACTTTTTTCTCTATGTTTTCTTCTAGAAAAGTTATAGTTTTAGCTCTTACATTTGAATCCATTATTCATTTATTTGGCAGCATTTTATGTGCTGTGAGATCACATTTTTGGGGGGTAACCCTGCTTATTTTAAGGAGCCTAAATTTGGGGGAGAGAACTTATTCTATCTTTAACCTACAAACATTTTAACCTATTTTACTCTAACTCAAAGAAATAAAGAGTCATTTTAGAAAAGGAGAGACCCATTCATTTTTTAATCATTCTGTGTTGGTCAAGACTGTATTGTTCCCTGGTTATGGCCTCATTTGCTCTATGACAAGCATCTGGAAACCAACTAATGCCCTCCACCCTAAATCTTCTTGACATTGGCGGAGGGTCAGGAAAGGGAGTAGGGAATGTTCTTCCTACTCCTGATATTCTTTTCCTGTGGTGGGAGATCTGCTGGCATAACGCTTCTGAACTTCTTTGGTCCCTTTGCTTGTCTACCAAGGAAGAAGAGTGAGATCCCTGTTTGTACATTTCTAGCCCTGCTCCTTGTCTTCCCTCTTCTTGGAAGGTGGCCCATACGCAGAGAATATGTGTTCTTCACTGCCCTCAGCCATCCAGGAAATATGGCCCTCATGGTCCCACTGACCATGGGTGTAGCTTCAGAGACCTGCACTGCCTGTGACCACGTGGTAAGTCTCTCTACACAGGGACATATGCCCATTTGCCCATAGCTTTAGAGATATAGATTCAATATCAGCTTTAACTGTAATAAAGGTAACATTTTGCCTCCATTTGCTTAATCCATTATCTTTTCTTTCCAACTTTTATTTCAGTTTCAATGAGTACATGTGCAGGTTTGTTACATGAGTAAACTGTATGTCACTGAGGTCTGGTGTACAGATCATTGTGACACCCAGGTACTCAGCATACTACTCGACAGATAGTTGTTCAATCCTTACCCTCCTCCTGCTCTCTACCCTCAATAGGCCCCAGTGTCTATGTATCTCTTCTTTATGTCCACGTTTACTCAATGTTTAGCCCCCACTTATCATTGAAAATATACAGTATTTGGTTTTCTGTTCCTGTGTTAATTTGCTTAGGATTATGGCCTCCAGCTCCATCCATGTTGTTGCAAAGGCCATGATCTCATTTTTTATAGCTGTGTAGTAATCCATGCTTAATCTTTTTCTCTGGTTTCTCATTTGGCTCAGAACTCAAATAGGGAAGAAAGCTGCTATTTAGTGGAATACTCTCAAATATACCCCAACCTTCTATCCAGTGGGTTTCTTAACTCTATCCCTCTGACCTTGGAAATCCTCTTTGTCCCTTTCTGCCTTCACCAGATTGAAAATTCATTTTGATAGACAGTGGAATTTTTGTCTTTAAAAAATTATTACAAAATTTTAGACTATTCAGAAAATACAAATGCATAAAAGACTATTAATTTTTAGAACTGTGCAATCCAATAAGGTAATCATTTGCTCTCTATAGTTATTTAAATTTAAATTCATTGTTAAAAATTAAAAATCCAGTGCCTCAGTCACACTAGCCACATTTCAAGTATTCAATAGCTACATGTGGCTCATGGCTACTGCATCAGGCAACAAAGATAGACCATTTCTATCATCACAGGAAATTCTAGTGGGCAGTCCTGCCCACATGATTTAATTATTTCCCACTAGGTCCTTCCCACAACATGTGGGAATTATGGGAGCTACAATTCAAGATGAGGTTGTGGGGGGACACAGTCAAATTGTGTCAGAACCAATTGGTCAGGTTGGGATGCTGGTTCCGCCACTTGCTAGATGTTTGACTTTCGCCATGTTACAAAGTTATTCTTGTTTCAGTTTCCTCATCCACAAAATGGGATAATTAATAGCATTACTAGATAGTATGCCTAACACAGAGTAAACATTATGTGTGTATCTGATAAATAAATAGCCTAATCAGTTAAAATATAGCACCATTATCTTCTACCTTTATACATTACACTTTTGGTGGAATGAGAGAACATCAAGAGCACTCCACCTTATCAGTGTGCCAAATCATTAGCTAAAACTGAACTTGAGTCAACTAAACACCTAGATCAGCGTTTCCAGGAGTCTGCCTCATTCTCTGGTTAGAGAAAATTTAGTATTTAATATGACCTTCCATATTAAATTATATTTTCTATATACACATGTACTTACATGACCTTCCATATTAAACTGACCTTCCATATTAAATTATATTTTCTATATACATATATACTTAATATATATGTATATAGACATAGGATGTTTTTTATTTTCTATATAAATTATTTTATTTTTATAAAATAAAATAAGTTTATAAAAATAAAATAAACTCTGAGGTCAAGGAGATTTGAGGACTAGCCTGGCTGACATGTGAAACCCCGTCTCTACTGAGAAAACACAAAATACAAAAAATTATTGTATTTTCCTATATAAATTTATTTCTATATAAATTTCTATATAAATTAATATTTTTATATACATATATACTTATATGATCTTCCATATTAAACTGACCTTCCATATTAAATTATATTATCTATATACATATATACTTATATATATTTATATAGATATAGGATAGGATCCTAACAAAAATAGGATCAATTGTACATACTGTTTGTAACCTCACATCTCTTCTAATTTGTCATGAACATCTCATATATTCATCCTTCTATAATATTATTTTAGTGACTACAAAGTATTTTCTGTATCGACATACTGTAATTTCTGTAACCAAATGTTAAACATGACCTTTTCCCCCATTTATTACAGCCAAAATTACAGTGACTATTCTTGAATATCTTCATAACTGTCTTAAATTCTTAAAATAATTTAAACAAAGTCAAAGAGTACTCACACTTTTAAACTTCTACAAGGCATTGCCAATTAGAAAAGGAGCCCTGGCTTGGAATACACATCCTGCCCTTGTCGTCTGAAAGAAATAGATGAGTTTGCTTCTCTACAGAAGCTGTTTGAAAAACAGTAAGGCCAAAATGTTAGCTGTTAAGCTAATGGGCTAAGGAGTCCTGGGAGTTTGTAAATGGCAATCACATGAGCACACCTCTCAGAAGCTGCTGTTCTTTTTCATTCACACTCCAGTAATGTTCCTAGAGTCCCGTTACACACAGTGAGAATCAATTGATCTCTTAGTGATGTTTGACGTTGTTCTCACTGGCAAATTGATATTAAACTTAAGGCTAACCACAGATATGTTCTGCCACTGGCATGTCCTCATTCTCTGGTTAGCATCTCCTGCTACATCATATGTGATACTGTTGACACTTTGGTTTCACTAGGGTGGCTAAGTGTGGCTCTCAAGGTGAGAAGCATCTTTCCAGATGTGTTAGGTGAGCATACAGACCCTGGCGACCTGTATAAGTCTGTTCTCACGCTGCTAATAAAGACATACCCAAGACTGGGTAATTTATAAAGGAAAGAGGTTTAATTGACTCACAGATCCACATGGCCATGGAGGCCTCACAATCATGGTGGAAGAGCAAGAGATGTCTTGCATAGCGGCAGGCAAGAGAGAATTAGAGCCAAATGAAAGGAGAAACCCCTTTAAAAACCACCAAGTTTCGTGAGACATAGTCACTACCATGAGAACAGTATGGGGGAAACTGCCTCCATGATTTAATTATTTCCCACTAGGTCCTTCCCACAACATGTGGGAATTATGGGAGCTACAATTCAAGATGAGGTTGTGGGGGGACACAGTCAAATTGTGTCAGAACCAATTGGTCAGGTTGGGATGCCGGTTCCGCCACTTGCTAGATGTTTGACTTTCGCCATGTTACAAAGTTATTCTTGTTTCAGTTTCCTCATCCACAAAATGGGATAATTAATAGCATTACTAGATAGTATGCCTAACACAGAGTAAACATTATGTGTGTATCTGATAAATAAATAGCCTAATCAGTTAAAATATAGCACCATTATCTTCTACCTTTATACATTACACTTTTGGTGGAATGAGAGAACATCAAGAGCACTCCACCTTACCAGTGTGCCAAATCATTAGCTAAAACTGAACTTGAGTCAACTAAACACCTAGATCAGCGTTTCCAGGAGTCTGCCACAGGAGTGGTACATTTTCCCTGTAGGGAAAAAGGATCACAATTAAATACGTTTGGAAAATGTTGTTCCTCTTCTAGAATTGCAATGTATATTAGTATATTTTGGGTTCTGAGAAGTCCTGCAATAAAGAAACCTGTTGAATTTTATTGAACTAAGCATTTTCCAAAACTTTTTGCTATGGACACTTCCTTTAGAACAGACTTTGGGCAATACTAGCTCCTATTAACACAGTGTTTTTAAAGACATCAGTTTGTGAAATCAAGCTATTAGGTATTCGCTGCACTTTTCCTTAGAAACATCTGTTAAACCTCCCTCCCCACTTCCATCTTGGGCTTGTATCATTGGTTTGTTGAAAGTTTTGGCAGAATGTTACATTTTTTTCTACTCACTCTTATCTTGTTAGCTTTTATCTTGCTGTCTTTTATTCTAGCTTATAAAATTTGGGAAGATCTTATGAGTAAGTATTCATCCCAGGTTCATCTCCTGAGAAACTATTAGCTTAGTTTTATTTTGTCTCCTCCAAGAATTTGGCACAGATACTAGGGAAAACAGGTTCAAGGATAGGACAAGTACTGCTCTGAATCATTTTCTAATTGTCTGTGTCAGTGATATCTAACAACTGTGAAAATAATTCTCACTAACGTGTTGGTAGGGACAAATATTAAAGTAAAATATTCTTTCGAATATTTCAAATATTTCTTCAAATATTTCAAATATTTCGATAGGAGCCTTATGAAGACATTAGCTTTGATGGAAAGAAATATTGGTGTTATTATAAGTACCTACTAATCAGTTGGTGGCTACAAGGGGCATGCTTTAAGACAGGTTTGGAAGCCACCTCTAGGATCTATAGTTCCTGTCTAGATATGAAAGAGAGGAGTTGGAGTATGTCACAGTATATATGTCACATATTTGCCAATTCTGCCTAAGGACCTCATCCCAAAACAAAGATTTTTTTTTTTCTACTCAGCCCGATGGCAGGCCTTGCAGACATTTTAGGTCAAATAGGATTCTAGAAACTCTTAGCTTGCTTTCACCTAACCTGTCCATACCTAGCATTACTCCCAGCAATGTTTCATGGATTAGCTGGACAAAATTTCTTTAGCAAAGCACACTTTATATTAACAAAGCATAAATTATAGTTTAATAAAACTGCCTTAAACCCAAAGCAATGTAACCAAAGTCATTAGAACCTAGAGTCATAATAATTCACAAAAACAAAAAATAGAAACTTAGGTTGCTATTTTTTCCACTTGCAAAGAGCAATGGAATTCTATTAAAATACAGCTTATAGTAGTATTTCACATTCAAGCGTGTTAAAGTTAAAATTATGCCAGGGTCCCTTCTAAATAATATTATCATATTTTAAGAGGTATATTGAAAGTTTGTTTTTAAATGAATATTGAGAAACTACACTGTCTTTGCACCATATGAGTAATTGTGGAAAAAATTAGCAGGATAAGACAAATGTCCTAAAACATTTGATTAATGAAATGTGCTTTGTTTCAACTGTTACTGGCAATCAGTAATGATTTAGGTCAAGCCCAAACATTTCCCTTGTTCTCCAGACCTGTATTTCCAACAAACGACTAACATTTATCTCTGTGGGATTACAGAGACATCAAAATCCACATGTCCAAAACTAAACTCATTATATGGCTCCTCAAACTAGCTCCTCCTTTATCATCTATGTTGGGAAAGGTACTGACTGCTCCTCATGACCGAATCAGAAACATGGTGTCATCTTAGACACTGTCTTCTCCTCATACCCACCACCAGTCCTAAGAAAGTCCAGGTGCTACAAAAACACTGAATAACAATAACAGCAGTAACTTATACTTTCTGAGTGCTTCCATGTACCAGGCCTCATTCCAATTGCTTTACACACATTAATTTATGCCTTGTCTTAAATATTATCCAAATCCACTTTCCCTCCACTCCATTCCTACTGCCAACTTCCCAGTTCAAGGGTTCATCATTTCTCCATTGAATCATGGCAATAGCTTCTTAATCACATCTCTTGCTTTGGCCATTCCAATCGATAGTCTCTCCTTCACGTTGTGGCAGAGGCACTTTCTAAAACCAAACCGTAGTCTTGTCATTTCTCTGATCAAAATCCTTACCTGGTTTTCTATGGGCTGTAGGGTAAAATTCAAATTCCTTAGTCTGATGATGAACAGGCCTTCTTCAGTTTGCATTCCTTTTACTCACCACCTGCACTTTATTTATAAATCACTTGGATTTCCTAAAACACAGGTGCAGATTCACTTCCCAACCCCTGCCTTCTCACATAAGTCTCTATAGAGTGGTATGCCTTTCCCTGCTCTATCCTGTCTTTAAAAAACTCAGAAAACTCAAGAGATCATTTCATTCTTCAAATTCCAGTTCATACTTCACCATGTCTTTGAAACTTTCTTTGGCTAACTCCAAAGTGCTAGCTCTGCATTTGTATTTATTTTCTTTACAAATCAGCCTCCCCTGAAAGACAGTGAGCTCCTTAAAAGCGAGTTTAAAAACTTTGTATGTTTTGATATCCTCAGGGCCTGGCTGTGCAGCCTTCTTTCAGAAATTAAAGTTATACTTTATGGACAGTAAGACTATATAACCTTTCTTCTAGTTCTAATGTTCTGTAATAATACATTCTTCAAGACATAACTGTATGTAGGGAATGCTTGATATTACAGAGATATGAATCCCAGCTATCCCTCCAGTTGCTCATCCATGGCTTTCTGAAGATAAAGTGTGGGTAAGTGCACCAGACTGCATTTTCCAAAAATTGCCACAACATCTCCCATCCCACATGTGCTTCTTACAAAGTGACATTGACAATTTCCCCATTGAGAGGCGTAACTTATGTTCCTTCCCCTTGAATCTGGGTGAGCTTGTGACTACAGATGGAGTATACTATGTGACTTCCAAGGCAAGATCATAAAAGGTGATACAACTTCTGTCTGGGTCTCTCAAGATACTCACTCTTGGGTTCCAGCCACCATGCTGTGCAGAAGCCCAACAGTCACAAGGCGCTGCCATGTGTTAGTGTCCCGCCAACAGCCCCAGCTGAGCTCCTAGCTTCTCCAGGTATATGAGGGAAAGAGGCTCCAGATGATGCCAGCCAGCAAGTCACCCAGAGAGCCAGAGTCTTTCCAGCTGAATATCCAGACATCATGGAACAGAGACAACTTGTCCCTGCTGTGCCCTTTTCAAATTCCTGACCCACAGCATCTTCAGTGTCATATAATGGTTGTTCTTTTATGCCACTATGTGAGGGCTGGTTTATTATGCAGCAATAGAAAATGATACAACAAGCAGTAAGTTAGGCCTATATTTCTTACATGACTCTCAGAGAAACCCTGGGGTCCTAGGGGATACCGCTAAGATTCCTAAGGAAAAAAACATAAAGGCAGGGGTGAGGTAGCAGTTCTATGGTCACTGCTATTACATCTGCTTCTTCATCCCATTTATGCCTAGTGTTCCATTATTGGAATGCTAAGCATGTGGGAGTTATTTATTTCTTACTGCTCAAGGTCACCGCCAAGGTCTGCTTGCAAAAATTCAAAAAATTGCAAACTCAGGCATAAATGGGTTAAAGATTGCCATTGCACAAGAGCAAATTAATAGTTTTGAGAAGTCCAGAAGCTACAACTCAAAGTACCACTTATGGAATTCCCCAAATGGATTTGATAATGGACTCCTTTTGTCATAGCACACAAAACTTCCCCAAAGAAACAACTGTTCGAGCATTCATATTACAGTCTGAAACACTGGGATACATCAACTTAAACTCACCAAACCAAACTACCCCAAATGTTGGCCAATTATGTTGTTTATAAGGCCCTGTACTCAGGAGGGACAGCCTTAAATGAGAAGCATAAAGCAGTCAGGTTGTGGCTGAAATGGCTCAGCCACTACATTGTGTTTCTCTTCAGCGGTTACTATAGGAAAGCTGCACCTGAGAGGTAAGAAGAGGAGGGAGGGAAGGCATTAAAAAAGACCCCACACATGCCTATTTTTGCACAAAGTGTGCACACCCCAGTTTTAGCTGTACTAATAGGAGCATGGCAGGTCTAAATGAGGTCAAGGAAAGGAAGGAAGGGAAAACAGGGAGAAACTTGCTCAAAGGGAAAATGAATGCACTACCAAACTATGGACTTGTTTTTCTGCATGGCTCATTTTTATTTCAAAATTAAAACAATTCAATAGCCAGAGCTAGAAAGTGATCCTCAGATGGCCCAGAACAGTTAATCTTGGTTGCTTATAGGCAATGGTAGCCTTGGAATCAGTGAGCTGGTCTCACACTTGGGGCTTGAGGCTAAAGTGGTATTTTCACTTCTTAGGTTTCTCATCCACTTATGTTATTAATGTTCTGCATCAAAACACCAGAGCCTTGCTCTTTCAGCGTGATTCGATGCTGATAGCAGGCGGGGTGGTGTACAAGGTTATCCAGCATCTCGTTCCCAGGCACTGGCTCACAACAGGGATTACCTCTGCTGTGGGTGTGCACTACTGCCACCTTGTGGCCGCCTTCCCAAAGCTCACTCATTCCTCAACGTGGCCGTGCAAGAGTCATGACTGCTGCGACTTTAAGGGGGTGAAATTATCCAGGCCAAGAAAGATAAAGTAAAATATCTTCAGCTTTATTTCAAAAACAGCCATCTGCTAGCACCTCAAGATTACCTTTAATTTAAACATCAAGAGGCAGACCATATAGCAGAAAGCTCCTGGCCTTTGTCTAAACAGAGCTGGATTTGGAGTTTAAAGATGGGTGGTTCTGAGCAAGTCACTGTATACCTCAGAGGCTCTATTTCTTCACTTAAAACCAGGGAAATATGACATAAGAAGTATTATAAACATGGTTAAATATATGTGTGTATACACAAGTTAATATACATACGCATATATATGTGTACATATATATTATATATGTATATCTAGAATATATTTGTATATGGAACAAAACATTTAATTTTCACAGTCAGTAAATGTATATTTGCAGTATGTGTATGATGTTTCAAGAACTGGGGGGGAACAAAAGCCACTGTCAATGTAATACACTGAAAAAGAACTATGTGATCTTCAGTCTTTGGCACGGGGTAAGGGTAGAGAAGAACCAGGCTAACTACTGATGCATCATCCTCTTTACTTCCCACAGTAGATCTGGGACTTCGGCATAATTTTCCCCCATTTGAGGGATGAGTAAATTGGGGCTTAATGAGACTGAACCACTTGTGCATAGTTTATAGTCAATAATAAATGGTGGTATCATTTATTAGATTCTAGTCTAATTAGTCTGGCTCCAAAAACTGAACTCCTAAAAATTTGACATTTTAGAAAGTATATTATGCAAGCTACAGTATCTCAGGTAGTGAGAAAATGTCAAAACTGATGAGAGCTCAAAATCCAGTTACTGCAGGGTTTGCAACCTGAGTTCTGTAGAGAGGTCTCAGTTGTCCTAGTCACCTCACTCCTGTCATCATTCTCTGTATCAGTAATTTACTGTCACAATGATGCTGAGCATCAAATGATCACAAAGCCCTAATGGCACAAAAACCAAAAAGCATTTGTTGATCACAGGTCTGAAGTCAACTGATTTTTGGCTGGTAGTTTTAGTGATCTGTCTGGGCTCACTCACATGTTTGAGGGAGGCTCAGTTGCTGGCTTATCTAGGATGGCCCAAAGGAAGATGACCAGGCAACTTAGATCTGCTCCTAATTCTCTTATCCTCTGGCAGGCTAGCCTGGGCACATTTCTAAGCAAGAGAAGAGGCACAAAAGCAGAGGCAACTCTAGTCATGCAAATACTTTTTTCAACTTTCTGCAACATCCACTAACTGAAGAAAGTCACATGGCTGAGCCCAGAGTCAGTGGGAGAGCGCTGCAAAGTCTATGGCTGTGTTAGTCTCCTGGGGCTGCCAAAACAATTACCACAAACTGGATAACTTAAAACAATATAGACTTCTTCTCTCCCAGTTCTGGAGGCTAGAAGTCCAAAATCAGCATGTCAGCACGGTTGGTTCCTTCTGGGGTTTGTGAGAAGAATCTACTTCTCTCCAAATTTACAGTGGTTTCCTGCAATCCCTGGTGTTTCTTGACTTGTAGACACATCACTCCAATGCCTGCCTCCATCATCATATGATGTTCTCCCTATGTGTCTGCATCTCTGTTTTCTCATGGTGTAAGGACATCCGTCACTGGATTAGAGACCACTCTAATCCAGGATGACCTCATCCTAACTAACTACATCCGCAAAGGCCCTATTTCCAAATAAAGTTACATTTGGAGGCTCCATATAGACATAAATTCTGGCAGGACATTATTCAACCCAAAACCATGGCAAAGGGTATTTATACAGAAAAGAGTGAGGAACTGAGTCCTTCTGGTATAAATCACACTATCACATCAGCTATAGAGGCTTCATGTTTTTCTATTTTACTTGAAGTGGATTTGCTACTTTAAAATTTTGAAAATTAATGGTCGAGGGAATTTTTTTTCTTTAAGAGATGAAGAAAATGAATCCAGGGCTAGAAAGTAGATGGCCCAATTTAATGACAGAGCCAAGAACAAGACTTAAGCCTCAGGACACCAGATTATCTCTCCTTCCACAACTCTGCAATACTACACAAGGAAGCAGTTCCATTGTTGTTGCTGCTACTGTTGTTATTTTATAGCAGAGTATAACACTAGGCACTGTGCTAGTAGAAGAATGCCCTCTCTTCCACCTCTAAGATGTCCACATCTTGATCTTTGGAACCTGTCATTATGTTAGGTTACATGGCAAAGGGGAGTTGCCATTGGAATAAACATTGTTAATCAGATGGCCTTTAAATGGGGGAGATTATCCTGAATTATCTAGGTGGGTCAAATGTAATTGCAGTAATTCTTAAAAGTGGATGAACAAGGCCAAATAGAAGCAATCAAAGGAAGATATGACCACAGAAAAGAGGCACAGAGAGATGCAACGTTGCTGGCTTTGAAGATGGAGGAAGGGGACCACAAGTCAAGGAACGTGGGTGACCTCTGAAAGCAGGAAAAAGCATGAAAACATTCTTCTAGAGCCTCCAGAAAGTAACATCGCCCTGCCAACACATTGAATTTAGCCCACTGACACCATTTTGTACTTCTGGAACTGTAAGATACTAAGTTTGAGTTGTTTAAGCCACCAAGTTTATGATATTTTATTACAGCATCAGTAAAAAACTGATTTTAGATGATATTTTGTTAGAGCATCAGTAGAAAACTGATTTTAGGTAGAAATGCTTTTAGCTGCAAAGGTCAAAACACACACACACACACACACACACACACACACACACACAAACTAGTGGCCTCAATAACTATGGGCTTATGATTTTCAATAACGAGAAGCCTGGAGTTAGTGGCAGGGTAGTTCCGCTACACAATGGTGTTACGAACGACTCAGGTTCCCCATTCCCCGAAACCTCTCCATCCCTTTTGCCAATCTGACTTTACGTCTTACTGGAAACTGGGTTATATAGCTATACGTATCTGCAAGTGAAGGTAGAAAATCTAGTAAACAGTAATAGCATTATCAAGACTAGATCAGCCCAATCATAAATCGTTGCTTGGAGCTGGGTATATTGCTGCCCTGAAACAAACTAGCAAGGATACGGGGAGATAAGGAGGTAGATAATCTTTGGCAAAGACATGGTCTAACATCTGCCTGACTCTGAGCAACCTACAAGTCACAAGGGTGTTGGGAAAATTATTCATTTCTGCAAGCTCTATGAATCTAAATAGGGCACTTAAAACTAGTTGCATCCATATAGAGGCACACAACATGTAAAGGGAAGAGGCTAGGGTGCATGAATAAATCATGCATAAGAATTAGTACTTAAAATAGATATAAAGGATGAAAGTTACCATTACCATTTATGAGATAAGGAGTCTATCTCCTAGGCTGAGAGAGGTTAAGTGATGTGTCCAAACCCACCTGGTGGGCAAAAGTATAAGTCCAGAATCACCTGCTTTCTTCTTCTGCTTTCTTCTGGCTGCAAGAGTAAGTGGATAATAAGTGCTAGCTGGATGCTAGTAGTTTGGAACTTCACAAATCACTCTCAGAGAGCATCCGAAAGAGGGCAGCCAAGCTGCTATTACTGTGGCCACTGATTGAGGCCAGCTCTGAGGACTGACAAAGGAAAGCATGGAAAGCGGTGTATGATTTTTGCCCACTTACCGCTGGAACTCTTGAATCAGGGTATGATTCTCCTTCTGCCAAAAAAAGTTAAGGTTTGCATAATTGCAAACTCTACCGAAACTGAAGGCAATTTATATTCTTAGTTATAAGAAATAATCATTCCCTTTCCGTGGTGTGATGGCTAATTTTATGTGTCTACTTGGCTGGGTTAAGGGATGCCCAGATAGCTGGTAAAACATTATTTCAGGCATGTCTGTCAAGGTCTTTTCAGAAGAGATTAGCATTTGAGTCCATAAACAGAGTAAAGATCCTCCCTCACTGATGCAGGCAGGCATCATCCAATTCTTTGAGGGCCTGAATGAAACAAACGTCAAGAAAGGGTAAATGTACTCTCTTCTCTTGAGCTAGGACATCCACCTTCTGCCTTTGGACATCAGAACTCCTGGTTCTTAGGCTCCACACTCCAGAACTTATACCACAAGCCCCCTGGTTCTCAAGCCCTTTGAATTCAGGCTGAACACCACTGACCTTCCAGGTTCTCTAGCTTGCAGATGACATATTGTGAGACTTCTCAGCTTCCATAATCCTGGGATCCCATTCTCATGATAAATCCTCTTTTATATATCTATATCTAGATATCTAGATCTATCCTACCCGTTCTGTTTCTCTGGAGAACTCTGACTAGTATACCTGATATCAAAGAGTTATTTCAGGATTATGATCACTTCCAAGAAGGAAGGAAAGAGAATGAGATCAAAAGAGCTTCATAGAGACTGTCAACTAAAAATGTTTAATCTTTCAGAAAAATAAAACACCTGTATAGAAAACAAAACTGGCACAATATTAAGAAATATAAAACTAGTTGATGGGTATAAAGGGTTTTTTTTTATAGTATACTGTTCTCTACATACTTAAAATATCCCCTTATTGGGAAATATTAAAAATAAGAAGATAATCTAAACTCCACAATAAAAAGTAGGTTGTATTTATTCATTAAATATGTATGTGTTGGTGCTGGCTATGAGCTAGGCACTCTTCTAGAAGCTAAAGACCTGCAAAGTGACTACCCTCATGGAGATTACATTCTAGGCAAGGCAGACAGAAATAAAACAAGGTCACTTCAGTAAATGTTAAATAGTCTGAAGGAATAAAACAAAGGAGTGTCATAAATGTGACCCAGAAAATGTTTTCTATGAGGTGGACAGAAAGACGAACATCACTGAAGAGGTAGCATTTGATCTGAGAGGTGAATAATAAAATCAAGTCATTCAAAAAATAAGAATAGTCTCCACAAAAAGCAATCAGAAAATGCAAAGGCCTGGAGACCTTTTAATACTGCAAGAACCAAGAATTAGCCCAAGGCATAGCAAGTAAAGTGATGAGAGATGTGATTAGAAAGGTAGTTGTGAGAGCTTTGTGGTCATGGTGAGAAGTATAGATTTTATTTGCAATGCAGTGGGCTGCCAATGGATGGAGGGCTGAAGGAAGGAGTTGTAAGGAAGGGAACAAGAAAATCTTTTACATTAATAAGTTATCATCATTTTTTAATAGCACTCTGCTGAATGGGCAATTCAGGAAAAGCAGGAAAAAAATAGGTACACGACCCTAGGCTATAGTAGTAACTCAAGCAAGAGATGACGCTGGCTTGGAAACAAATCTTACATTTCTTATACAGACATACAAGTCTGACATATGAGAAGGTTAAAGAATAATATGATAGTAACTTACGTTTTCCAGGAAAAATTTCCATATTGTTCACATGGCAGAAGATTGTAAGATATTTGTATGAATGTGGTGAGACTTCAGGACACTTTATTATCTTTTCTAGGTAATTATTTATATATTCCTCCATTTTTTTAATTGACCAGACATTATTTCTGATTTCCAAATCAGTACAATTGTCAGGAAATCATAATAACCTCTCACAACTCGCTGTCTTGACAAATGCCTTAGAGAGAGTTCTACTGGCCCTCATACTCGAACTTTGGACTTCATCCCTGTGAGTGCCTGATTTTCACCACCAGGGAGGGAGGTGATGGTAGGGCTTCAGTTTTTTGTGTGTGTATTTTTTTGGTTTTTTTGTGTTTTTTTTTTTTTTTTTTTTGTCGTCGTCGTTTGTTTTGTTTTGTTCTGTTTTTGAGATGGAGTCTTGCTCTGTCACCAGGCTGGAGTGCAGTGACACAATCTCAGCTCACTGCAACCTCCACTTCCCAGGTTCATGTGATTCCTCTGCCTCAGCCTTCCAAGTAGCTGGGACTACAGGCACACACCACCATGCCCAGCTAATTTTTGTATTTTTAGTAAAGACAGGGTTTCCCCATGTTGTTCAGGATGGTCTCAATCTCTCGACCTTGTGATCTTCCCGCCTTGGCCTCCCAAAGTGCTGGGATTACAGGCGTGAGCCACTGTGCCCGGCCAGGGCTTAATTTTAAATATGTTACGTGTGAGATGTCCGCATTGGTTTTCTAGGGCTGCCATAACAAAGCACTACATATTGAGTGGCTTAAACAACAGAAATTATTTTTCTCACAATTCTAAAGGCTGGAAGTCCAAGAACAAAGGAATCTTCTTAGGCCTCTCTCCTTGGCTTGTAGATGACCACCTTCTCCCTGTGTCTTTACATGGTCTTTCCTATTTGTGGGTCTGTGTCCTAATCTCTTCTTCTTCTAAGAGCACCAGTCATATTCGATTAGGGCCAGCTAATGACCTTAGTTTAACTTAATCACCTCTTTAAAGAACCTATTTCCAAATATAGTCACATTCAGAGGTAATAGAGATTAGGACTTCAACATACAAATATGCGGGATGGGGTGGACACAGTTCAGCCCACAGCAAAGTCCACCCATGCTGGGCAGGTGGGGGGAAATTTTTAAAGGTTATCAGAAACATGACTCTGCAGCTCAGTTTAGCACACTTGCTGGGAGGTAAATACGTTAGAGTCTTTCATCTATAAATATGAATGAGCTCACCCTAGGAGAGCTCATAGCATGAGAAAAGTCAATGACAGAAGGAAGCAGAAGCAAAAAGCCTGAGAAAGAGATAGAGAAGGTGTGGGCCAAGCAGTAGGAGGAAGACTAGAGAGAATGAGGACATGCAAGTTTCAAGAAGCGTGGTCAACAAAGTCAAACTGCAGGTCCTGAAAACGTACCCTACAAACAAACCTGTCTAAGGCCCCTCTTCGATGAAACTTCCACCCTCAGCTCAAACCTCCCACCATGACTTCCACTGGCAATAAAACAAAATATAAGCTCAGTCTATCATCCAAGGCCCTCCACAGTATGATTCTAATTCCTTTCAAACTTTATGTACCTTTAGTACCCTTCAGCATTCTCCAGCATTAGTGACACAGCATTGTTCCCCAGCTCTGACCCAAAGCTCTGTGGTCTCTTCCTTTTGTGCCTGGTACCCCCTCACACAGGAATGCCCTTCCCATTCATCCTGTGCACCCTTCAAGGACACTACAACCCTTAGCAATTTTTCTATACCAAGTTGATTTCTGCATGTGTCTATCTGCTACACTGGGCTGTGGACTCTTTAGGGAAAATCTTGTCTGTTATTTATTGTTGGCACCCCTTGAAGCCTGCCATGGTTCCTGCTACCTAGCAGGTGCTCAAAAAATGACTTTCTGAATGAATGAACTAATGCTGTTTTGCTCCAAACAGAATTAAATAATAATCCAGCAGCTGACATTTGAAAATGTCGATGCTATTGACTCACCTGTTTGGGGGAAGGGATAAGTTTTCTTTGATGACTTAGTGGCTTTCACATCTGTCAGATGTGTCATATCCCCTTTAATGGTGGTTGTTTATTACAAGGAGAAACAGTTACTCAGGATTCAGGTAGTTTTGTACAGTGGATTATTATGTCTGGAATTTAATAGCACTCTGCTCTTTGATATTTATTTCAGGGTCAATAGAAATGTAACCATCCTCATTCCCTATTTGTGTTCAATCTAACCATGTTGAAAGGATTAGACCTGCCACAAACTGGGTTTTGAACATTTAAGAATGATTTGTTTAATTTTGATGCTATATTTCCCAAATACATTCATAGGCAATAATTAAATTATTAATATTTTAATCTTCTTAATATGTTAACATTCTTAACATGTTGTTAATCTCTGAATATTGAAGATGATGTATGTATTAGGTTGTTGGCTTGTATACAAATTTTTTTCTACAATGTTTTATGGTGATTATGTGTAGAAATAACATAGGATACTGCTTCCTTCAAGGCGTTTATCAAAATCAAATTGGAATTCTATTGTGAAGTAAGTGTGTTAAGGCATTCACTACTGTTATTTCTGTATGATGCTGTTCAAAATCTTTCTGTGTCCATTGACACAGGTGACAATGCTTTGAGATAGTTTGGCTAACATTATTGTCACTATTTTATTTCCAAAACCTTAGATAAAAGAACGCTTGGCCGGGCACGTGGCTCAAACCTGTAATCCCCAGCACTTTGGGGAGGCCGAGACGGGCGGATCACGAGGTCCAGGAGATGGAGACCATCACCGCGGCTAACAGTGACAACCCGCCGTCTCGTACTCAAAAAATACAGAAAAACGAGCCGGGCGAGGTGGCGGGCCCTGCTATCCCCAGCTATGTTTTTTTTGGGAGGCAACAGAGACAGGAGAATGCGTAAACCGGGAGTGAGCTTGCAGTGAGCTGAGAATCGGCACTTGCACTCCAGGCCCGGCGACAGAGCGAGACTCCGGCTCAAAACAAAATAAATAAATAAATAAAATAAAATAAAAAAATAAAAAGAACACTTATTTATTTATTTATTTATTTTTCAGAGACGGGTCTCCTCTGTCACCCAAGCTGGAGTGCAGTGGCATGATCACAGCTCACTGTAGCCTCAAACTCCTGGGCTCAAGTGATCCTCCCACCTCAGCCTCCCAAGTAGCTGGGACCACAGGTGCATGCCACCATGCCTGACTAATTTTTATATTTTTTGTAAAGAAGAGGTCTGACTACATTGTCTAGGCTGGTCTCAAACTCCTGGGCTCAAGCAATCCACCCACCTCACAGTCTCCCAAAGTGCTGGGATTACAGGCATGAGCCACTGCACCTGGCCAATGTTGCTGTTATTATTATCATCATTACTACATTCTAGGCTATATTTGTACTCTTAGAACAATGTTATAAGGATATTAAGGATAAATTAGTCAAATGTCTTCCTTGTATGAATTTTGTATAAACTAGGATCATGAAATATAATTAGCTAATTGATGATATTCTAGAAGATGGAGTATTTAGATGCTCTGGAACTGGAATTCAACCAACTGTGAGAATTAAAATATCCAGTCTCCTCACTGTAATAGAGACAAATTCTCTAGTGGAAATGGTTCAGCAAGGATTTATTAAAACTTTTCTATAGGAGAAAAAGACTCAGAGGATTTCCTATAAGTAGAAAATATGTAGAATCAAACTTAAATCTGAAGGCTTTGATCTTTCCTGTATAAAATTCAGTAGAAGTCCTTTCAAGAAATGTAATCCATTTTAAATATTTACCAAACCTTACTCTCAGCTGAAATGGGTGTCAAATCTCAAAGTAGAAAGACTCCTTTTTGGTTCTGGTTCCTTTGGATTTGGTTGCAGCGTTTCCTCTTATTTGTATTATAAAGAGAAGAGCCTTAGCACAGAAAGTTTCAAATCTGTAATGGAAACTGACAAATCAGTGAAAGAAAAACAAGACAGCCAAAGAGGAAGTTGATCTACTGTGTGTTCTTCAAAGGGGAAAACCACTTTTTTGACTATTAAGAATACAATTAAAGTAAAACTTTAAGACAATATTTCTACCACAGACACAAGGGATGAATATTAAGTCTCTATTATGAGCCAAATAATACATATATCCTATCAATCTATCTTCATATAACCTTATAACAAAAGAATATTGTTTCTTATAAATCTAAAATGCTTCAGAGACTCACAGAAGTGAGTGGCCTTGGTCGCATAGCTAGTGAAACCCAAAAGTGAATTTAAGTCCCAAAACCTGAATCCCCTCAGATACCTCAGGCTGTCTTTTTTCAACTGCTCAACAAAAGTTTACAGAAGTGCATCATTTTAAGCCGATTAGGAAACAGCTGGAGAAACAATGGTAATATATAGATTCCATTCTCTGGGTTTTTATAGCTACAGAAGAGAGAACAGCAAATGTGTTAAGATAGCCGTGAGAAGACTGAAAAAAGGAAGCACAGAAGAGCAGCTGAAACTCATACTTGCTCTGTCTTTACAGGTCTCAAAAGGGGTTGCACTTTCAAAGACACATCTATGACACCATATAGATTTACAAGCGTGCAAACTGAGAGAACATCATGACTTAATTTCATTAGCAGAACCCCAGAAATTCCATCCCTAAGTGGCTACCTAGGGTTGATCTCCATGGCATTTCTGAATTTTACTTATTTACTTTTTTGAGACAAAAACATTTTGACTTTAGTGATCTTTAAGGTGTCGACTTTATTATTCCCTACACTTATGGTATTATAGTTTTCTGTATTAGTTAGCAAGTTTAATTTATTAAAATATAATAAAAATTTAGGGGCCGGGCGCGGTGGCTCAAGCCTGTAATCCCAGCACTTTGGGAGGCCGAGACGGGCGGATCACGAGGTCAGGAGATCGAGACCATCCTGGCTAACACGGTGAAACCCCGTCTCTACTAAAAAAATACAAAAAACTAGCCTGGCGCGGTGGCGAGCGCCTGTAGTCCCAGCTACCTGGAGGCTGAGGCAGGAGAATGGCGTAAACCCGGGAGGCGGAGCTTGCAGTGAGCTGAGATCTGGCCACTGCACTCCAGCCTGGGCGACAGGGCGAGACTCTGTCTCAAAAAAAACAAAAAAAATTATTGCCTACTAACTACATTTATATTAATTATAAAACCAGTACCTACAGAGTTACCAACCAAGTATGGATTGCAGAATAAGGATGAGAAGAAGGTAACTGAATGACTACCAACTATGTTTTAAAACACAAAGTCAACTTTCTTCTCGGAGATACCTGTTAACCTTCAATATCTCAGTTACATTTTAAAGGATACTGTTCTGTTTTGGTTAGAGAAGAGCATAGATCCACACAACTGGATCTTAAGGAACAGACAAATCAGAATTAACTGCTTTATGATTTCTCCCACATTGGCACATCAGCCAGAATAATGAGGGCTGATGCTATGCTGAAATTAGAGTGAATCCAAAATTGTAAGTCACAAAGAGTTTTTACAGTCTATAAATGATCTCTTTTCCTGTCACACCTACCCCATATGCAGTCACCACACCCCCTTCACAGTAAACTATCATTTTTTCCTACCATGTTCTTTTATCTCAGTCAGGATGCTAGGATTTTCAATTCTTCTTTCTTCATCCATCAGCAAAACTTTATTGGACTCCTGCTATGTGCCAGGCAACACACCATGAGCTGGAAATACCAGAAAAAGAATGAAAGGACCCATCTTCTCCCAGATAGTTACAAACGTTTTATCCCTGGGGCAAATCTCCTTGCTTAAATGGTAGTAGCAAGAGATGAGTAAAGCAGTTAAGCTAGTCTAGGAATGGCAAATAAGATAGCTCAGCAAAGCAGTTAGGAGCCCTGGATTCAGATTGTTGACACACAAATCTTGATTCCACCTAGTTGTTTGACCTTGAACAAGTCACTAAAGTCCTCTGTGCCTGTCTCTTCATCATTAAAATATAAATAATAATAGTACCTAGCACATATCATTGTTCCAGGATTTAAAAAGAGAATACATGTTGATTACTTAGAATAATTTCTAGCACGTAAATGTTCCATAAATGTTGGTGTGTCTTTCTTGCTAAGCTGATCAGTACTTATACTGGTTGAGGTTTTAGGGGTTACAGACATGATAGAGAGGAAAGCAAAGGATTTATTAGAGAGTGATACCTGTAAAGGGAAATGAAGAGGAGGAAGGAATGGGCAGGGAGAGTGATCTTTACTTGCATATCTGGGAGTTCTGGAGGACAGATTGTCCTTTAGAGGTGTCCCACACTGGGGAGAAATGGCTGGGTCCTTGCACCGCAGCCTGCTCAAGCACTGGAAAGGAGATGCCCATGGAAGAACCTCAACTCAAAAGCCGAGACAGATCCTGAAGGACCTAATAGCTGAAGGCTGCTAGTAACTCTACTCTTGGCAGATAGGCAGCAAGTCCTTTCCCAAAGGGAAACCTAAGCAGGCGTCTCCCTCCATCTTGGCTACAGGGGTTATTGTCTGGTGTGTTTGCCTGGAAGGGTTCTGAGGAAGTGTTGAGATTCAATGGACAAATGCAAGTGGAGACATCATGATTAACTGAGACATCAACCAGAGGCCTTGAGCAAGAAGGAGAAGCCTACTTGCAGAAACTGGTCCTACTGGAATAGATTGTCTCCAAAGCTCCCCCACCTCTGACAAGCCCTGTTCTCTATTCCTTCTTCAGTATTTTCTCTAAGACCCCAAGGATGGCAGAAGGGGCCTGACACTAGGACCTTCCTGCTTCCTAAACACTGTAGTGCATGTACCATGCTCTTCTGAGGGAGGATTTACAGAATCCCAGAGTATCACCCAAGCCCCACCCTCAGCCTTGGCTTATGTGTGCTCTTCCCAGTACCTCTTCTAAGAGTCAGAGATTCTCAGATGCATTCAGTGTCAGTCCATGCCTAGAAGAGCCAGAGCTTGACATAGGGAGAGCACCATTAATTATTTGCACCCCACTTTATTCCAAAATGGATTTACAGAATCTTCAAAAACAGTATACCAGCTGGGTCTTGTGGCTCACACCTGTAATCCCAGCACTTTGGGAGGCTGAGGCAGGCAGATCATGAGGTCAGGAGATAGAGACCATCCTGGCTAACAGGGTGTAAACCTGCCTCTAATAAAAATACAAAAATTTAACCAGTCATGGTGGCACGCACCTGTAGTTCCAGCTACTCAGGAGGCTGAGGCAAGAGAATCACTTGAACCTGCGAAGCGGATGTTGCAGTGAGCCGAGATTGCACCACTGCACTCCAGCCTGGGAGACTGAGCAAGACTCCATTTCAAAAAAAAAAAAAAAGTATACCTAGGCGAATTCTAATAAGGACTTTTATCTAAATTAATGGTGTACAAGTGAAGGGAAAACTAACAAAATACAGACCGTGCAAACGTGGGGAAAGTTTCTGCAGAAAAGAGGCTTTGGATAAAAGTAAAATGCTATCAGGAAATAGAGTTATCATCGCAAATAGGTAATAGAGCATTTAAGCACTTAGGTCTTTTCTTGCTGTTTTGCAACTGTGCTCTCAGCAGTAGGAACCTGTGATTTAGTAATAGGGCTCATTTTTGCTGTCCATCACATATCATTTATGGGTAGGCACAGTGAGGCTACAGGTTGTGGCGACTGCATGTTCAGCTGCACCTGCCAGAGAGCAAGAAGGTTGAGCAGCTGATGGCAATATCTAATTCTATCTCTCACCTGGTGGCAGCCACCTGCAGTGGGGTAAATCTCCTAGGAAAAACTAAAAGTCTTAATTG
This sequence comes from Rhinopithecus bieti, assembly GCF_001698545.2. Lineage (NCBI taxonomy): Eukaryota > Metazoa > Chordata > Mammalia > Primates > Cercopithecidae > Rhinopithecus > Rhinopithecus bieti. The sequence goes on along the minus strand of NW_016803776.1, from coordinate 662,386 downwards.
CAGTTTTAAAGTCTTAAATATCAGAACTCTAAGTACACAAAGGAAATAACACAGATTCGGATGTTGCTACCTGAATTTCTGATTCCAAATGTCAGTTTACATTTTAAAGAATATTTCTTTGTAAAGCCTAACTCTCGTGGTCATAAGCATTGCCTAGAATGGATCTGGTTTATCAGTTCAGTAAATGCTTGCTGACTGTTTAAGAAATAACAAGGCCAAACTGTTCCCTATCCTTGAAGTTCATGAAACAGGTTTGTTAAGTTTAAGACCAACACCTGTCATATATTATATGTTGGTCCTAATGTCCTCTTAATGAGTTTGCATCACGGGTATACCTTGCTCTTTTCCCCCTTAATCACCACCCTCACCTATCTAAACCATCATCAACATCTCACTACCTCTCAAGCCTGTTAGGACACCTGCCCTTGATTTCTGTTCTCTAAAGCCTTTGATAACAACCTAGCACAGTCAAAACAGAGGTGCCAGGGCCTTCAGATTGGGCTTCCCACCCATCACCTCACCTTAGAAATTTAGACTGTGACTCACTTTAAAGGTCAAGAATGTAAATGGCCTGGAGGTGAGCTTTGGGATAGTTCCAACTAAACCGCTAATTGGATTCCTCCAAAATGCCACAGCCATGGTCGTCTTTCCCATTTCCAGGCAACAAAGCACCAGGGAATGTTCAGTGACTCATCCTCTGCAGCTGATTTGAGGGCACCTGCGCACCGCAGGCTGAACAGGTGGGGTCTGTCTTCTGTAATTTACTTGATGGAGCTCTTTGCATAGTCAAGTGCTAGAAGAAATGAAAACTACAGACATTAGCTCTTAAGTGCCTTCTGAAGAAACCCAGGGATGACCTCAGCTACATGTTTGATACCAATAAACTGGGTTTTTAAGGTCTTCCAGCTTCGTTTCCTGGCAGTCTTCTTGTTTTAAGATGTCCTTGAAGATCACACTTCACCTCTCCCCTGAACATATATTCCCATGTACCTATTAGAAAATATCTGTGAACATCTTGGGAGAAGGCTGCTCTGACCCTAGGGACTGGTTGCTCCTTTCTCTGTGATTTTATAGCAGGTGGAACATCCTATAGCCCACATCACATTGCATTATTGCCTGTTATCCATGTATTTCTCTACCTTGATGGATTATAACTTTCCCAAAGCAGGTACCAAGTATTGCTCATCTTAACCTAGCACATAGTAATCTAGTCAAACTGAATTTTAACTCATTTCCACTAACTCATTAAAAGAAAATTATGAAGAAAATGACTTATATTTGGCTATATTAATATTTAAAGATTCTTTATTAAAATAAACATAATTCTTTTGCACATTTAAAAGTGAGCAAGTTAGATGAACCAACAATTCTTCAAAGAATTGCAAATAAACAAATGAGAAAATGTTCACTAGTCGTTATAAAAAAATACAAACTACAATTTTTTATCTCACAAACTGGCAAATATACATGCATGTATACGTGTACTCAAATTGATGAAATTAAGATGACAAATACCCTCCTATATGCTGCTGAAAATTTATAGTGAATATCTTAAAAGAATATATATTTTCCTGTAAGCACAAGATGGAGAGAAAAAAAGAATATATATGTACATATGTGTATATATACGTATGTGTATTTATACATATAATATATATAATCTCCATAGTAGATGTAGATATGGATATCAATATGGACATATATATATGTGTGTGTGTATATATATGTATCTTTCTGCAATTCTACCTCTAGTAGTTACCTAAAGAAAAAATCAGAAATGCAGATGAAGAATGAGGTATTAAAGATGTTTACAATATTGCTTGTAATCATGAAAAGTAAATGAAAATAACTTGTTTAATCATAAGAAAGTGGTTAGATCAGCCAAAGTTCATCCAACAATAGAAAATAAGTTTTATAAAAATATTCAGTAACATGGATAAAAGTTCATGACAAAATGTTAGATTTAAAAAGTGCAGGGGCCTGGTACAGTGGCTCACTCCTGTAATCCCAGCACTTTGGGAGGCCAAGGCAGGCAGATCACCTGAGGTCAAGAGTTCGAGACCAGCACGGTCAAAATGATGAAACTTCATCTCTACAGAAATATAAAAATTAGCTGGCGTGATGGCAGGTGCCTGTAATCTCAGCTACTCAGGAGGCTGAGGCAGGAGAATTGCTTGAACTGGGGAGGCGGAGGTTCCAGTGAGCCAAGATCGTGCCACGGCACTCTAGCCGTGGTGACAGAGTAAAACTCCATCTCAAAAAAATTAAATAAATAAATAAATAAATAAAATAAAAAGAGCAGAAAAAAATTATTTTTCAAAGATAAGGAAAGTAGTCAATAGTGAAAATGATATGTGAAAGTCATGTAAGAGAAAGACTAAAAAGTGAATAGCATATCAATTAGGCAATTTAGGAAGTCAAACATACTCAAAATATTTTTTTCTTTGTCTATACCTTTAAAAAGAGCTGGTTATTTTCTGAGTGTTTAAACTGTTCCTGTGTTCTCTGAAAACTAGATGCAGAGATAAGTGTAAACAATGGTGTGAGACTAGGGTTTACGTCTTGATGCTACCCATTATCTTGAGACCTTGGATACATTACTTCAGCATTGATCCTCACAAAGAATCTAGCATAGTAACTAATAAATATGAGACAATAATCTTTTTTCTTTTCTTTTCTTGTATATTCAATACATTTATAATTACTAGTCCCATTATCAGCTCCTGCTAACTGGACATTAACCAGGTGAACCTAATCCTTGACTATATTTGATAGGACAAGACAAACTGACCCTAGAGGATGCTCATTCATAAACTTATGTAAACATTTTTTTCACCTGAAAATCTGTGTAAGAGATGAAAATTTCAGCAATTGGAAGAAAGTGGGCTAAAATATCAGCATATAGACTTGGAGCTAATATCATAGAGTCGTGTACAGGATAAAACTCAATGAAAGCCCCCTAAGAGAGAAGAGTAGGAACAGATATGAAAAAAAGGAGGGGAGTGACTGTATTAGTTTTCCACTGCTGCTGTAACAAATTATCATAAGCTTGGGGACTAAAGTATCACAAATTCATCATCCTGCAGTTCTGGAGCTCAGAAGTTAAAGATAGGTCTCATTGTGCTAAATTCAATGTCTTGGCAGAGCTGCATTCCTTCTGAAGTTTTAGGGGAGGATCCATTCCCTTGCCTTTTCCAGCTTGTAGAAGCCACTGCCATTCACTGATTTGTGGCCCCCTTCTACACCTAATGATGGATGCTGTGGCATCACTCCAGCCTCTGTTTCCAACATCACAGCTTATCTCCCTCTATTTTTGTTGTCACATGACCTTCTCTATTATGTCCCTATTATAATTTCCATGTTGCTCCTTTACACTGAACCCACCCAAATACTCGAGGAAAATCTCCTAGTGATTATATTGGACCTACCGAGATAATCCACGATAGTATCCCCATCTCAAGATTTTTAATCACATCTTAAAAGTCTTTTTTGTCCTGTAAGGTAACATGGCAGATTCTGGGAGTTGGGACGCAGGTTGCTATTGTAGTCTTGTGTGGCAGAAACAATGCCTCTTGCTGAGCACATATGAAGACTATGTCTCTTGACCCCTTTGCAGTTAGGCTGAGACCAATAGAAAGGTTCGGCCTAATGAGATATGTGCAGAAGAGAGATAAGCCCTTGCTACTGAGGGATAGTGGTATCATCATCTCCTTGACAATTGCTAGAAATGCAGAATCTCAGGTTCCACCTGAGACCTCCTGAGTCAGAATTCTGATTTTAAAAAGGTCTCAGGTGATTCTGATGCACATTAAAGTTTGAGAAGCACTGATACAGGCCATTTCCAGACCTGGTACTTTATTTTGTTGTTGTCGTTTTCCTATGATAATAATACATTTAGAGAACTCTTGCTAACTGGTCTAGCAGAAAACAAATTACAACAGTTTTGCAGAATTTATAGCCTCATTCCATCTAGAAATAAAGGGCTATGCATAATAGAATGGGGAGCCCCGGGAGGGGCCGGATCAATTGGGAGGGAGGTGAGGACTCTTAGCTGTTGCTCATGTGCCAGTCCAGGTGACCACAGACTCTGCTGGCAGCAAAACAATAATTTTGTTTATGTATTTTTTTCTTCCAACTTTTCTTTTAGGTTCGGGGGATACACGTGCAGGTTTGTTACATGAGTAAGTTGCGTGTCACGGGGGTTCAGTGTACAAATGATTTCATCGCCCAGGTGGTGAACACACTACCCGATAGGTAGTTTTTCAGTCCTCACCCTCCTCCCACCCTCCACTCTCAAGTAAGCCCCAGTGTCTGTTGCTCCTCTCTTTGTGTCCATGTGTACTCAATGTTTATCTCCCGGTTATACATGAGAACCTACGGTATTTGGTTATTTGTTTCTATATTAATTCACCTATGATAATGGCCTCTAGCTGCATCCATGTTGCTGCAAAGGACATAATTTCATTCTTTTATATGGCTGCATAGTATTCCATGGTGTGCGTGTGTGTGCGTGTGTGTGTGTGTGTGTGACATTTTCTTTATCCAGTCTACTGTTGATGGGCATCTAGGTTGATTCCATGTCTTTGCTATTGTGAATAGTGCTGTGATGAACATAAGTGTGCTGGTGTCTTTATGGCAGAAGGATTTATATTCCTTTGAGTATATACCCAGTAATGGGATTGCTGTGTCAAATAGTAGTTCTGTTTGATTTGAGAAATCACCAAACTGTTTTCCCAAATGGCTGAACTAATTTACATTCCCACCAGCAGTGTATAAGTGTTTCCTTTTCTCTGCAACCTCACCAGCATCTGTTAGTTTTTTACTTTTTAGTAATAGCCATTCTGGCTGATGTGAGAATGTATCCCATTGTGGTTTTGATTTGCATTTCTCTAATGATTAGTGATGTTGAACGTTTTTTCATGTGCCAGACCTGGCACTTTAAAACACTGTGGAAAATCTAATCCTCCAGCTGTCTTTTCCTCTTTTACAGTAACCTTAGAGTCCAAGAGTTCCAGACATCAAAAGTACAACATGGAGGTCATCCAGCCAACAATGCATGACATAAGCAAAAAATAAACTTCTGAGTAAAGGCACCAATATTTCAGGGATTGCCTATTTGAGCTACTCATAATTATTCTGGTTTTTAGTAAGATATATTTGTTTGAGCTAGATTAGGTAGATTCCTGTTTTTCAAAACCAAGAGAGCTTTGCCCACAATAGTGGTTCTCAATTGAGTATGTATCAGTATTACCTAAAGAGTTTCTAAAACCAGATTGCTGGGCTCCATGACAGAGTTTCTGATTTAGTAGATCCAGGGTGAGGCACAATAATTTGCATTTTTATCAAGTTCCTAGGTGATGCTGATCCTGCTGGCCCAGGGACTACATTATGGGAAACGTTGGTTTACAATATTGCTGTTGGGTGCTTTCCACCGAGAGAGAGAGAGAGAAATATTATGCAGCATTAAAAAAGAAGGAAGGAAATCCTGCCATCTGTGACAACATGGATGAACCTGGAGGATACTATGCCATATACATATATACATATCTGCATATGGCCAGGGAGAGAGAGGGAGAGAGGGAGGGAGATAAATATTATGTTAATATAATGAAGCGGCATCATTGTCTGGGGTAAATACACAAGATTTGTAGTCTCATGCCAAGGAAATCGAGTATGCGGACACACAAGAAGTGGGTTTAGGAGTGGAGGTTTAATAGGCAAAAGAAAGAGAAAGGAGAACAACTCTCTCTCCTAGAGAAGGGCACCTGAATGGGACTTCAGGAGAGTGCACAGGGTTTTATAGACAGGAGTGAGGTGCTGATGTCTGATTTACATAGGTCCCAAAGATTGGTTGGACTAGGTGTGACGGTTACATACTGCGACAGGAAGCTGGCCACCACACCCTAATCTTTTCTTATGCAGATGGAGTCTCTACTTGGCCAGCACCATGTTGTCTGCTCATCAGTGTGCACGTGGTTGACAAGGAAAAGGGAAGATGGAGCCTCCATGATGGACATGCCTAGCCCCCAGGTAGCCTTTTCCTATTGGCATAGCTGCTGGCATTCACCACTGCAAGCTTCCAGCTTCCTTATCTATGTCTGTGGCTTGATTTTACAGGCTGCTCTTTGTTACAAAGAAATTATTTTGGGGCTGCTTTTCATTAAAAGGAAAACCTTACCGAGGACTTTCTTACTGTCACTATCTGCCTAAATAATTTCTTTTTAACTCCTGCATCAATAATATTATATTTTGAAAATGTGGTCTGTGTATATGTGTGTGTACATATATATAAGGATATATACAAACACGTATAAACAGACCACACTTTTTTTAACCCATTTATCCTATCTATGATAGACACTTAGGTGGTTTTTGTATCTTGCCTATTATGCATGATGCTGCTATGAACATAAGGGTACAGATATGTATCTCTTTGAGATAATGATTACTATTAGTATTATGTTTCTAGAAAGAGCTATTTGTTATCAAGTGTAAGTCTCTCCATATATAGAATTGAAAAGATTCTCAATAATCAGTAAGAATTTTCAGATATCTACTTGTGCTGTGTTGGTGTTGTTTTGTACATCTGGAAGAATCCTGAGGCAGAAGGGGGATTGCAAGAATTAAAACCGGGTAGTTGCTGCTGCTGCAAACGCTCTTAATTACCTCACAACCTATCTGCTCAAGTTAAAAATCACAATGGCTTTTTACGTCTTTTATCATTCAGGGTCAACTTAGTTTACTAAAATTAAGCTGCTTGTCATCTTCCACAATAGTACACGAGACTATAATATATGCTCTTTCCACCTACTTCAAAAGCCCTATGACCTATATTTTTTTTAATCCTTAAATGTACCAACTCACACAAAAGCACTCTTTAAAAAAAATTATTCTTTCAGGATTGTCCCTTTAAAAATAGTAGTGTCTGTAGAAATGTCATATCAAAAGAAATTGCTCAGAGATAGAAGTACTTAGCTTTTTTATTATTATATTAGAGGAGATTTGCTAATCTGAGAATGGAAAAGGACTGATACTCAATAAAATATCATGGTGCCAAAAGGGAGATGTATTTACTTTCTTTCTTTATTTGTTTATGTTATAAAAATTTCACTTCATTTTTTCTGTTTGTTTGAAAACACCTTTATTTTGCCTTTTTTTTTTTTTTTTTAGACAAGAGTCTCGCTCTGTTGCCAGGCTGGAGTGCAGTGGCGCACCATCTCAGCTCACTGCAACCTCTGCCTCCCAGGTTCAAGTGATTCTCCTGCCTCAGCCTCCCGAGTAACTGGGACTAGAGGCGTAAGCCACCACACCCAGCTAATTTTTGTATTTTTAGTAGAGATGGAGTTTCACTATCTTGGCCAGGATGGTCTTGATCTCCTGACCTCATGATCTGCCCGCCTTGGCCTCCCAAAGTGCTGGGATTACAGGCATGAGCCACTGTGCCCATCCTTGCCTTCATTTTTTAAGAAACTTCAACTTTTAAGTTCAGGTGTACATGTGTAGTTTCATTACATGGGCACATCATGTGATGCTGAGGTTTGGGATACAATTGATCCCATCACCCAGGTAGTAAGCATAGGACCCAATAGGAAGTCTTTTAGCCCTTGGCCCTCATCCCACTCTCCTTTATCTAACAATACTCAGGGTCTTTATGTTAGTATATACTCAATGCTTAGCTCCCACTTATAAGTGAGAACAGGAGGAATTAGGTTTTCTGTTCCTGTGCTAATTTACTTAGGATAATGGTCTCCAGCTGCATCCATGTTGCTGCAAAGGACATAATTTTGTTCTTTTATATGACTTTGTAGTATTCCATTCACTTCATATTTTAAAATCTGAATAAGATTCTGTATTGATTGGAGCCTGGTTCTTTTTGTTTTTAAAAATGAAAACCCTCTTAGAGTCTCCCCAGAATTGATCCCTAAAAGGAGCTAGAGTTAAGTCATTAAGTTGGCTAACTGGCATTCTTACTAGTCGCTACATCAAGTCATGGTCTCTGCTGTGCAGTTGTCAACCGCATGCCCTTTTAGAACTTCTTGCACTCTGAGTTCTGAGAAGGTCCTGTGCTCTCACTTTTCTCTAGGCCTTTGCACAGCCTCCTTTTGTATAAAAATCCTTAAGTCTGATATTTTGATGAGTCCTCTTTCTATGAGTCCTGTGACTCACCCTATGCCCAGATTTTGATGGCCCTTAGCCCCTCCTTTTCCCACCATCTCAGTGAGAATCCTACTGTTCCCTTCTCCAAAGTGTCCTCAAAGTGTAGGAGGTCTACAAAAGGGTGACTCACGTGCCCATCAGCCAGTTGCCCAATTTCATTCTCCCCCGAATGTCTGCCATGTTTCCTACCCTTGCTCTAGCTCTCATTCCCTAGGACCTGGGAACTACTGAGAGCAGTCCCCACTGCAGATGATGCCAGTTGCATGAATGCCAAAGTTCTTGCCAAGAATGCTGGTGTTGAACTACATGAATGGGAAAGAGAGGGATGCTGGCTTCCCTGATGAAATAGAAGAATGTTCCTCTCCCTCTAATGCTGTGCCCTACTTTGTCACTGAGCCCCAAAGAAAACAGTTCTTTCATCTGCCTTGAGCAAGACCTCAAGCAAGAGCACACACATCTTTCTCCAACTATAAGGAACAGTTCTTCCTCATCAGAATCATCTAAGTCTAGTCATTAAAAAAATATTGTTTTAAGTTCTCACTTTACCAACAGCCTATTTTCCTTCTAAGTGGTCCCCCAGTCACACTGCCACAAACATATCCATTTCATAAAAAAGGCTCTACTCTATGTAACCCCTTTCCTAGACGCATAGCACTGAGCAGACATAAGGGCAGATGAATACAAAACAGTATTGGAAGCAAGTATCTTGTTAATCTCTCAACAACACACATAAAAAGTCATTTAAATTCTTTCTTCATTTTTCCTGATCACTTTAGACCCATATTGAGTCAGCACTTGGGAATCCTCTCTCTTACCTCCCCCAGCTACACTTTCCTACCCTTCTGCTCCTGGCTTGCTGTTTCCCTTCTCTCAGATCAAAGTCATAGATACATTTCTTCCTAGTTCCTCCATAGATGCAGGCATTCTTCATAGCTGGGCATCTACAATCCAAATATTCTCTTCTTACTTACAGCAGTACGCATCAACGTACTATGCTAAAACACTGTTTTTCTACCAGCACTGGAAGGAAGAAGGAAGGAAATGGAGACAGAAAATCCCTCATGTCACATGTATGTTCACCTAAAAAGTTCTGCACCAAAGATGCATGAAAATATCCAGATTTTAGAAGACAAAAGCTGCAGTCTAAAAATGTCAATTTCCTCAGTTTTGATATTTCTAAGATCACAGGGCCAGGATTCATGCTCAGGCTAATCTCAAGGGACCATAGGCATCCTCTGCCCTCCATAGACTCTATCAAGGATAGTTATCAAACATATTTGACCTAAGAATGGGATCTCTACCCTGAGATGATGACTTTGACTACATTATTTTGTTTGATTATTTTTATTTTTGTAAAGACAGGGTTTTGCTATGTTGCCCAAGCTAATCTTGAACTCCTGTTCTCAAGCGATCTTCCAGCTTCAGCCTCCTAAAGTGCTTGGATCACAAGTGTAAGCTGCCACACCCAGTCAAAATACTCTTTTTAAAATTATTCTTATAGTTTAAGTTCTGGGATACATGTGCAGAACATCGAGGTTTGTTACATAGGTATACACGTGCCACGGTGGTTTGCTGCACCCATCAACCCGTCATCCGCATTAGGTATTTCTTCTAATGCTATCCTTCCCCTAGCCCCCAAATCCCCCGAGAGGCCCCAGTGGGTGATGTTCCCCTCCCTGTGTCCATGTGTTCTCATTGTTCAACTCCCTCTTATGAGTGAGAACATGGGGTGTTTGGTTTTCTGTTCCTGTGTTAGTTTGCTGAGAATGATGGTTTTCAGCTTCATTTTTGAGTTAGATTCATTCAACTAAAAGTAACGGAGACCCAAAATGTTAGCGACCTAAATAGAATAAGGATGGTTTTCTGTCTTATGTGAAATTCTAAAGTTACACAGTTTAAGGATGGATTGGTAGTTCTGAAAAGTCCTTGGCAACTCAGGTGCCTTTTAGGTCACTACCCCGCCCACTCAGTATCTTAGCTCAAGATGACATATCCACATTACAAGTGGCAGTATGGAGAAGGGATGAAAAAGAAGGAATAAAAGTTGCTTGCTACCTATCTCCTACAGTTCCTGAAAGCTGCCACACAGCATTCTACTTACATCTTGTTGCTCAACGTAAGGCCATTCCTGGCTGCAAGGAAGGTGGAAGGTAGAACATTGACTCTTTTTCTGGGCAGCCATATGCCTGCCTAAAATTCTATTTCTATGGCAGAATAGAGGGAGATTGACTATCAAGGGACAATTGGTAGTCTCTGCCATATTGTGCTCCTAACATCACTACCTTTTCTGTGCCAAAATAGACTCTGGAGCCACCTAAAATAGAATGCTTTAAATTACATGCTTTTCTACAAAGTCTGCCATTCAGTATGACCATAGGCAAGTCACTCAGGGTTTTAACCTTCTGGCTCATTGTTATAGTAATGTTTACCCTGCCACCTTAAAAGATTACTCTGAGGAATATTTGGGAGTAAACTGAGATTAAAAGGTGAAAACAATTTTGAAATGTGATATAAATAATTCTAGAAACAAAGTAGAATTAAAAGGAGTAAAATATTTATCTCTCTTTTAAAAATCTATTCTCTCATTCAAAATTATCTCCATTCTCTTTTGGGGTTCCTTAATGAATATGGCAGATAAATGTCAAGAGAGCAAGGGACCAGCAAAGGAATTGGTCTAACATTAGGTGATTCGGTGAGGGCCATTGGTCTATCAGAGAGAGAAAATAATTTCATAAAAATCACCAATATTTATGAAGACTCATAGCATCAACCTGTTGTCTCAACCTGCTTCCTATATTTGATTGTTATTATTGTATACAGGATTTGATTTTTATAACATAAATTATTTTCCTTGGGCAAAATTTCAGATTCTAGCAATCTTGTTTGCAAAGGAAGCTACTGTTGGCCATTTAGGACAAGCAGAGCAGCTATAAAATCAGCTGGTAGTTTTTTAAAATAATTTTCTGAAGTACTAAATTTTGCTGTCATTGTTGCTTCTGTCACCATTTGTTTAAAAGCAATGGAAAGATGGAAAGCACCTAGTAATTCTAGACTGCTTTAAGGGAGGGAACAAATCTAGGCAAAAGGAGTCTTGTTGGAGGTAACTTACATAGATGCTACAGTTTTATTCCTGCTCTGCTGGAGGATCAGGTGGGGCACAGAGTGGACAGAGTCATCATATGAATTGAAGGACTTGGAAAAGCAAAGAGGACAATTCTGAAAATTATGTTATAGAAGATCACGGCTATACATATATATGCTGTATATACCTTCCATCCCTGCGGTGGCATCATACAAAGTCAAGCACACTGCTCAGATGCCCTCCAGGTAAGATACCTATTAGTTGGAATATACTAGATTATAGTGCACTAACAAAAGAACCTGAAATTCTCAAGGACTGAACACAATAAAGGTTAATTTCTTTTCCATACTAAATATCTAACATGAGTCAGAGGAGATTATGCTTCACACAGTCACTCAAGGACACATGCTGCCAGAATCTCTATCAACTTTTAGCTGTAGCACCTGGAAAATAAAGTCCCTACAGTACTCACAAAAGAGATTTTTACCACCTCAGTCTATGTATAATACAATTCACTTCTGTGCATAGTACATTGGCTGGAACTAGTCACATGACCCCAATCTAAATACAAGGAAGCTAGATAACGCAGGCTAGTATATGGAATATTTGGGGTGATTTGTCTACACTCTAGTGATGGTTAAATTATCTAAGAAATACTTCCCGCCCTACTTTTTCCTCATGCATCTGACAATGGCAGGTTTTATTATGAGGAACTTTCTTTGGTAGGTGGAAAAACAGATCTTGGTCTTTTAGCACAATTCCCTCTACACACAGATGTGTGTGTACATATGCACACAGAGGAGTAAAACTTCACTGTCAAGTGCATGGAGAGGCACATATATTTATTCTAAAATGGGCTGGATTTTATTCTCATACGAGTGGGTGGTAGAAAGGCATAGTGGTAAAAGTGCAGACACTAGAACCAGACACCTTGAGTTTGAATTTCAGCTACCCCGTTTACCAGCCATGTGGCCTTGGTAAAGATACTTGAACTGTCTGTGTCACAGTTTCCTTATCTCTAAAACGGAGATGATTATAGAACTTTTTTAGGGTTGTGAGGATTAAATAAATTTAAATGACACATACAAAGTGCTTAGCATTAAGCTTGGCATTTATATCTTAAATAAAAGACAACTCATTCTTTAGTTTCTAACTTTCTAATGCACCTACTTGGATTAATTATTCATTGTACAGTTTGCTTATCTTTTTCTTCCATTTTCTTCCTAAGATTCTGTTTCTCAAGTCTCCCCAGTTGGTCCTGCTTTTCTTGGTGAAGGAATCAAATAGAATTTATACAAAATTTTTAAAAACACACCATGTTGATATTGAATAGTAATTGTACCCTTCAGTCCCTGGGTGCTTCTCATCCACTGAGTCAATCTGTCTAGCAAAGTTTATGTGTCTGAAGTAATATGAGGGATGCTGAAGTCTCCTTGCACAGTCTGGAATTGATGCTTTGCTACTTACTATGACATTGTTCACTTTAATGTACTTTCCTGAGCCTCATTTCTTTATTTGTAATGTACAGATAATGATAATATGTACATCAGACGGCTGGTGAGAGCATTCAGTGGTACAATGCATATAAACATTGAGCACAGTAATTGGTACAGAGTAAGTGCTCAATCAATGTTTATACTATGTAGCATGAGGACAATAACACTTTCCTCAAAGGATATGCACAAACTTAAGATGTGAACACACCATGAACTGTTACTTCAGTACTTTATATGTGTGTGTGTGTATGTCTGTGTGTGTGTGCATTATATATTATGCTCTTTCCTAAAACACAAAGATATAAAATCAACTGGCATCTGCATTTTGTACTGTGGATAACTGCTGGCCCATCAGTAGATTACTATCCTTTCAGCATAGCCCACATGAAGCATTAGTATATTGTTAATCACTTGGATGTACACATCATTCTCAGCGCTTTATGCTAGTAACTTGCCAACCAGCATCAAAACACAATCAAATTCGTAAGTATTTATTGAATGCCTATTCTATGCAGGTTCCAAATGCTATCAAGCCTAGGAAATATTTTTAGCTTCATGCATTATCAGTTGACTGATACCAAATGTACTGACTTCTTACTAGATCATCATCATGGAATATTCTGAGTGCCATTACCTGCTTTTAAAAGAGCTCCTATCAGGAGCACTCTATGCCATTTCCTCCATCTTGCTCTAAGGAAAGAAAATACAGTACAGATGGACAGCTGATTTTGTTTTGTTTTTCTAGTGTCTCATCTGATGAAATAGAGTTCCATCTGACTGCCTCAATGGGTGACAATAAGAAGTTTACCTGCTAATATGAAGATTGAATCTCACTGAAAAATATACAGTACATTACTGTGTCTTCATATTAATAAATATTGGCAACCAGTGGGCTTCTTCTTTTATTATTTTTTATGGTTGTATTAGTTCACCTAATCTGGCAATGTGTAATGCACATGTGCCAGACATTAGACCAGTAAGCACATCTTCTGACCGCTGCAAATTTACTTATTAGCTGGCAAGTTCTGCATCAATGCTGTCCAATAGAAACATAATGTGAAACACTTACATGATTTAAAATCTTGTGGTAGCCACATTTTAAAGGCCAAAATAAAAAGGAATAGGTGAGATCTTAATAACAATTTTTAAGCCTAATATATCCAAAATATTGTCATTTCAAATATAATCAAGATAAAAATTATTAATGGGATATATTATATGCTTTATTTTGTCTTTGAAACCCAGTGTGTATTTTACACTTACACCATATCTTAATTTGGACTAACTGAATTTCAAGTGCTAATAGCCATCTGTGGTTGGTGGCTACCATATTGGACAGTGAAATGCTATACTACCATTGTTGTATAGCAAAATCTTCCAGCAATTTAAGACATTGGTTTACCAGAATTCACAAAAGAAGTCAGCTGTGCATTTAAAGTAGAATGCGATGAGTGTTACCACTGAGGTGGGAACTGGGAACTAAGGAAGCATAAAACAGAAAGTGCTGAACTGAGAGTGGGGCATTGGAGGCTGAGTAAGGCAGGGTAAGTGAATGTCTCCTAGAAGTTATCTCTAAATGGAATTTTGAAGTACTTGTAGGAGTAGCTTAGGTGAAAAGAAGAGGAGAAATATGTATCAGGCAGAGGGATTAGAAACTTATTTCCTTCAAAGAAGAAGCAAAAAGAATACATGTGATTTTGAGGTGGTGGGAGGTGCTTTAAGCCAATAAAGGTGAATTTGACATAGGACTTCCCTAAATAATGTTCATTCATTTGTTAAATATTTAGTTATATATCACTGTATTAAAGCCCAAGAGTTACTTTCATATGGAAAGAAGAAAAAAGCCCAAGAGAGTTTTATTTCTAGAGAGAATATTTTCTAGAAATAAAGAAGGTGTATCTGCCAGTTTCTAGTCAGAAAAACAGAAATCACACCTGATATGCAAAATAGGGGAAATTCAGGGAATTCATTAATCCAGAGATTTGGCTGCTCAAGTATTATATTGCTGAAAAGCCAGACAGGGGATATGAGGCAATCAGAGGTAAGTAATAGTGAGAAGCTCCATTTATCTGCAGAATTGGAGGGACATAGGTGGGGTTCCCAAGCCAGAAGGTGAGACCACCTAGCAGAAGCTCAAACCACAGCTGGGGTTTCCTCACAAAAGCTGGGACCACCAAGGGAGGAGCTGTCCGATGGGACCTGGAGCCAGGGAGATCATGCAGTCACTATCAGGAAGGGAAGCAGAATGTAAAAGGTGGAGAGAAATACTCCAACTTCTTCCTTGCACTCACTTTCCAACCTCCACTCACAATGGCAAAAGCCTGCTAATGCAGCAGAGTGGGAAAAGCAGCTTGCCAAAGTCCTTTCTCCCACAAAACAGAGCAAATAACCAAGTAAAAACAAGGAATGTATTTGACAGCAAGCAGGCTATGGACCAACACAACATAGAAAGAAACGATGAGTGATTTTTTTTTTCATTTGGTTCAACAAAAGTATTTCAGTAACTATTATGTAATAGAAATTCTGTTTCTTTCAGGGAATTCAAAGGTGAATAAAAAAGAACTCTAAATTTTATCAATAAAGTATTTCAAAATCTCAATGAGAGTAATGGCATTAACGAGCAAATACACTAATGAGATGAGCTAGCCATAAGAGGCTTACAGTTGAGAGAAAGATCTGGAGTCCTCTTGACAGGCCAAGTTCAGGGCTGTTTGTGGGACTCTCTGACCTAACTTCAGGTGGAAATATAAATATGAGCATTTAGAATATTGGCCCATACTTTGGATGATTTCTGTCTTGGGGTCTCTCCAATTAATGGGATTGATGAGAACTGTAGACCACTGAGGTCACCATGGCTCAATGTATAGCCCCTGGCTTTGGAGTCAAACCGACCTGAATATGAACCCCAGCTTTGCTACTTACAGGTTGCATTTATCCTCAGTTTATCTCATCTTTCAATGAAGAAGAATAGTAACTTCTTTAAAAGGTTATTGTAGGCTGGGGTGCAGTGGCTCATGCCTGTAATCTCAGCACTTTGGGAGGCAGAGGGTAGTGGATCACTTGAGGCCAGGAGTTTGAGACTAGCCTGGCCAACATGGTGAAATCCCATCTCTACAAAAAGAAATTAAAAATTTTTGCTGGGTATGGTGGCATACACCTGGATTCCAGCTACTTGGGAGGCTGAGGCATGAGCATTGCTTGAGTCTGGAAAGTGGAGGGTTGCAGTGAGCCAAAATCACACCACTGCACTCAAGCCTGGGTGACACAGTGAGACTTTGTCTAAAACAAAAAGGTTATTGTGTTATTGTGAATATTGTATATGAACTTATATTTAACATGTTTAGTTAAATGCCTGTGTAATTGTCCAATGTGTTCTTCTAGCTCACAGCACAGACAAAGCTGATTCACTGAAATCATGGAATTGCAGTAAAAAACAAATCTAATTAATGTAGGTCAAGTGGGAGGACTGGAGTTATTATTCAAATCAATCTCCCTGAAAACTCAGAGGCTAGGGTTTTATGGATAATTTGGTGGGAAGGGGACTAGGGAGTGGGTGGTGCTGATTGGTTGGGAAAAAAAATAGTAAGATTGTGGAAAACTGTCCTCCTTCATTGAGTTTGCTTCTGGGTGCAGGCCACATGACCAGTTGAGTCACGAAGCATGTGTCCAAGTGGAGTCAGTTTGTTGCCAGAATGCAAAAGCCTGAAAAACATCTCAAAAGATCAACTGTAGGCTCTACAATAGTGATGTTATCTATAGGAGCAATTGGGGAAGTCACAAATCTTGTGACCTCTGGCCAAATGACTCATGAACTAGTAAGGGATTATAAAAACCATGCCTATACATTATCAGAATTCAGGTCCCTCCCACAATCCTAATGTCATGGCATTTTATTTGTTTAGAAAGGCCATTTTCAGCCCCTGAGCAAGGAGGGGGTTAGTTTTAGGATAGGACTATTATCCTTGCTTTAGTTAAACTATAAACTAAATTCCTGCCTCCAAACTAAAGAGCCATCCTTGACTCTTTTCCTCCTCTCACACTCAACATCTATCCATCAGAAAATTTTGTTAATTCTACTTTCAAAATGCATCCAGAGTCAGAGCATGTCTCATTACCTCCATAGCTACCACACTAGTCTGAACTATAAACTAAAGTCCTTGGTCTATGCCCAGGAACGAGTGAGGACAGCCAGTCTGTGAGGCTAGAGGCGAGATGGAGTTAGCCATGCTAGATTTATCTCACTGTCATAACCTTTGCAAAGGCAGTTTCACCTGGGACATAGGAGGTACTCAATGAAAAAGAAGTTATTAATATTAATATTTTAAAAGTGAATTTAAGGAACTAATATTACGTACACATTAGTCATTAAAACAAAGTAGTTCATTTACATTCACACAAATAAATCTTGTGATTCTACATAGGTAATATGAAAGACTTTGTTTTGTTTCATAATATAAGGTATTACCAATAGATACAGTAATGTTAGTATTCCTTTGGAAAAACTGAAAGGATTTATAATTTTCCAAGAATCATTAGTATTTTTATTTAATATATGTAATATAACATTTAATTATGCATTCTATAACTTGGAAATATGCTTGCTTACCAATTACTGACAGATTTCAAGATATTTCTATACTCACAATATTCATTTACATAAATATTGATTTGGTACTTACAATGTCTACTGCTATGCTAAGTTTTGTCTTTGTCAAACATGTTTTATAAAATCATAATCCTAGATGAATCCAACTTTTGGTTGCCCACGTGCCTGAACCCCTGCTGTTAACAGGCAAAGTGTGGTAGGTACAGATCTATACCTACCACCTTCCTCTACCCACCAGCATCTGCACTCACCACCCCTCCCCACCCACCATTATCTACACCAACCACCCCTCCCAACCTACCAGCATCTACACCCACCGCACCGCACACCCACCACCATGTACACTCACTATACCTTCCAGTCATCACCATCTGCACCCATCACTCCTCCCTATCCACAAGCAACTGCACCCACCACATTTCCCCACCTACTAGCATCTTCACTCACCACCTCTCCACCCATGAGCATCTGCACCCACAATCCCTACCCACCCACCAGTGTCTGCACCCATCACATTTGCCCACTTGCTAGCATCTGCAGCATCAAGCTCTGCCTTCTTGCCTAATATGGGATGAGCTCTCCATGGTTCTGCCTAAAGACAATGCTTCTACTCCTCTTCTATAACCCATTTCCTTTTACCTCTTCAAGTACACTTCAGAACTTCTCTCTCCTTCTGATATCAACTTTTTCCACTTTACTCAATCATTCCCATCACCATACAAACATGTTTATTTCTTCCATCTTAAAGCTAAAAATTAAAAGAAAATTATCTGCAGCCAAGCACGGTGGCTCAGGCCTGTAATCCCAGCATTTTGGGGGCCAAGGAGGGTTGGATGACTTGAGGTTAGGAGTTTGAGACCAGCCTGGCCAACATGGTGAAACCCCATCTCTACTAAAAATACAAAAATTAGCCAGGCATGGTGGCGCACGCCTGTAGTCTCAGCTACTTGGGAGGCTGAGGCCAGAGAATGGCTTAAACCCAGGAGGCAGAGGTTGCAGTGAGTCGAGATTGTGCCACTGCACTCCAGCCTGGGTGATAGAGCAAGACTCCATCTCAAAAATAAAAAATAAAAATAAAACAAAAGAAAATTATCTTTACCCAACATCCGCATTACCCAAATACCCATTTCTTTGTTGATCTTTGTAAAAAAAAAAAAAAAGCTCTTGGAAAAAGTTGTCTATATTCACTATGACTTATGTCCTCAAATCACCTAAACACACACCAATCAGGCTTTTCTTTCTATCATTCCAAGGTAACTTTTATAGCCACAGACACTAGTGAACTTTATACCACATATGCATTATGAAATTCTTGATCCTCATCATACTTAACCTGTCAGCAGTATCTGACACAGGTGTCACTGGCTCCTCCCTGAGATGCTCTCTTTATTTGCCTTTTGGGACACCATATTCTCCCCATTCCTACTTTCCTCAATGGCCCTCTTCAGTCTCTTTTGGAAAGAGGAAAAAGAAACTTCATTATCTCCTGGATGTAGTACAAACAACTCAAGCTCAACATGTGCATACTAAACTCCATTTCCTTTCCTCAAACTTCGACATTTACAGCCATCTCCTTTCAGCTGATAGCAAGTTTATCCTTTCAGCCACTCAAACCAGAATCTTTAGAGCCATCCTTGACTCTTTTCCTCCTCTCACACTCAACATCTATCCGTCAGAAAATTTTGTTAGCTCTACTTTCAAAATGCATCCAGAGTCACGGCAAGTCTCATTACCTCCACAGCTACCACACTAGTCTGAATAAACATCATTTCTCACTTGGGTTATTGATAGCATCCATATGGGTCTTCCTGTTTCTTTGTTCCCCTACATTAGCAACACAGCAGTCGAGGAATCCTTTTAGAACTAAATCAGATCATGTCACTCCTCTACTTAAAATTCTTCAATGGGTCCCATTACACATAGAGTAGAAACCAGAGCCCTTACATTGGTCTACAAGGTCCTACATTATTTGAATCCTATTATCTCTTTGACACCATATTCTAATATTACTGCTGTTGTCCTTTTGCTCCAGTCACACTGTTTGATTAGTAAATATTTATTAAACAAAGCAATCCTAGTCTCCAAGGAGATCATAGTTTATTGGAAGAAACAAGAGCCTATAAATGGTTACACACAGAAGGTAGGGATTATGGTTCTCCCTCACCTCCCATCCTAAACTTTGACAAGTGAAACTCCCCTGGATGTTGAAGGTTGAGGAATTTGCCAGGGTTCAGAGTGGTGTTGGAGGAGGCAGGGAGGAGGCAAGGACATTTCAGGCAGGAAGAACATTACATGCAAAGATCTAAATATATGAATCAGCAACATATTTATGGAATTACAAGTAAAGTACAAAGTTCTTGCTAAAATATCAAAAAATAAAGATTTGTGATTAGGGGGCCAGAATGTGGGAGGTAAAGAGAGATACAGTTCACACTTTAGACAGGAGCCAGATCATGAAATGCTTTCTCTTTGTTTGTTTCTTCCTTCACAGCTTTTGGTATGCTCTTGGAGCAATTTATTAACCATATTTTTAATGCATCTCCTGAACAGGGTCAAAGCAATACTTGGAAAGGACTCTGAATTTCCTGATTTAAAGATACAAAAGAAAAATCTGGAGTCACATTTAATTTGAGAAGGTAAAGGAGTGGGTGTGCTACTGTATCAAATTTAATTTGTACAAAATCATCTCTGGTAACATTATTTTTTCTAATCTACTGCGTTTAGACTACTTTAGTAAAGCTTGATCTCCCTGTCTATCTAAACACTGATTCACTTACAGCAAGCTTCAGGCTAGCATTGGTCATATTAATACCCAACAAATCCACAAGGTGTTAGTTGCACATGATTTTATATAAAAGGTGAACTGAGATTTCACTCAGTCTACAGCTCTTCTCAGGCAAGGCGGCCAACCACAGGTGAGTCTTGGCATCTACAGTTTTCAAGTGGTGACAGCTACTTTTGAAATTACAGATTTGTCAGGACATGGAGGACAAAACTAGAGCTTTTCACTAGTGTTGTGTAGGAAATTTATGCTTATCAACCTGGCTTGTAAAATATGGTTAATATAATGTAATCACTGTTAGCAAGTAACTGACTTTATAGACCAGTTCTGAAATAGCCTCTTCTGAAATAGTTTTATTTTAAACAAATGTGGGCAAAAGCAAATATTTATGAGATTCTAAAAATGAAGACATAATTTTGTAGTATAGAATTTTCTTGGCCAGGAATGGTGGCTCATGCCTGTAATCCCAGCACTTTGGGAGGCCAAGGTCACAGGATTGCTTGAGCCTGGAAGGTCGAAGCTGCAGTGATTCATGATTATACCACTGCACTCCAGCCTGGGCAACAGAGCAAGACCCTGTCTCAAGAAAAGAAAAGAATTTTACTCTTCTTTTCAGACAAAAATAGTCTTTAAAATAATAATGGAAGAACAAATATGATCATCACAATTACCTGCTTCAGAGTAATCACTTTATGACAGTTAGCAATAAGATTCTAATCTTTAAATATTCCTCTGCTTAAATCATTATATTGGAGTTTTGATCTATAATATATTCCCACCCTGACTCAAAATTGAAGAAGGACAAGGAAAAATGTTGTTCCAAGAAACAAAGACGTAAGTAAAAATGCATAAGGAAGGGAAAAAACTTGTTGAAGCAAAATGTGATTGAGGAGGATGAGCAGACCAATTATTTTTGGTTTGGTCAGCTTACATAATGATTATCATTCTTTGGTTTCTCAGTTTCTAGTGGGCTTCGTTGTTTGCTTCCCAGACGAGGATGAAGACAGTCCAGTTTTGCTTCCTTTTCTGTTGCTGGAAAGCAATCTGCTGCAACAGCTGTGAGCTGACCAACATCACCATTGCAATAGAGAAAGAGGAATGTCGTTTCTGCATAAGCATCAACACCACTTGGTGTGCTGGCTACTGCTACACCAGGGTAGGTACTGTGCTTTGCTGGAAGTGAGGGCGTTGAAGGTCTGTATGAGGCAGGTTTCATTAGTTTCCACTTTATCAATATTTTATGTATTCTAAGTAACAGTCATGAGTCCTTTAGCCAAGACTGTCTGTGTTGTGATTGGGGTTAATGACCATGACATCAGTTAGCTATTTGGGCTTGGATTTGATTTGGGCAAATTTAGGAAAGCCTCAGATTTAATCTGATCAATTTGGTAATAGTCCAACTTGGCATTTATAGGAAAAAAAAAGTAGTTCTATGTTATGTTTTTACATATAGAGAGATAAACATGGAAATATACATATATTTAATCATAAAGGACCTACAATATTCTCATAAAGCCAATTTCTTTAACTGATGCTACATCTTTGACACAAAAATAGTACCAAAATATGTTTCCAAGTCACATAAAAACACAGACAGCCACTTATAAAAATTGTCTCCCTGGCCCTCCTAAATACAAATGCCAACAAACGGACTGTGAACACAATCAATTCTTGCAGACTGTTAAAACAAAAATGAATCAGCAAACCCACTCCCTTCGTTATAGCATTGAGAAAACCAAGACATAGAGGCATCAGCTGCTAGTCTGAGTTTGCACAGTTTCCTTGCATTAATGCAAGTAAAGATAATAGTTTCCATAGTGCTTTCTTTTTTCCCTGCAGCACCCCTAATTATTTATGCAGAATTTCATCCTATAAACTAAAATTGAAAATGGCAACTTTTTAATGAATGATACTTTATTTAATGGTAAATGAGTTTGATCAAACTCTATTTATTACACAATTTATTGCACTTCCTTGGGATATACATTTGGTAGGATGATACTAAACAGCAGCCCCAATTTGTTTACACAGTGTAAATAATTTTTTACACTGGAAAGAGCTACTACAAATAATTTCTACTTGGATTAAAAATTCTTATATGCAAACTGCATATCCTTTGAAACTAAGAACCCTGCAAAGTATACAGCTTTTAAGGGAGAAAAATGTCCACAACAAATTGGAATATTTAAAATCTTATGTGAGCCTTAGCAAACATGTTAAATTAATCACTAACATTTAAAATTATATATTTTTGACCTTTTATAAATACATCAGGACAGTGTGTTTTAAAATATTTTTTCTGAGACACTGGATGTCTTTGTTTATGGTTTGTCATTAACATAGCTTTCAATTAAATATGAGAAGTCAACTTAAAATTCTGTCACTTTTCATCATTTTCTATGTTAAAATTCAAAGTTCCTTTATAGTTTGAAAATAATTAATATTTTGATATTGCCATAGGAAGTAAGAAAAGGAATTACTTGTATTTTCTGTAAGATTTCGAGAACAATTTGGAAATGTAGAGAGCATATAGGTCATTTATGAGGTCATGTTTTAATGGATAAATGTTAGAGCAAGCAGTATTCAATTTCTGTCTCATTTTGACTAAGCTAAATAGGAACTTCCACAATACTGTAACCTCTCTTCTTAAACTCCTCAGGATCTGGTGTATAAGGACCCAGCCAGGCCCAACATCCAGAAAACATGTACCTTCAAGGAAGTGGTATATGAGACAGTGAGAGTGCCCGGCTGTGCTCACCATGCAGACTCCTTGTATACATACCCAGTGGCCACCCAGTGTCACTGTGGCAAGTGTGACAGCGACAGCACTGACTGTACCGTGCGAGGCCTGGGGCCCAGTTACTGCTCCTTCAGTGAAATGAAAGAATAAAGAACAGTGGACATTTCCGGCCACATATCCTTGTCCTGAGGGACCAAGATATTCAAAAAGTCTGTGTGTGTGCAATGCGCCCAGGGTACAAACCACTGGACCAGGGGATTGTCAGACTCTACTGATCCCTGGTCTACTGGCAGAGGGAACTCTGGGAATTTAGAGTCCTGGGGGCCGGAACTCCATCACCATTCACCTCTATATTCCTAGGTCTGATTTCATAAGGTTTAGTCAGTCTTACCTCATAGACTTGTGCATGGTATCTTCTTTAAAAATCTTAGAACTCTTCTCAGGCCATGCCTTTCTCTTAGGAGGAAATGTAAGCCTAGAAGGAGGAAGCGGTAATGGGAGTGGGTGAAAGAACTAACTGCTGCAGTCTTCTGGTAGACTGGGCCCTCTAGAGCAAGGTCAGCATCTTCAGCATCGTAGCCTCAATGCCTAGCACTCTGCCTGGAACTTAGTGAGAAACACAAAATGGCTTCTTTAGATCAGAAAGGTCAAGGGTAGGAAAATGCTGGAAGAGGATGTTTGAGGTAAGCTGATGAGGCTGCCCCCAGCCACACCAGTCCCATGAAAATAGTGGCATCAGTTCCACCTCGCCTCTCCTCCAGCACATGGAGTATTGAGACATGATGTATCTCTCTGAATTGTTCGGTACAGATGGGGAGTAACAGAGCTCAGCATTTTCAAGCTCTTACTACCAAGCCTGTTAGTTAAGGGCAAAGGAAATAAATTTTAATCTGGGGCTGTGGAAATTAGCCTGCCTCTATTCATTACTTAAACAAATTGATCACATGTTACTAGCCTCCTGCAAAACTCCTTTGTGAGATAAAGGAAGAAAACCAAACTATCTCACCCTGCCCTCCCTAGGATCCACTTCTTTGGAATGACAAAGGATTTGAAAGTAGGTTTGAAAGCAGTTTCGGCAATTTAATAAATATATTTAACTTGTCTACAAATATATTTGTGTAAACAAATAGCTCCTTTAGAAAGAATTAGCCTTGGGGGACGGGGGAAACTGCTGTTTTCTAGGATCGCGTATAGTCTACATTAATCTTCTATTTTATCCGTCCGTGTTCTCCCAAATCTGTGCTTTCTTTCAACAGGTTATATATTAAAACTATTTCATGAGTTGATTTCTTTAAAACATGTTAACTGTCTTAGTTATGTACTTGGTTTCACACTCATATTGTTTAATTTATTTAAATCTTTTTTTTTAATAAAGATGCTAGCCACCAGGGTCACAGGTTTGGATTGTTTTATGTACAAACAGATGACTTAGATATTGTGTATTTTATAATATTACTGGAATGAAATATTAAAATATAATTCCCAGTGTTTCTACAAATATTACTTTTCCTTATCTTTGGAAATATTAAAAATAATTTTGTTGGATTTCTGAAGTGTTTTGTCACTTAAATTTCCTGTCATTTTTTGAAGACTTTTTCTGATGTAATGGGGGAGAAGAAAAGCATAGAGAGAATCGTAGAGTGGGTGGGGACACTAGAGTTTCTCTAGTTTACTTCTTGAATTTCTGAGATAGGAAAATTAAAGCCCAGTGATATTAAGTGACCCACCCAAGATCATCACTGTCTTAGTCCTTTTGGGCTGCTATGACAGAATACCTTAGACTGGGTAATTAATAAACAACAGAAATTTATTGTTCACAATCTCTAGGCTGGGAAGTCCAAGATCAAGGTGCCAGCAGATTTGTTGTCTGGTGAGGGAGGGCCTGCTCCCTACTTCAACACTGGTGCCTTTTTGCTGCATCCTCATGTGTTGGAAACAGCAGAAAACTCCCTCAAGCCTCTTTTATAAGAGCACTAATCTCATATATAAGAGCTCCATTTTCATGATCTAATCACCTCCTAATGCTCCATTTCTTAATACCACCACAATAAGGATCAGGGTTCAACATGAATCTTGGAGGAACATAAACATTCAGACCACAGCAATCACAAAGACTGTTCGTGGCAGAGCCAGGATTAGAATCCTAGCCTCCTTGCTCTTAACCCAGCTCTCCTTTGACTACTCCACCATAAGAAGAAGTCATTTTGGTAAGGATTGAAGCAAAACCACAGATATTATTATAATAATCATCTCTGTCCATTCTAATCTGGTATTGGGTGTGGCTTATAGCAATGCATTGAAATTAGGGCTATATTAACAATGCTGAATAAGATGCTTTAAATTATAGCCTTTTCCTTCTTCCTGTAGTTTTGCAGACCAAAATAATAAACCGTCACATTATAGAGAGTAGAGGGCAATGGCTTCAGATTTATGTTGTCTCAATCATCTTAAGCAGATGTGTCATTTCGAACAAGTTACTTAAATTCTCTGGACTTCAGTTTCCTCAACTGTAAAATGGGGATAATAATATTTCCTGCTTTAGAGGTTTGTGTTCATGATTAATGAAATAATAGATATAAGGGGCTTAGAACAGTACTTGGCACATAGTAATTCCTCAATAAATATTAGTTGATGATTATCCCTTAAGAGAGACAATGCAGTGAAATGGTAAAGTCAGATTTAAGTTAAGGACAACCCAGCTCATACTCTTTCTGGTCTGAGCAAACTAGTTAACCTCTTTGGGTCTCACTTTTCTCACTTTTAAAATAGAGTAAAAATGGTAACTATCTCACCTAGTTGCTGTGCAGATTTAAAAATATAATGCAGGTAAAGCACTTAGGGGGCCAACAGAGCGATAATCCTGCTGGAGAGAGGTCCCTTTACCACTTAGTTCAAAAGGCCAAGGTCAAAATGCTAGTAAAAAAGCAGAAGTTTCTTCTTATGGCACTCCCATGCCAAATAGGAGTACACTCCTTTCTAAAGCAGCAAGAACGAAAACCTGTGAACCCTCCAGGTCAAGGCCAAGAAAAGGTCCATCTCCATGGGCTGCCATTTTAGTTGAAGTCCGATAATCCCTTCTCAGAACTAAAGTGGACATCTCCTGGCTCTGGGCAGTCCTCACACGACTTTAACAATTGTATGTCTAGGCTGGGTATGGTGGCTTATGCCTATATTCCCAGCACTTTGGGAGGCCGAGGCGGGCAGATCACCAGGTCAGGAGTTCAAGACCAGCCTGACCAATATGGTGAAACTCCGTCTCTACTAAAAATACAAAAATTAACTGGACGTGGTGGCACATGTCTGTAATCCCAGCTACTCAGGAGGTTGAGGCAGGAGAATCACTTGAACCCGGGAGGCAGAGGTTGCAGTGAGCCGAGATCATGCCATTGTACTCCAGCCTGGGAGACAGAGTGAGACTCTATCCCAAAAAAAGAAGAAGAAGAAAAAAAAAAAATCACCACAGGCATGAGCCACTGCACCCAGCCATGGAATTCCTTTAATTTTTTTTTTTTTTTTTGAGA